>NW_005054297.1:15956300-15961206 GCF_000277835.1 Geospiza fortis
GGGGCGGGGGCGCGGGCGCGGCCCCTGCGCGGAGCGGAGCGGGCAGAGGGGGCCGGGCGGGAGCTGCCGGAGCATTACGTGGACAGGTGCAAGGAGAGGCAGGAGGGAAGAAGGAGAAAGGGCGTTACCTGAGGGTTAGACCTGCCCAGACACACATGAAAGAAAAAAACCCGAAGATCTGACAGCTTTACTCCCTGTTTCTAAAACGCTAATAAAATGTACATGCATTACGCTTCCCTTTTATCGCTTCAACTACAAGGAGGGGAATTTCTAAAGAAATTGGCATAGTCAGGGAGGTGCTTTCCCCTCTGCAAATTCTCCCTCGCATTTATCATTAATGTGACACTAAACCGATCTATCGTATTTGGGTATTGACAGAAGGTGTTAAAAACATAAACGGGCAGCCCCATAGTTTGGGATAAATATTTTCAGAACTTTTGCAGAGAAGATTGTGGCTCATCTAATCCATCTTCTTTGGGGTTTTTCATTGAGCCCGTAGCCAAGGTCTGTGAGCATCATAAATTAGCAATATTATCTACTGAAAGATACCTGTTGTATTCTATAATATTTTGAATCAGTTTGGGACTTCGTTGTCCTGTTCCAGAGGAGCATATGGACTTTATTCATCCCCAGAGTAGAATGGTCCACATGGGAAAATAGATTTTGGTGGGAAACATATTCACCAATGGTAAAACAACGCTGCATTAAATCTAAGAGTTTGACTTTTGCTATCTTTCCTGCCTTTTCTGTAAAGTCTAATGAATTTTAGGGCTTAAATGACATGACCTATCTCAGCATCTAAGATATGCAGTTCTTTGCCAATGTTAAAACATGGTATTAGAGTAGAAAATGTAAAGATCTTTCATAGTTAATTCTTTCAAAAGTTCAAGAGAATCACTTGGTGGTTTAAGGTTTCATTTAAACAAAAAAGTTGCAGAGAATCATGAGAGATTAGTTCTCCTGTCTTGCTTCATGGTCTTTTCAGTCACAGTCTAAATCTGAGAGATCAAATGGATTTGACTGCTTACCTTTATTTGCTATGGAGAGTATAGGGCTAATTAATTGGCAGGTGCTTTAAAGCAGGTAATGTGACACCTTTTCATCATTGCAGTCCTAAGTACTGCCCCTGTGTGCACCTGAATTATAAAAAGGCTGCTTTAAAGCAAGTGATTTACTGTGGAGGGATTTAAAACTGAAAAAATTAATGCTAAATACAATGATCAGATAAATCACCTCAGAGGAGAGCACAGGCAGACCTGTTCTGAAGGCAGTTACAGATAGATGTTATATTATTTTACCTTTCAGATAACAGGAGCCTGTCATGTGGTAGGACCCAAAAATCCACCACAATCGAGATTTCAAAGCACATCTGTGTAAACATTATCACATCAGTGTAAAACATCAACCAATGAGCTTTCTCTTTGAAGCAAATCTACTTAATTGTAGTGCTAAATCAAAGAAATAGATCAAAGTTGAATAATCTATATGGCACCTATTTCTCAAATAGCCTGTTCACTGATTACTCAAATACACCAAAAACGTTTGAAACAAACATCAAGTATTTTTATTGACATGACTGGCAGGTCAAGATCAAACTGCTCATCACAGCTGTTGAGTCGCAGGACATGCACCAGGATGGTAGAGTTAAATGCAGGAGGTATCTTGTTCTAAGCCTAAAGATGCTCCCATACAGATACTGTTCCTGGGTCCAAGCAGTACCCTTGACTCCTACAAACAGTAGAGGGGTCTACAGTTCAGATAACGTTCATTGTCTCCAGTAGAGAAGGTTTGGGGTTATTTTGAATAAAAAAAAGTCTTCAGCAATCACACACTGAAAGACCCTTATGGCTAAATCTTTCCTGTTATATAATGGAAACATTTAAAGTAGAGTGGACTACATAACACTGATCTTTTCTGAGTGGAGTCTTTAATGTCTGGGAACTAAACCGGTTATGCTGTTTTATAAAGTACCAGAAAAGAAACAAAAAGATAAGATTTTGTGTGTGTGTGTTTGCATTAGCCATGTGACAGGAAAAGATAACGCTAAAGATTTTTTTTTGCACCTTCTGAAACTATACCATGGGAAGTTAAATAATTTTGAAGAGTTTTTTTACAAGAGTACATAATTCAACTTAAAGTATACAGTACAATCTAATCGACTCTACGAATACTTCCTAGAGACGGCACTCTCAGTGTCATTGAACAAATATATATGTGGTCAAGTTTTTATTTCCATAGCAAGTAGTTAGGACTTCTAGAGACAATACAATTACTATATATTGCTTAAGAATAGCATGTTGTCATAAGCAAAATCTAGTGGCTACCAAGGGAGTGGAGAATGTAATGGACTGAAATTTTTCATAGATAGTCGGTACATATATGGAGAGACATATCGATCTGCATATCTAAAAAACTCCTATAAGCTATTAAACTTTAGGTCCTACAATTTATTGCACCTTTGTTAATTTTAGAACTCCCTTACAACAGTTCTGTGCCAGCCATAAATTTTTAATGATATAATAAAATATTAGAAAGGGAGGGTTCATGAATTCATAAGAAAGCAAACATTTGGTGGAACAAAAACCATGGAGTAGCACCAAAGGGATATGTCCAGCTGGAGATACCTATGTATCATGGCCAGTCTCAGATTCTTCCCAGATCTGGACACAAAAATATGGTTCTCTGCTTTCAGGAATGTAAGCAGAACATGCACAAGTTACGATGAGTGACTTTCTAGGCACTGCAGGTCTGAGTGAAAAAAGGTGTATTTTTGTGCAGAATTCACTGTGAAGAACAAAACCTTTCCAAGGCTCCATGTACAAATTAGGCCATAATCTGATGACCTTTAAAATGGAATACATGCAGATTTTAAAAACATTGAAAGCTTTCTCTTATGAACAGATACAGTAGCAGGTATACATATATGTATATTTATATTTAACTATTTAAAAAACACAGATGAGGAAAAAGCAACAAGGATTATTTTTTCCTGTGGGAAGGAAGTTCTTACACCTTCATGCTTTGTTTTATTTATTTAATTGCAGACAAAAATTCATAGAGCTTTTTAAGATTCATGATCTTACCATCCATGTTTTTGTGGACACACATGAATAACCCCTGTATATGCAGAATGGAACAGAGGAGCTATTGCAATGAGCACACATTTACATGGCTACATCCAGTGAGAGTAGACTGTTTCCATGTATCAATATTCAAATGCCTCATTTGACAGCTTTTTTATTACTCCTGTAAGCGAATCATTGGATTAAAACAACCTTAATTTATTTAAATGACATGCTTTCTGAATCTCTGCAAACAAGATATTCAGACAGTGTATGTTTTTAGACTTGCTGCACAAATAATTTTCCTCTTGTTCCTAAGCAAACAGTTCACCAGGGGAGTTCTGCCTAATGTTACCTGGGTGTAAGTAGTTGCAGATGTGAATTGAATTTTTGAAGTGAAAGAAATTTTAGCCTAAAGGCGTTATTGAAAAGTCAGTAAAATGTGGCTAATTAATTCCAGGGAACAGTGTGAACAGGGAGATAACTCGTGGTTCATGACTACAGTTCAGGTGACTGATGAGCTCTTGACAGGTTTACTTTGGGACCCACACTGACCAAAAGTGGTTTCTTTTCCAGTCAAACCAAAAAGGTAGACTATTTGAAAAAGCTAATTGTACTGGTCAATGATGTCTCCTAATGAGGCAGCTAGAACTGATAAGATCCAAGAGCCACATTCTACAAAATTTTCCAGATGGATGCTTAGTCATGTACTTGCAAGGAAAGTACTTGTGTTCCAGTCATGCTAAGCATCAGAAATTATTATTGCCTTGACTCCTAAAAGCTGGTCTCCATATTGGCCTTTAGTCATTGAGTACAGAGATGTAACTCAGACTTGCAGACAAGGATTTTGCCTGGGAGTCATACATATAAAGTACTTATAAAATAAAGCAGTAGATTATTTAAAAAAAAACTCCAAAAATAGTTTTTGACAGTTGGGAATAATGAGGTCAAGGGAATTACTTGATGAATGAATTAGCTTGCAGTATTCTAAAATTTTGAAAGAAATGCAGTAAATCCATCATTCAGCCCAGATACCTGCCTTTCCAGCCATAGCTGTGAGGTAACTCAACCTTGGCCATGTTTACAGTTGCATGATCTGACAGACTGTCAGTTGACAAAGATGCCCACACTTACTCCTTGACACGTATCATAACCACTGAATGTAACTGAAAATGCATGAGCGTGTCTTAAAAGGTATCAAGATACCATTTGTGTATTTTCCAAAATCTTTCATTATAATAGAAAAAGTCATTTGAGATTTGGGGGGGCGGGGGGGAGGGGAGAGAAAGGGTAAGTGGCTGAAACTTGGGTAAAATGTACTTATGTGAAAAAGAAAAATATTAAGACTGTATCATTGCAAAAAAAAAAAAAAAAAAAGACATAAGGTGTGCTGTGTCTTGAAATGTTTGTGTGCAGTTTATAAAGTTTTAAGTTAATGTAGGTTGTGATGCAGGTTGTATCATGGAAGAATGCCCTAACATGAAATGCCTGACAAGATTTATTGCCCATCAATACCAAGCAGGGACAAAAGACCATGCTCAACTTTCACAAGTGGTCTTCAACGAGTTCTTGGTTATGCTAGGGAAGCTACCTGTCGCCAAGAATATTCATCAGAGGAGCGGCTGTTGACATGGCAAGGACACATCGGGGCATGGTGCGGCACACTGCCCCGGGAGCAAGGCCATGGAGTAACGCGGCGAGGCCCTGGGGCACGATGCGGAGCACATGCGGCCCCGGTGTGCGGGCAGAAGGCAGCGAGGGGCAGGTTCGGCTCTGCCGCGCTCACGGCAGCTCCCCCGCATCACCGTCACCGGCACTTCGGCTCACGCTGCGCGGGTCCAGCT
>NW_005054297.1:15961655-15969643 GCF_000277835.1 Geospiza fortis
GTAGGTGTGTGCGCGCCCCTTCGCGGGGTGCCGGCTCTGCCGGGGCCGCTCTCCGGGAGGGCGCTCCCCGGGCTGCGGCGCAGAGGTGACCCTGCGTGGGGGCAGCCCCGGGCCGGGAGGCGAGGCAGGGCCCGAGCAGGAGCTGTCAGCCATCGGGAGAGCTGACCGGGCTGTCACCGGAGCGCGGCCGCGGCCACTTGGCTGCGCCTCGCAGCGTGAGCCCTGCGTTTCGCCTCCGGTGCTGTCTTAGTCGAGTCTTTCTTTAATAGAAAACGCTGGTTTGCAAATGGAACAGCTCCTGGCAGAGCAAAACCTGAGTTTCGATTTGTGCTTAGGACAGTCACCTTTCTAACACGAAATTTCCTGTAGAGTGAAAGGTTTACACTGAACTTCGTAAGACAAATACGTTGTGACAAATAACGGTTCAGTTCGACCAATTCAGCGAAAAGACCAGTTGAGTAACCAGGGCTAACAAGAAGCAGTTGACGTTCACCTGGGAAATGAAGTTTCCTGTGATAAGGATGAATTCCTGCAACCCAGCCTATGTAATTAATATATGGTAATCGTAGGGTTGGGGTTTTTTTCATTTAAAATACCAAGAGGTGTGATTAGGCAGTTTGTCACAGAGGCATCTGCTAAGACTGGAAGTCAGTGGTGCAAATGGCCTGCTGTCTCTACAGCGAGTTTATTTCATACTGTCTTTGAGAACAGGATCTACGTTTTTGCAGTGGAGGCCTTGTGCCTAGGTATGAATGTTGTTCGCCCTTCTGCCCTGCATTGTTAGCTCAAAGGCACATTCTGTTGGGGGCATCCCTTATGAAGGGAAGTTGAATCTGATATTTTTGATTATTCATGGTCTTGTGTCTGGAGTGTGTTACTGTGGCACGGAGGACTGTATCAGTTTTTCATAGTGTTTTGATTTGACAGAACTTTACATTGTTTTACTTAGCCAGTCTTAATGGTCAGTTTTCTTTAAAAGGAAGTATTGCTGCTGTACCTTTGAAACTTGGATGTATGGTTATGAATTTTCATACACATCACTATAAAAGCATTGAGGTTGAAAATTAAGATCTAAGTTTTAATTAATGTAAAACTAAAAAATAATTAGAAAATTTTATACCTGTGTATGCGTGTTGACGGTGGTCACAAGGGTTTTTGGGGTGAAGAAAGAGACGAGATGGGCTTTATGATCAGAAAGCTTGATTTATTATGTTATGATATAAACATCTATTATAACTATATTAAAAAGAAAAAGAATGGGAGAGTTTCTAGAAGCTGCTAGCTACTTAAGAAAAGTAAAGAATGAATAACAAACTAGCTCTCTTGGACTGTGTCCGAGAGATCTCAGTTCTAGATTAGTCACTAACTCTAAACATCTAAAATAAGCTAATCTAAGCAGACCTGTTACATTCCACAGCAGCAGATAACTTATTGTTTATGTCTAGTTGCTGAACTTCTCAGCTTCAGCAAGAAAATCTTAAGAGAAAATTTTTCATAAAAGAAATGTCTGTGACATATGCCTATTTTTTTTTAAATAGTTATACATAGGTATAGGCAGTAACTGTCTTGAAGCACTTTGCTCCTTTATGGCAAAGGGCTTTTAATTAATTTGGTTTTCTATTTGCATAGCAGAAAATCTGAAAGACTAACTTGAAATATGTCCACTCATATTGTGTGGACTAAATCCAGGTGACATCTGAGTTTTAGGTTGCTGGCTTTTATTTTTGAATCATTGGTTGAATGGATTTCCAATTTCCTGCCTATGTACTCAGGATTCCTGAAAAAATATCCTTTCAATTAAAGCCCCCTAAAAATGAGGATCAAATAGCTGTGAAATTTTTGGTTGGAGGTTGTGGGTTCCTGTGCTTTGTTTATTTTTGACTCTTGTTCCACAAAATGGCTTGTGGGGAAAGACCATTGTTTGAAAGCAAATCTAGACAGGGAACTACCATGAGTAGTTTAACCATGAGCTCTATCTGTTATCCATTTATAATTGCCCTCTAGACCTGTGATGAGCACCAACTCTTTCACTACAGATTTCTAAAACATCTCCAGAGATGGAAAAATGGATGTAAATATTGTGTTCAAATTGTGTTGAATGGTCGTCATGGTATTCTGTAATGGTATTGTATTGTAACATCCTTTGTTAGAAGGCTGAATTAGTGTTGCCTGAGGGGTAGTAATGTTTTTATTCCTGATTTTGAGTGCTGAGCTTTCAATTGTAATAGTTTGTAAGAGCTTAAAAAGTCTGATGACTTTGAAAGTAGAGAATTCTGTCATGAAAAGTCATAAAGCTGTCAGTCTTACTAGGATTAAGGTTGGAGCTCTTGGATCTACTGTCGAGTGTGTTTAGAGCAATCATTGGAGAATGATAGCCTGCAGCTTCTGTAGAGATGAGTTTGATGGAGCTGTGATGCATGTTTTGCTAGGACATTTTTAGTATTACCAGGTACTGACCAGGAAAGAATGATGAGGCTCAAGTATCTTGGAATCCTCTCCAGCTGCTTTTGGTTGTTTCTTTATTCCTGATGCATAAAGTCTGGCACTGCTTTCTGGGGTTTTCTAGTTTCTAAAATTTCCCCAGTTCCCCATTTCATTTCCAATCTCAGGCTGCCTTTCATTCCACTAAAGCAAATCATGCATCAGCTTTTCTTTTTTCTCCCTCCATCCAAGCCACACTCTTCTAGTTCATCCTAATATTGTCATTTGCATGTTTCTTCCTTAATCATTCCTCTAGTCGCATGCTTTTCCCAAATGCTATTTACGTAGATCACTGGAAGCAGGAAGTGGTGTCTCTGCTGTCAGTGTCTTGGTATAGAGATCCACAGCAGCTGGTCAAAGCAATTACACCAAATGTTTCTTGCATCACCCCTGGGGGACAGAATAACCACTAAAAGAGACCCCAGTACTGACAGTAAAGGGACCAGCCCTTGCAAAACCTGGAATTCTTTCCTTTAAGACAGCTATAATATATGGATTTGTATAAACATGGACTTGCCAGAGAGTCTTAAAATGTTTGTAAACGTTCTGGGGGAAATCTATGTCCTCCCATAGATTTTCTGTTAATTTTTTTTTAATCCATTCTGAAACATTAATTGAGGATGGATAGTTCCATTTTTAAAGGTTAACACAGTTATAAACTGAAGTCAGTATTGCAGTGTAAAGTATTCAGATACCCATGGCAGTTACAGCTGTCTCACCTCTAGTGTTGCGGTTAACCTTGGCCAGCAGGCACCACAAGGTGCCACTCAGCCACTCCCTCATCTTCTAGCAGTGTGATGAGACAGAAACTTGAAAGTGTAAAAGTGAGAAAACTTGTGGGTTGAGATAGAGACAGGTTAACAAGCAGAGTAAAGGCCACACAAGCAAAGGAAAATAAGCCATGCAAATAAAGCCAAACAAGGGATTGATTCACGGCTTCCTATGGGCAAGCGGGTGTTCAGCCATCCCCAGGCAAATAGGGCTCCATTACATGCAATCGAGACCTGGGAAGACAAATGCACTGAATGTCTGTGTCCATTTCCTCTGTCTTCCCCAAAGCTTTTATTAGCAAGCACAATTCTTGTATGGTGTGAAATCTCCCTTTGGTAAGTTGGGGTCAGCTGTCCCGTCTGTGTCCCCTCCCAGTTTCTTGTGCACCTCCAGACGATTCAGTGGTGGGACAATGTGAGAAGCAGGATGAGCCATGACATTGTGCCAGCACTGCTCAGCAACAGCTGAAACATCTCTGTGTTATCCGCACTTTTGTCCACAAATTCAGAACATGGCACCCTACCAACTGATGTAAAGGAAATTAACTATCGCAGTCAAAATCAGTACAGTGCCTGGTATTGAACTCCCATATGTCTTTTTTACTTCCTCAGAGGAATTTTTGTAAAAGTATAATAAGTGAAGTGGCCTTCTTGTTTCATCCGGGCAGCTCCAGTGGACAGCAGAATAGTTTTCTGATATTCCCAAACACTAAAAAACAGGTGTTAACTTAATTTACATATTGACTCTCAAAGAACAACTGTCTTTTCTGCCAGGCCACCTGCTTCCACATAATGTTCATATGGCCTGTAAAAGTATTTTGAGAGTTGCACAACTCCCAGTTACTATCCCTACATCTGACTTTTCAGATTCTGTCACTGAGTTGAAATAATGCTTGGCAGTAGTGACAGAATATTTAGGTGTATAAAGGTATAATATATATCTTGATAGTTGCTTGCTTTGTCCTACTACTGTCTTCTAGGATTTATGAGCCAGGAAATTTTAAAAGGGATTTTGGATTCCAGGACTAATAGTAATGATTACACTGATGTTGATGGGACACCTTTTTAACCAGTTCAGAAATGAGGCATATCATTTGAGACTAATTGGGAAAAAATGTATGTGACACTGTGAGACTTGTAGAGAAACAATGTCAAAAGTGTCAAAACGGTCTGCATATCTGTCTCTGTGTTCTATAAAATTGTTGAAGTATGAAACCTGATGAGCAACAGATTTGTGAGTTTATATACAGATAAGTAAGAAAATGCTGGTTGCCAAAAGTCAAGTAAGCTCTGAAATGTGTCACCAGCATGGGGTCTGCGGTGTGGCAGACTATTTGATCAGACAAAGATCATAGGAGCAGTGCAGAAGTATCCTTGCTTGACCAAGCATAACACTTGAGGTGTTCTGGTGGAAAGTAAGATTTGTGGCAGAAGCAGCATGAAACTAAGCTTCCTACAGGATTACCTTTTCCCAGATGCTTTCTGAGAATAACTCTGGACCTGAGGGCTTTATATATGATTACTTGGAGTGAAATCTTGGACGCTATAGTAAACTGGCAGTTTTGATTCTGGGGGTGTTGCCACAGGACATTTCAGAACCAAAGTAAAATTCTGCACTCAGAGCTCCTAGTTTTGTGTCTGAAAGTTTTGGTGAAGACTGGGAGAGCTCTGCTTGCAGAAAGCTCCTTTAAAGTTCAGGAGATGGTTATGCAGAGCAAGAATCTGTTTGAAAGAACTGTTGTTTTGACAGAGTTCCTCAGAGGAGTTAATATTTGTCTTCCAGTTCCTTACTTCCAGAAGTTCAGTGTCATTAGCAAAACTTGCTAAAATGGACTTGGAAATACCAGTGATGCATCTTTGTCCTCCTAAGAACCTTCTATGTAATCATGTTGTCATTATGTAAAGGTAGTGAACTCCAGGCCTCTCTTTTGTTTTTGGGGATATGGTTTGTGAATCACTTTTTTCAGAGATGATTTAGGAATCTAAAGAAGGGCAAGGAGAGACAGACTGCGTACTTCACATTTCTTGAAGGCACATTAATTTCCAGGAGAAGAAAGCTATATAGCTTGGGTGTTTCCAAAGGGTTTTTCCCTAGTATCTCAGCAGTACTGTCAAACTCCCACTTTGTGAAAATAATCAAAGGGTCAAGTGTTTTCATAGCAGCACATTTCTAAGTACATTACATCATGTATTTCCATCTCTCCATGTGAAATGAAAAGCAAGACTTAACCTCCAAAAATTGAGGGAAGCTCCCCTTGGGAGGAGGCTCTCCTGCCTGCTCAAAAAGGATGCTGTTCCAAAACATGCATCACTTTTCCAGAAGCCACTTGGAGCAAACGCTATTTCATAAGTATTGTGCATTTCATGCCATAGGGCAGTTGCCAAATGTATGAAGATGGTTTGCTCTTTGGCTGATCCCATCTGTAGTTCCTTATCAGCATAATCCTGAGAAGGATACTGCTAGCCAGCTGTGGTGAGAGCGATACTGAAGGACAAGAAAGGTTCACCTTTTACTTTGTTTTTGTGTTCCTCATGATAAAAATGGATGGTGCATGTTTGGGATGGACAGATCCAGCTATTAGTGTGTTTTGGTGTTGCATGCAGTGAAACATGAACATATGAGGCTGGATGTACGTACTGACTAAGGCTTCTTGAAGCACTGCCATAGGTGAAACTAATGCAAAAGGACTAATATATCTGTTACATTGTTACCCCAAGGATTTCCTGTGCCAGAGTTATATCTGAAAGTGGCCCTTTTTACAGCAATTTCAACACATTCCAGCTTCCTATGCTTGTAAATACTTTAATATAATAAAGTCCTTATCTGAGTGAAGCAGGATCAGCTAACAGAATTGTTGGCTGTACTACATCTAAGTAGTCTGCTAGAAATACAACTTCAGTGAGCATCAAAACAATTTTGTCTACTTTGGGATTTTCCCACACTGGGAACCTGACAGTTAACCTTTTGGCCACCCAGCATGAAAACAGAATTATGCTACTTTTATCTACATGGGAGCATATTAAATAAGCCTGAAGTCAAATATAAATGAAGGAAGTTAGGAACAGTGTTGCTTTGAAAACCTTTTTATTTTAATAATTTGCACAGATTCTCATTGATGGAAGACATTACTTTGCAAACCAAAAATTCAAAGAAAGCTACTCACTTGAAATAAATTAAACTACTGTAGCAAACATATTTTTGACTGCAAGCAAAATGTGTCTTTAGTAGGAAATGTTGGCATCTTTAGCTAAAATAAACTCTCCTTTATCTCAGTTGGAAAAAGCAAGAGAACACTGATTTGACTTGGAATAAAGTTGTGAGATTTTATGTGATACTGTTGGAGCTTTTTGCCTCACATGCACACACAGAATGTATATTTTTAACTATTTGTTCTGTAAAAAATTTTTCATTTTTTGTGGATATTCTCAGAACCTGGTAATTGGAGGATTACTCTGGGTTTCAGCAACGGATTCTTGTGGATTGCTTCTGCAGAGCTTGTAGGCATTAAATTTTTAATTTCCAAAAATCCTGTATCTGGCATTTAAGCTTACTTCTATTAGAAAACTAGATATTTTGTCACAGAATAAAACTTACTTATTACTGACCTAATGTTACACAACACTCACACTTGACAAAGAACATTTCTTTTTTTTTTTAATAAAAAAGAGTAATGAGGTACTGCTTTAACTTCTGCATTTTACTCCCCGTGAATTTGGGCCATATTACTGCCATTTTTTGATATTTTCAGATAGTTCAGTGTCATAACTACTGCAAAGTTTTAGCTATTTCAGTGTCACAATGTGCCCTGCGTTAGGCCTTGCACTGTTTTATGGCAATGTAAAGTTATTGCATGGGTTTCACTGGAAGGCCATACAAGTTAATTCATGTTATACAAAATTCTAAAAGGAAATGTTCCTGAGGTAAGACAGCCAGTAAAATGAACATGGACATGGGATCAGAAATAGAGATTAGCCTGTGCTTCAAGGAACTTCAAGGAGTACATGGAGATCTTTGGTGAGAACACCAGATTTTCAGGGCATTTTGATTTGTCTCTACTGATTGACACAGCACATGAAAGATGAACCCAAAATGGGAATGGGTTTTGAACACTGAATTTGCTTGATAAAAAGTCTAGATTTTCTTCACGCAAGTTTTTGCTGTGAGTAGAGGGAGAAAATTCTGCGAAGTGTCACTCTGAAGAGGTTCTGTAAGGAATGCTTTCGAAGGTGATCAACTTAAAAATGTCAAAAACTCTCATCTAAAGGACTACTGCTTTGTGGCAGACATAGTGATATTATTATAAGTAGAGCTTTAGGTGGCCCCCTTTAAATACAATACTTGCAGAAAATAGTTTTTTAGTAATTATATTAAGTCATTGAAACATGTTAGTGAGAAAGCATTATTATCATATTTTTGTTTTCATAATAAATTTGAATTTTTGAGGCCTTTCCCAGATATTTTAGGCTATTTGTAATATGTTTGTAGCATAGATTGACAACGACAGCACACCCAATTGAAGAATGATACTCTCCCTTCAGAGAAGTACCCTGCCAAATTGCTGTTCAGTCTTCAATTTAATTTTTAATTACCTTGTTTCAATAAAAAATGTTTCCGTCTGTTTCCTTTGCGCGAGTGTGGTTTGTATATAATTGTTGAATTTATTTAATCCATTTTAGAAAGGGCATTGAAATATCATCCGTGGGAGAATTAGGGGTATGTATATACTATTCTGTGTT
>NW_005054297.1:15969653-16020635 GCF_000277835.1 Geospiza fortis
GATTTAAACACCCAAAACAGGTGCTGTGTTCTCTCTGCAGTCCTTCTGCAAGAGTATGGCACAGGAGGATGGAGTAAAATGTGGAGCAACAAGGTACAAGAGTTTGAGGAAGGAAGGACAGAAGGATGATAACCATAAGTTAGTTGATTACAACTGTTGACACTTAAAATTTTTTGAGAATAGGGAAAAGATGTTCTATCGTTCATGAGTTCTTATAAGTCTTGCCTCTTTTTGTTTACTTCTTGAGTTGTGAAGTTGAAAGGAAGGAAAGGTTGTCTTCTGGCTAGATTTTTGATTTTAGCTGTCGTCCTTTCCCTCCTATATTTCTAATAGCAGCAGGTCAGTGTGCATGTGCAGGTAAACCAGAGATAAGCAGCTATGCGTGTAATTAAGGTAAAAATGCTATTAGGAGATTTGTGACTTTCTGTGTGATGGAAATGGGCGGGTCTGTTTTTTAAAAGACAGAGAATTGTAACATGATACAAGATCATAGTAATTAGTAGGCATGATTGCCAAGAGGATTAGTAAACAAGTAGCATAAAAAAAATCTATCTTCATTTGCTTGTCAGAGGGATGGGCTTTCATGAAAGTTTTTGAAAATACTTGCTAATTACAGAGAGATTTAGTCTGGATAAGCTCTTGAAACTTCAAATAGAAATCGGAACTTAGTGAATCTTGTTCACTCCTTCACCAATGGTACCTTCCCTGAGGTATTCAACACGTACTTTCTGTGTCTCATTCAAAGAATGATAGAATGGTTTGGAAGGGACCTTAAAGATCATCTAGTTCCCAACTCCCCTGCCATGGACAGGGACAGTTTCCACTTGACCAGGTTGCTCACAGCCCTGTCCAACCTGGCCTGCAACACTTCCAGGGCATCCACAGCTTCTCTGAGCAACCTGTGCCAAAGTCTGACCACCATTCTTTTCTTCTCAGTACAGAATATCTTCCTAGGATCTAGTCTTATTCAATCCTCTTTCAGTTTAAAGCCATTCTCCCTTTTCCCATCTCTACCTGTGTAAAAAGTCCCTCTCCAGCTCTTTTGCAGACCCCCTGTAGGTCCTGGTAGGATGCTCTAAGGTCTCCCTGGCTTCTTTCAGGCTGAACAACTCCAACTCTCTCAGCCTGTCCTCACTGGAGATGTGCCCTTTGTATCCATTGCTACAGTAAGATTGCCCAACATGGTCATAAATGTGAAATAATGAAATAAATCAATCAAGAGCAATTGGTAGTGTCACTAAGATTTTCATACTTGGCTCACTGCATTATCGTTTGCAAATGTTGAGGAAAACAGAAGATGCTTCATTGTTATGTGTTGAGATCAATTTCTTAAATGAATGCCTGAAGAAGTGCAAATTGGGGTAATGCTTTAGAATGTCCTGGTTTTTAATTAGAATATTTGTTACTTCCCAGTAATTACAGCTTTTATACAAGAGAAAATGTTCTGTATGATACATAAACTATTAAGCATAATAGAAGCAATAAAGCTCTGAAAAGAAACTTGGATAAAAAATAATATTATTTCCAAAGAAAGTTTTATTTGTCAGTTTGCTGATTGTGTGCCTGGAGTCTTCTGTAGCCAAACTTTGCTTTTATTTGGGCATTTAGTGTATGGACCAGTGATCCAATCCATATTAAGCTTTGGTTATGTTTATTTAGATTCCTGTTGGATCAATAGCTGAAATAAGTTGTTTTGATTCTTTCAGATAAAACCACCAAGTTCAAAATAAAGTGATGTTTTTACTCCTTGGAATAAAATAATGCTTAAGCCCACGGTTTTCCCTCACTTGAAGTAGGTGGAGCTTGCTGCTGGCCCAGGTGGTATTTTCTTTTTCCACAATCTGCAAGCTCCTGTAGCCTAGGCTTTGAAACAAATAACTGTTTTCGTGGGGTAGACACAGGCATCTGTCTGACTTAAAAATAACACCACCAATAGAAAAGTTCTCAGTCAGAACAGTTCCCTTATCCAGTTTGATGCTTGGAAAAGTGAACATAAAGCACCAGAGCAAGGTCATGCAGGTATTGGGCCTTTAGGGCGGTACTCCCATTTTTGGGAGCAGGCAATATTCATATCGGTTACCATGATTCTGAGCCAGAGCATGAAATACTGGCATTGCTATATAGTCAGAGGGAAACTGGATTGAAAAACAAGGCAGAAATTAAGGCTTTGCAGACCTGAGTACTGACATGCATAAATTTTAAGCATGTCTTTAAAATTCCATGTTTGCAGCATGTTATTTTATACTTGTACTAGCATAGAGTCCTTAAGATAATATTGAAATATGTGTCTGAGAATTTAGCAAATATTTTTCTGGGCGTCTCAAGCGAAATATTAAGCAGTAGTACCTGAGACAGTGAGAATTTTTTGAGAGCCAAGAATCTCGATGTGCTCTCTAAATACTGACAGTGATGAAAACTGAAATGATATTTGAGAGTTACATTATCTAGAGATTTCTGTGATTGTGTATGATTGATTGTGACTGATTACAATTTATTATACATTCAAAGTGTGTAATATGGCCTGGAAACTGTTTCTTTTCTGAAAATTGACTTTGCAGAAATATTGCTTTATTACTTGTGTTTACAACCTGACTGTATTCACAAGCATGTTTCTAATAGTGATAAAATACATTTCAAAAAAAGAGATAGATTATTAAACTTCAAATACAGGGATAATCAGTTGTGTCACTAGTTCTATCAAAACAACTGACTTGTGTATTTCCCACATGAATGCATAGTTTGAATGCCACTGGACTGCTGAAGGATCAGTAAGACCAAAATATTCAAACAGTGAGATAGGACAGGAATATTTTGTCTTGCATGTGGGTACGTTAGATAAGAATTCTGCTTCTTTCTGTCATTTTAAAATGACTTTGTAGGTCTGTCTATTAGACTGTCTTTTTCTCCCTATATTTAATTATTAATCATTTGAAAATTATAAAAAGCATGGAGCCTGGGTTTAGAGCTGCTTCTCAAGCAGGAGTGCAGAATATTTTTAGAGCAGTCTACTGCAAATTTAATTATTGTATCGACCTTTCTCTTAATCTTGCTTTCTTTGACATGTTCGTCTGTTGAAACAAAACATTTTCACACATACACACATGGAGCAATGATTTCAAAAGAACTAGATACAGAGAAATACAGAAAGAGAAATACACAGTCAATAGTCTTTTGTCCTTATAGAAGGCTAGTTAAAATGTCCTAGATAAGCTATTAAGTAGTAAGGCTCCCTATAAAACATTTTTTTTCCCGAATAGAAAGTGTTTGACCTCTTCTAGACGCATTAATTTTTGATGTTTCTCTTCTGTACATCTAATTTAATCTCCTAATTACAACTGGGGCCATGAAATTTTGACTGCAGTAGTCTCACCAGTCTATTGTTTTTTAAGGATGTTGTTTGAAAAACTGAAGAAAAGTGAGCCCAGATCTTTGACTACTCAGTATGAATGTGTCTTTGCTTCTAATTGCTGAAATCTGTAATCTATTCTTAGAAAGGTTTTGGAAAACCAGTTTGTGTTTCTATATGAGGACAGTTATCTCTAAGTGGACAGCCACTGCAGACATCTTACAAGTTATGTTTGGGTTTAGATGCCTCTCTGAAAAATGAAGTGCACTTGTCAGTTTTCTTAGTTGTTAAAAGAAACCATAATATTAGTTAAATTCTGTGTTCCTTAGTTAGACAGGTGGAGAATTTTAGGAATACTGTATTAAATGACAGGAATAATGAGCAAGTTGGGAGATTTCATTGATGAGATGCTGCATTCCTATTTCAACATAATGGGAGAAGTTACCTATATGATTGCTTTTCCTTCTAGGAATCAGTTTGGGTTTGGTTTCTTCATCTCTGAAAAGATGTTGATACTTATATTTTCTTCAAGATAATGATTCCACAGAGGAGTTTGCCTCATTATGGTCTAAAAAGAGTTTTCAGATAGCAGTAGCATATTTTCTATTAAAGGTTTGGCAGTGCCACAGAAAGATGTTAGAATTTAGAACATTTACAGTTTTGTACTACCGAGTTTACATTTAAATCAGCTGGATGGGAAATATACCAGAAACTCCTGACACAGACTCTCATAATATTTGAACCTAATGCTATATTATACTTTCGTAACTCTGGAATTATAATTATGCTTTTCCTCAGTTCCCACAGATATGGTAGCTTTACACTGGAGTATATTATGGAGGCCTATTACTATCAACAGCTGCCCTCTATATTAAGAAGCAATATAGAAAAAGTATTACTCTGTTCTCTTCTGGAACTATCAGAAGACTGAAGTAGTTCTGGCAGAGTTGTTTGAAGTCTGCCTGCTGAAGTTACAATGACTTCCTTGAGTTAAAGTTCCCCTTCTTCTATGATTCAGGAGCCAAACTTCTCTTTATTTTAATTTTTTCTTCTGAGGTTGGGTAGTACCACCAATTTCAATACCCAAAGATTGTTGCTAAAGTTGTAGAAGACTGAAAATGATAGCAGTGAAATCCCAGTTGTAGTTTCAGCTCTTACCATAGAAAAATACTTGGATATGTTTGACTTTATGAATTATCACTTTTACAGTTACAGTTCCTTTATGGTGAATGTGGCAATTGTAAATAGTAAATAAAAAATTGTAAATCAGAACCTTTTTCATAGATTGAAACTGTGTCCTTCTGTCTTTGAAGGTTACAGACAGCAGATCAGACCTGGAAGATTTACACCTTTATGCAACTCCACGGGAGCAACGGTTTCGTAGGTTTGCCAGTCTGGAATTTGAAGGGCAGCTATACATGACTCCACATGACTTCATCCAGGCTGTTACCAGTGATGAACCCAAACGTAAGCAGGAGCTTTATAATGCTAGAACTGCTAGGGAAAATGGGAAAATGTCTGTGGTGCATGTTATTTTCCCATTTGGTTTTGATTCCTACTTCTGTTTCTGGTTGCTGTATAAAACTACTGCACCTTCAGAATTTTGTGTCCAAATACATACAAAAAGTATCCTGATTGTTACTAGATTGTAAACATCGGTATGCTAGTTGAACACTCTTGTCTTAAAGGTTGCAAACAGCTCAATAGTCATGAAAGATGGCAGGTTAATTTCTGGCTTTTGCATTGACACAGTTTCTTTCTGAGCAGGCCTGTATTGCTGTACAACTCATGCTTCCTCTTTTGTGTAGTTTCTCTGTAAGCAGGCAACCATACACATTTTCTAAAAGGCTAACAATAAGATATAACATGTAACTGTATCATATTTGGAAATATGATAAATAACATGCTAAATAACATGCTTTGAGTCAGAGTTTTAGTCCCCCAGGGGATCAACTTTCTACACTTAAACATTGCCAGTCTTAGTACTATGTGTTAATTAATGAAAAATTAGCTATCCACTTTAGGTCATTTATTGTAAAATCTTTGCTTTAAGTATCAAAGAGTGACTAAATAGTAAGGTGATCCCTTTCTGCTCTAGTTTGATTTCCTGGCTCCCAGGCTTGCAGTGCATTGGTAGCAGCAAGAACTTCTGGAGAATGGGAATATCTTTGCTCAGGTGTGACATGTATAATCACCCACCTTAAGTTTTCTTAAAATTCTGTGCAGATGTTGGATTTTTCCCTTTTGTTCTGTTAACAGTAATGAAACAAGAGGAAAGAATTCAGTCATGGCACATCAGTGATCAAAACTTCTGTAACTTTTGAATAAAGATATTATCTCATTGTAACAGTGAAGACAGAAGATAGAGCTTAGATGGTGAAAACTTGCAAAACTTTGAAACTCTTACCAGAAAGCAATTTTTTTTTCTTGCTTTGCAGTTAAAAGAGAGGAAGCAGATTGCTTATCACACAAGTTAATACAAATACACATCAGCACTTTTTATCTATTTCCTCTGCTCAGAACTTCAATTCTTCCCTTTTTTGTTAGTGTGGAGTTGGGTTTCACTGTGTATGGTCATGAAACATTTGTGATATATATACTGGACATCATTAAAACATTTTGGTTTAACTCTGTTTTATGACAGTTTGATTGGCTAGACCACACTGTATGTATGGTTTGCTATTAAGATTTTTCCATGCTGATGAATTTTCTGCTTCCTCCTCTCACAAAGTATTCAGATTTTAAAAACAAAGCCAAACCAAAAATCATTAAGCTCATAAGAACATTCTGTTTATCTCATGGAAAAGGAGAAGAGATCTGGAGTTAGAAGTCAGGCACCCTTCTGAATTCAGTGTAGCAAACCTTGTTTCTATCAAAATCCTTTCTGTTCATCCAGTTCACCTCTGAGACCAAAAGCAAAACTAACTTGGGTGTCTTTTAGGTTTCGTGGTATCAGAGATTACATGGCTGACATAGCTATTTTAAAGGATTACAATTAAGTAGAAGTGGATCACTTCATTCTAGTGCAGGTCATGTTGTCTGGGAAACTGAGACAGAAGGTTGATAAATAGGAAGTAATAGCTGAAATAGATGACCCACAGATTGCCACATCCAGCTTCTCATCTCTGACTATGATAATTTTAACTTTGTACTGCAGCATTGCCAAAGTACCATTTGTCTTCTTGGCCAAGTCAATTTTCTGTCTTGCTCTGTTGAAAGTAGTACATTTAAGGAAGGAATTTTTCTAATAATACATTCTAAACATTTTATTTTTTATTTTTGGGGTAGTTTTATAAATGACTTGCAAGTTGTATGTAATTGGGTCCATTCAGGCTGAAATATTAGACCATCTATATTTTGCATAATAAAAAAAGAACATATACCTGGTGTTTTTATGAATGAAGACTAGAAAGGTCTTGAGTTTTGTCAAAAAGCAAAAATGCTCTTTGACGTATAATAATAGAAGCTCTTTATGTCTGCTTTATAGAAAAGCTAATAATATTAGGCATGAATGATATTTGTGATGGAGTGAATGTGTCTATTGTGATTGATTTACTTTGGAAATCATGTAAACTCTACAAAAGTCAAGAGGGTGTTCACTTCCTTTTTTGATTAAACACTAACTAATATGGTAAGAGTGTGTTTTCTTTTATAAAATGTAACTTTTTACTCCAGGCATTTATTACAAAAAAAAAAATATAAAATAAATGCTGTCATTAACTTGTTTCTGCCTTTATGGTGCAGGCTTTCATTTGGGAACATACATTATTTTTAAGAGTCATTATTGATACATTTTTATAATCTGAATATATGTTAAATATTGAGAAAACAAATTAGGAGAATATGAAATATATTTTTCCCGTTTGTGCTAACTATAGTAAATTTAACTTAACACTGAGCTATAAGAAATATATATATATGTGCACACAAATCTTCACTGACTTGTCTAGGAAGGAGATATGTATATAACATGTGAGACTGGGAAACTATCTGATTCAAAAATTAGATATATTTATTCTCTGAATTTTTTATGGTAGGCATAAACATGCACCAATTTATATGGCAAATGAGATTGTTTGAGGGGATTTTATTAAAAAAAATCTAATTGAAAAGCTTATGAAAATGTGTTAGCTCTTGTTATGATGTTGCCTGATATAACTTCACCATAGTTTGAATGGGATTTGTCAACAGTCTTGGTGTAAACCTTTACCAAGATGTAAAATGAAAATTTCAGTCAATTTCTAACTATGAATTGATGAAAGACCATAGTGGGTACCTCATGTATTGTTTTAATTACTTAATGGTGCATGAAGTTCATTATGAGTAAAGGATTTCTAATAACAAAATGTCTTTTGCTCTATGAAAAGAAGCCTTTACCTACCAAAATTTGTTATGGAGTTGACCACATAAAGTGCTACTTTCTGGACCTTTGTGAATTCTAGTACTCACAATGCCTTATCATAATATTGAATGCCTTATCATAATATTGAATCTGTACAAATATTTGTCTTGAGAAGGTGGTGATGAGCCTCAAGTTTTGAGTTCTTGAATGGTTGTGGACAAGTCTTGTTCAGTTACAGCTACCAAAGAACTGAGCCTGACAGAGGCTGGAAAAGGAATCTGAGGTAGTAGGAAGGGTTGAAGGGTGTCTTAGCACTTGGTGTAGTTTCAAGGGCTTTTTTTCTGTATTTGCTTTAAAAAGTATGAGTGGTCCATGAAGCAAGAATTGTAATCCAGGTCTCCTTACAATTTGCATTTTAATACTACTGCTGCTAAATAATAATTTCAGAATGTTGTTACCAGGGGTTAGCATGAATGCCCTCTATTTCCTGTTAAATGTTTTTAGGATATGTTTTGGATGTTGAAGGTCTTTTCCCTCATTGAAGCAGAGTTGGATTAAAAACTACATCTGAATTGGTTCTTTAAAGTTAGGACTTTAGGTATGTATTAAGTTAAAGGGTTTTTAATAACATAAAGACAATTACACTCATAAAGTAAGGCAAATAATTATTTGTGTAGAAAACACAGTATAGATGTATCCCAATTTTTATGACACCACATTGGCATAATTGAATTTTGTGCATTCATAATAACTTCTTTTCTTGTAGATGCTAAAAAGTGGCGATCCCTTTCAAAGCAGGTGAGCAATAATTCCTGTGTGGTCTTATAACCATACATTTTGATAGTTGATTTCATTTGTGATGTAAATGTAGAGGCACAGGAGAGTTTAATTTCTTCATTTTTGTCACTTCAGACTCAGCTAAATCCAGAATTTCAGATACTTTAGCTGCGGTGCCTGTTTTGTTGGATTTACTGACTTTCTCAAGCATCTGTCATCTTCTCCCTCAGTCTATATCTGACTGCATTTCTTAGTGTCTAGGTATAATAGGTGTATGCAAAACTGCCTGAAATATTTATGCCACTCTCTCCCTTTTGTGGTATTTAAGTGCCTCTTTTTTTTTTTTTTTCAAAAGTCCCCTGTCTGTTTCCCTGTATTTTAAGTAAAGTACATTCATATTCATGGATGAAGTTTGCTTTAGTTCAGGTCGAGTGTTTTAAAAGACCAGTTGCTCGGATTTTGTATGAAAACCTTACTGAAATCCAGGGACTTATCCTTGGCTTCAGTCAGTATGAGCAGTGGTGGGTTATTTCAGCCACAAATACATTGCATGTGTCTCTCCAGCTCAGCAAACACTTAGTATTCATGCAGATGAGCAATTCTTGCAATAATCACGTGTGCAAAAATTTATAGAGTGCTTGAGTACTTCCAAAATCCTTGTGGTAACTGAAGTTCAGTTAACTGGTAGATTTGCATGCAGTTCCTTGTCTTTTATATTGATATCCTAGAATTTAATCATTATCTATTAACTACTTAATTAAATACTGAAATATATGCTTTTAAATTTTTTAAATCTTATTTTTTAGGAGCTGAATCAGATTCTTATGGAGACACCACCGGTTTGGAAAGGATCATCCAAACTTTTCCGTAATCTTAATGAGAAAGGTGATGAAGGAGAATTTATTTTCCTGAACCAAATTATCATTCTATTAACTTTTTTGTGATGATGTACTTTAATCTGGGTCCAATTTTCAAAAATAAAGAAATTGCTTGCGGTTGCATTCTACATTTTACAACATGGAAAAGTTCCATGTAGTCTCTACAGTGTTTTAATGATGCCAGCTTCCAACTACCCTCTTTAAGTGACTGGGGACTCAGAGTTTGTTAAGCTGATGTTTAAATATTTCAGGTTCAGTTTGTTGCCATGAATGATCTGTGGACTATAGACAGAATATTCCAGTAAAGAAACAATATCTCTTTACTCCTTTTCAATAGGTTCAATAATGTGATTATTTCTAAAGGCAGTAGTGCTATCTTATATCACTGGTGAAGCATTTTGTACACAACACAAAGAGACAGTTTCAGAAATGTTACCTATTCCTTTAAACTCTGCAGATGAGGGCTTTTATAGCTTTTAAAACTCACACTATTGGTAAGTGAGGAGCCAAGAGTCACTTCCGGTCTCCTCGGTTGTATTTTTTTCTTTCTTAATAAGCTCTATCACTTCACAACAAAAAAAACCATAGGGAAATAAAACAATGATGGCTTTACAATAAAAGCTATTTGTAATAAATAATCTACATATTTCTTTGCTTATATTCAGAGTGGGAAAGGTGTGGTGGTGCATTTGAAATTTTCAAAAGCAGACACAAGTACTTGTTATAAAAGGACACTTTATGGGTGTTTAAAATAAGCACACCAGCAACAGAATTCCAATCAAATGTATGCATGTAATTGGTTAATATAACTCAAATGCAGCTCAGATTTATTCAAGGAGTAAGTAATGTGGACATACTCTCAAAGGAGGCTCTCTAGTGCATGGAGGCACTCTTTTTTCCTAAGTCTACAGCCAACACTCACAGAGAGGCAGAAATTGGCGCATCTTTGCATTGTATTTCAGTGTACTTCTTTGCTCTAGGCTGCTTTCTATATAGTTGACTTTTGAAATATTAATTGCATAAATATATTAATTGCAGTATACAGCTGACTTTTGAAATATTAATTGCATAAAAATTCAGCCTCCAAATCTGTTAAGTCAATACATTATCAGTTAAAAATGTATCTAGATGTTGCTTATTAATTCTGTAATAAAATGTCTGCAACATGAGTGGTCTTGATTCAACAGTATCTTACTCCAGTTTTCTGCCAGTGGAGTTCTACAGAAATTGATGGAATTGGTAGGACTCAAACTGTCAAAATAAGATGATAAAATTAGTATTAGACTTTAGTAGTTGGATATCTTTTCAGCATGTTTTATGAAAAAGGGAGTTCTATTGCCCAGTTTTATAAAAATATAAGAAAATATGATGAGTCTTATGAGTGATAGTGTAAATTGGTTCAAGAAATGAAAATAGAATTCAGGTCTCCTGAGTTATAATGTAGTCTTTACTTTTTTGTTTCTTACTCTTTATTTTTTAACATGCACATATGAAGCAGTTAGCAAAAGCCTATGTCCATTTATTTTGCCATGGATTTATGTAATTCAGCTGAGGCACTCTGATTTATGCCCACTGACCTTAAGTTTTTATTATGTTTTTCCCTTGAGTGCCCTCCTTCTCTTCTTTCTGATCCTAGTGTAAGTTTTTCTTTCCCTTCAATCATCATTTCAGAGCCTCTCTCCCATAACACTCAGAGCAATCAACCAGAACTATCTGTCTGCAGCTTCAATATGGCAGTGCAAACAAAAGGAGAGAAAGCTTTCAGGGCTGTTTCTATTGCTTTTGTCATACCTGTGATGGACTACTTGACAATTGCACTTTCTTCCTGTTTTACAGCAAAGAAAGTGCCATCAAAAAACCAAAAAAATATATTTACATTTATTGACTGGCTATTAAACAATGTTTTCCATCAGTGAATGAGAACCTTTGAGATATCTGATTTCTTGATAGGGGCTTGTCCAAACAGATTCAAGCAGGCCTTTGAAAACTTAATTTCTGCAGGCTGCTGTATAAAATCAAGAAGATAAAGCAAAGAGCATGTGTTACTTAAATGTCTATATTTCATCATTACTAATCTTCAATAATGTGTAAATTGAGGAAAAGAGTAGGTGGTATTAAAAAAATCATAGTAGTTTTCCTAACTAGATCTACTAGCAGTAATAAAATACTGGTTCTGAAGTCTTAAATTTCTCTTGGATCAAAAGATGGGATGTGAAGTATAGTGGAATTAAAATCCACATGAATGATACATTGCTTTTAGTTTTAATTGTACAGGTTTTTTGGTGCAAAAAATTCACATGACTGCTTACCTAGTTTGTCACATTTTCAGTTAAGTCAGATTTTAAAATAAGATATTTAAACATCCAAAGATGTGGCTGTTTTTGGAAAAACTTTTGCACCTGACTTGGACTGAAATCAAGGAGACAGCCAGCAACTTTTGAAAATCCTAGCTGATAGACATCTTTACTCTCAGGCATCTAAATACTTCTTTTTTCACTCTTTTGAAATAATCTAAGATTATGGACTGACTTAACACTTCTGGTTTTGGAGGACAGACAAAACCAATTTGCTAGAAACCAGGAACAAGTTTCCCTAGCTCAGCCTCAAAGGTCATTGGAGCTCAGGGCACTTGGGAGAGCTGCAAGCTGTTGTTTTCTGTTCTTGTTGAACTATGAGTTGCTTCTCTTCATTGCTGCTCTGGACATTCTGCAAGGTTGTCTCTTTACCCCTTACTCCAGAGCTAGAAAGGCACAAGTACAACTTACGGTACAAGACATAGTCTTTGGGTATTGACTTCAGCTCTAATTTAAATTTTGCCTTAATCACTTCTGAAGAGAAAAGGAAGTGCCATTCCACAGTGTGGTTACCTTTTGTAATCTTGCAAAAAGAAAATGCTATGAGATCAAGTTTTCAGTTAATATAGCACATGCACTTAAAAAGCACTTAATAAAGTCAAGAACTGTATTCAAATGGTGTGATCAGGAGGAAGCATGCTGAGAATCTTCTCAAAGTAAATGTTTCATACTGTTAAAGAGTATTATCGTGAATTACTGGTGGGGTTTTTGGAAAGAAAATTGAATAAATCATTTATATTAGCTTTTAAGAGTCTATCCAAATTCTGTTTAATGAGCCATGCTCCACTGAATGTCAATTTACTTGCCATGTTTAATGTACTCTTCCCCTAAAATACAAACCCAAACAAAAAGCCCCAAGCCATAGATTAATATTGTAGACCAATAACTTATTGACCAAAAATAGTTACATGCATACAAGTATGAATATGCATATGCACATGTACAAAAATTCTCCTTATATTTAGATGTAATGTTTTCAAGTTTAGGATGTGAAGACAAGATGAAACTAACATGGTTTGTGGGTTTTTTTTTTCTTCAGGTGTGATATCTTACACAGAATATTTATTCCTCTTATGCATTTTAACAAGTAAGTATTTTTGGAGATAAAAGATTCTGTACAATTTCAAAGCTCTGAATGTGTTGTTGTGTGTAAAATTACATCCCTGCATATGGAAAAACTAAACCACACATCTCTATGTTCCTCTGAACCTCTTTTGCCTTCTGGAACCTTGTGTTATGCTTTATTTAAATGCATTATTATCCAGAATACCTTTTAATGGCTGTTGATGAAGCTGTGCCATACGCTCCACCTAAACCACAGTTAATAGCTTAAATTTATTTTCTTCTTTGAAATTCCTACAAAATTTGTAGCTAAATTTGCTGAAGTTCATAAGGGTCACTGAATAAATACAGGGAGAACAGAAAGATACACATTATTACTGGTTTGTTTCATCAATTAGTGCATAATGGGCAAGATCAAAGAGTCAGTGGTAAAATATAAGGTATTTATTTCAGAAACACTAACAAAATTGAAAAATTATTCTTTTATCTCCCATAAAATTGAAGTAAAATAACCTAAACTAATCCCAATACAGACTTTTTAAAATATTTTAATGGGTGTTTTCTGGGAAGAAGCAAAGAATTTTACTTGTCTTTCACTTACATATAATTAAAAATTTTCTATGGGATTCATTAGTGGGGTTTTTTTGGACGTGAACTGGATTCCTGTTATGAATCAGAGCTGGAACTTGACCCTGAACCCTTAGTATCTTCCACTATGGGATCAATGATTCTTCCATCATTTCTTTGTTATCTGAATTAACTTTTGGCCATAATTCATTCATATTGCAAATCAGTGGGTATCCCCAAAATGTTGCCTAAAGGCTTTACTTACAGTTACCTTCCAAGTCACCATGTTTCAGAAATAAGTTCTAACCTGATCTCAGATTTCAATGGCTCTAAGCATGTAAACAAGAAAATGTTGAGTGTCTTACAGCACAACATTTACTTTGACCAGAAGCTGTGTCCTGTACCTTTTTAAAAAATCTTTTAAAGTGTCTTTTAGAACACTGTTTTTTCATAGAAAATTTATTTTCTGCATATTTCTGTTTGTAATATAAAATGGACTCTATCCATGAACTAACTCTTTTATATTATTCTTGCATATTTCATGTTCTATTTCTACTTTTGTGAGCATGCCTTCTCTTTGAATAACATGGGTGATGTCACCCTGGTTTTTTAAGATTTTCTAACAGTGTGTCCAATAGTGACATCATTGTACTCTTTTACAGATCTTATGATTTGCATTTAGTATGTACACAAACATCCTGATTTAAATTAGTTGAGGTTCTGGCTTTTATGAAGGCACACCAAATAATTTCTTAGAGTATTATACTTGCTTTCTTTCCAAGGAAATAAATAATTGAATCTTTGGCATTTTTTTGGCAGAGCCACATGCAGGTTTTCGAATTGCTTTCAACATGTTCGATACTGATGGCAATGAAATGGTGGACAAAAAGGAATTCTTAGTGGTATGTATATTTGCAGTTTTTGATATAACCTTGAAACTAATGTGATGATGTCAGTAGTCATGAGAATATTATCTACTATTCTTCACTGAATGCTTATTTGCCTGATTTAGTATAAAGAGTTATTATAATGTAAACTGAAAATAGAAGCTCCTTCTTAGAGTGCACAGGAGTCTTGTATATAATTATTTTTGAAGCTTAATTCTAGTTTTTATTCTGGATCTTCTAATTGCTGCTGTAAGTCACAGAGAGGCTATTAAAGTAACAGAAATGTTTTAGTGGTTAGCAGAGTTATTTAATTGCTCTAGTGATGAAAGGACTTGTAAAAGAATCTTTTGCTGGGAGATCACTTCACTTTGCCATTCATTCTGCTGATGATCACAAATGACCCGAAAGTATTGACTGACCTAATGTGACACCATCATCTGTTTTGGACAAGATCTGTAATGAAATAAAACATACTGTACATATATATAGTTTACCCCTAAATCCATATGCTGAAGCAATTTGCTAAGCTGGGGTTCAGTGAGTTCTTTTTACAGAGAATATTCCTACAGGGGAAACTGACTTTGACCTGAGTGATTTCCACATGCTTCGGAACAGATGGCAGGACACCTAGAACTTGGCAGTAGTTTGGTTGCATCCAAGGTTTTGTTACATTACTAATTTGAATGAAAGTATTTTTCAAATTAGAGCTTTACTCTGTTTATAGCTTGGAAAAAGCAGTTATGTAAATCCATCTTATTAATTATTTAAGCAGAGTTTATTTTTTTCAGGTTAGAAATGTAAACAGTTTTAAAAAGCCCAGACTTCAAAAGAAAAATTCACATGTTGTTGAGATTTGAAAATGAAGAATAATTTGGCGCTTGAGGGAAAATCTTTGAAAATACTAAGTTGTCCACTAGATATTCATTTTTATCATGATAAATCTTCAATATTCAATAATAATTCAAATTAAAATTTAAATACTTCATAAGTTTTCAGGTAATAGGATACACCAAGTTCAGGGGAATGATCTTGCAGTAACAAGAGGGCTGTCTTAGATTTATGTTTATTTTATCTATTTTCTGATTTCAAAAGAAATGGGGGGAATAATTAATACCATTCTAAATAAATTCCAGTCACTGATCTTTAAAAAAAAAAGAAAATACAGAAAATTGACCACTCAAAGTTAGGGCTTCTGAATTTACAATAAACTGTGTGGCTTTATGCTAAAATGTGCACCATAAACCAGTGATCTCTGAATTGTTAGTATCCATTGGTAGCAGCTGTCTGGGATTACACTGAAGCACTCAGTTATGGTAAACATAGGTTTTGCCACTTCTTTAGAAATGAAAATTTAAAATTTTATGTTGTAGACAAGATTTCTGAAGACTACACAAGGCCTTAATTTTCTACTGAACAAGTACAGATGATTAATGGAATAAAACATTTATAAGAATTGAACGAGATGTTGGAAAAATAGATTTGTGTAAAAGACATACATTTTATCTCCACACAGTTTTGTGTAGTTGAGCTTATGATGAAATACAGTCAGTACACATGAGAAAAAGCCCAGTGCCTTATTGGAAAAGATGGAGCAAAATACCAAGAATGAGACACATGGAATGTATTTAAGTGTCTGACCCCAATTTATTTAAAATAAAGATACCCTAGTTTCCTGTGTATGGCTTGTTAATTGATTCAAATAAACTATGCTAACCTTAAGAAAATAGAAATATGGAAGAAACTCTCCTTAACATGCTGAACTTAATTTCCAAATTTATTTTGGAAAGGGACACCACTTGCAAATTGTGGCACACTGATAATTTTTTTGTATTCTATTATATGTACACATCTTGTAAGGGCTAATTTTTAATAAACATCTTCTCTAATTGGAGGAACAAACCAGCAACCATTGGATTAATTAACAAAAGGAAAAAATAGAGCAAGAAGAAGAAAAAGCAAGCATCTTTCATGATTCAATTAAACAGAATGTGGTGGAATAGACTGACAAATTTGTTCTGAAAGAAAAAAGAACTTCCATTACAACAGCTAAATGGAAGGAAATTGTAGCAAGAGGCTTTGTCTTTCAGAAACTGATGCTACAAATTAAATAAAAGAAGTATTTAAAGTGGGAAACAAGGACAATAATTAACTATGGATATTACATCTTTCTTTTAACTATGCCTATTCGCATCCTGCTGTGTATTTGTTCTCTGTCATGATCCCTGGCTAAAGTTTCTCCTTATTCTTTTTTCTGTTAGCAGACTTGGTGGATAAAAGAAAGAAAGTAGAATTTTTAAATACTAGGTATACTGTCCCCTACCAATTGTAGGGGATTATTGTATTTAACAAATTTGTATAGATCAAACTTGAGTGGAGCTCTGCTTTATTAGGTGTCGGTGATCCTTCAAAAATTAAATTAGAACCCATAAGTCAGAATGTGAGGTCTGAAGTGAGAAAGACTAAAATAGATAGGTAGATAGATTTTTGTGTAATGAAAGTATATATGAAAATAGAAGTTGATTCAGTGATACTGCAGCTATGATAGAACTGGCCCCAGAACATACATTTGGCATCTTTACTCACCTTACTTGAATATGATGTATCATATCCTGTGTGCCTGAAAGGAGACTGTTCAAAAGTTGGCATATGAACTACCCCAACATTTGGAAAATATTTATCCGTCAATTACAGGCAGCTATTGCAAAATTGGTAATAAATGCTATTCAGTTTTACAAATAAAGAGACTTTTAAGAGCTTTGTTTAGGGATCACATGTTATGTGATTCTTGAGGAAACAGTGTGTATAGTGAAGAGTTGAAAAAGGCCTTATTTTTCTGGTAACAGCTGTATTGTTTTTGTAAACTAATTTCGTGGTGTTTGTGCTTTGCTTTTTGCTTATGTCATAGGGGTGAGGTCAGGGAACAGAAGGATTATGTTGCCTTGTTACTGGAGATCTTGGTTTTGCTGCCTTCAGCAGTCAATCTCATTATCCTGTTTCAAACAATGTTCCTATGAAAGTACTCCTAGACCCTTTTTGCATTCACTTTTTTTCAGTCACTGGTATCCTATAGCACTCTTTCTGAACAAAAGATCCATTTCCAGAAGTTTAGCAAGGGCTTTAATAATACATGCAACAGAATCCTACTTCTTTTGCCTCTGTGGCAGGGGAAATACATCCAAGGATGCCTTGCTTTTTACTGATCTTTTTGGTTTTTCAATTACTGCCACTCTTCTCTCCTGCTTGATGGCTTGTCATTTCACTTTTCACAAGGGATTTTCTTTCTGTTTCTCTCTGTTCATTTAACTTTTTTCTTTGCATTGTTCTGGGTTGTAAACTTTGTAGTACTCTATCCTATCAAGGCTCTTTCCTTGTTGGCATAAGTTACAGTAACTTGTGTCTGTAAGTTTGCAAAAATAAATTGAAAACATTTACCAAGGTCTGTAAATTTATCCCATACTCAAAAATAGGTATTGTGATACATAAAATGTTCTGGTCTGTATTTGCCTGATAGGAAATTCCAGAACTCAGTAGTCAATTTTGGAAATTCATAAAATGTTGTTTATTAATTAGTTTTGTTTATAAATGTAGTGTTTGCTACTTAATCACTAAACATTTAATTCTTTCATTTCAATGTTGCCATACCCCTGCAGTAAGTTTTGCTGATCCCTTTGTCTTACTCATCTGCCTTCTCTGAAATAAAGATATCCTGAAATTTAGTTTGGAAAATTTCCTTGCAAAATTTATCACATACACTTTTTGTTTCACATTCCAATCCCTGTGGAGCTCTGTTTACATGCCATTACATGATCAGGTTTTACCAGACTTCTGGTAGGTAAAATTGCTCCTTTGAAAGGACTGCCACAATTGTGTCTGTATGCCAAGGTGTTTGGTTCTGAAAATACATATTCTAGGTTGGTCAAGTTTCTCAGATCAGGGTTTATTCCTTTTCCAGCCCACTTAGAGGATAACAAATGCTACATGAGACAGTATGATATTTTCACATGCATTTTTTTTTAAAGGCTGAAGATCCAGTAGAGACCTAGATGGTATCATAGTTAATACTTTCTTCTGTTGCTAAACACTGTGAGACCTTTTTCTAATGGTTTGGGAACATTAATTGGTATTACTATAAATAAAAATACCTAAATAAAACAGATACTTGCAGAGAAAGATAAGTACAATCCAGTTCTTACTCTGAAGACTTTACAAAAATAAATATGCTTAAGAATCTGTATGTTTGAAATCTTGTATTTGAGGTTTTCTCAGAAGTCGTGTTTAAAGCTCTTCATGTTGAGATAGTTGTGAAAGGGGTATTTTACAAGACCTGAAGGTATTCTTTGAACAGACTTGAAAAGAAAGGGTACTTGATAAATTACTCTTGAGTAGTAGTTTGTTGCTGCTGAAGGGGAATATTTCACCCCCACCAGGTGTTTCTACCCCTCCCCTATGCCAGCAGGAGTAAGAACTGATCAGGTTGGGAACTAATGTGAAAAAAAGATTGATCCAGCTGACTACATAACCACAGAGACACTAATTAGAACCTGACACAAAAGGAAGTGCCTGGAGGTGGTGAAAAGGGTGAAACTTCCCCTTTTTATATTGGCCACATTGGCTAAATAGGACATTCTTGGTGTTGTGCTCCCAAGTAGAATTGCTACCCTCACTTTGTGGAAAAAATACTTCCTTTTTCTTTCTGTATGATGGTTTAAGTCACAGAAGGAACATGAAGGCATGAGTGTGAACAACAAAGCATCATTGAAACTCTGATATTTCAGTAAAGAACTGCATTTAATACTGTTTGTAATATTCCTTATGATGAAGGGTATTGTTATGTATGTGAAAACAGGCTGAACACTAAATGTGAACAAAATGGTTTGGTTTTTAGCTCCAAGAGATCTTCAGGAAAAAAAATGAGAAGAGAGAAAAAAGAGGAGATGAAGAAAAACGTGCAATGCTGGTAAGTAAAATCAGAAAAGTTGCATCTGGTAGTTTGTTTGCTTTTTTTTTTTATATAGTACAAAATTATGTATGTATATATTTCACTGGTCACTGTTTTTAAAACACTAAATTCATATTGTTAGAAGAATAGGCATAACTTCACATGTAGAAAAAAGCAGTATTTAGCCTAAACTGCAGCTACTGGAAAAAAAGAGTAAGTGGTTTATATGAAGTAAAAAATAGTGTTTAAATACTGTAGTTGATGTTAAGTCAGTAGAATTGATTCCATTTGGAGTTTTGAAGTCTAGGGAAAAGTAAGTAGTAATGAGCCAGTGTTACTGTCTCTAACAGTGAGAGATCTCAGTGGGAAGACCAAGTTACACACTTGCTTTCAGAATTAACTGAAGTTGTTCATGTAGACCTTCTGAACCTGGTGCTTGTTATCCACATAGTAGTTTTAAAATAGATTATGAAATGTTACAACTGAACTTAGATTTTATATTGAAATTTAAATTCTTACTAAATAATTCTTGTGACCAATGCAAAATATATTAATCTGAATAAATTTTTGTGGAATATTGAGTACTCACATAATGTCAAATTTGCATTTCATGCAAACAAATAAAAAGGTAAGTCAGAACTAAATGAGTCTGTGGTGGTTTGTCTGAGGGATGGCAGCAGTGACAGGTATTTTTACTGTTGGAAAAGTAAATATCAGGGACAAATCTCTGCCAAGCAGAGAGCAGAAAAAAAAACTATGTTAATTTGCAATTTGCATGTTTATGGAAAAAATTCCTTATTATAAGAAATATTTTGACATATCAGCGGAGCTTCTCAGTGTCCATTATATTTTTGCCAACATCAATGCTCAGTCTCAGTTCTTTGTCCCTGAAACCACAGGAAGTATGATTTTCAAAAATTATTACTTTTTAAACCTTCCCTGAGAAAAAAAGGACATTTTTCTTCCCACCCAGAGAGACCTATCCTGCTCAGCTTTTCAAAACTGTAGGTCTGTTGTTGAATCAGAGACTATTTATTTTGAACAAAGGAAACTTATACCTAAAGGAAGAGCTTTTGGAGAACGTAAAGATGGCAAAATGGCACATAAGCCCTGAGGGTGATCTCTAAAAACCTGTACTTCTCTTTTGAAAATTTGAAGAGTAAGACTGAAAATAAACCATTTTTTTCTTCACTGTCATATTGAAAACAAATAAACAAACAATAATAATATATATAAATTAAAGGTTTGCTTGTCTTAACCTATTCTGTTGTCTTTTTTTCCCCCTTCTTTTTTCTTCATTCTGACATGTGATATTTGGCTTGGCCCATTTTTGCTGTATGTCAGCGTCTTCAACTTTATGGATATCATACTCCTACTAACAGTGTATGTACTCTAATTATTTTCAATTGATGCAGTCTTCACCAGTGAGATGAAATAATATGCTATAAGAAAATCTGTTGTATTTATTGTTTCCATCAAGTAAATTATTTCTGCCTATCAGTAAAAATGTGAGGAATCTTGACTTGCATAAAAGATTGCTGCATGCATGCTGAACATGCAAGCCTATCAGAAGGAAAGGTTGCTCTCTATTTATATGAAATGGAGGAAACAGTATTTTTAAGGGAAAGTACAAATACGTTTCAAAAAACTGTAGACATATTTTTAAATAATGTGTGAAATTAAGTCATCCTGCATGAGTCATTTGATCCATCTCTTTCTTTCCTTGTGTGTAGTGTGAATAATTAGTCTGTTGAATCTTTCACCTCTTTATTGCCCCCCAAAAAGAAACCTGAAGAGAACTTTCCTATTTTTATGCTTCAGCTACAGAACAAATACATTAGAACTTCCAGTGCTGAACTAGGAAAGGATTTTACAGAAAATATTCCCTGTATTACTTAGGTGACAGTAAACTTCTTTACAATAATTTTGAGGGCTGAAAAAGAGAAGCAGAAAGAGATTTTCTGAGGTTTTCAATGTTGTCATCGTGACCTGATTAATTTCTGGATCATGGCAGAAGTAAAACAGTTTTTAAAAAACAGACGGATTTTATGTTTAAATAGAAGAATTCATCTTGTGGCATTATTGTGATCTTCCAAGTGAGGGGATCGGATGCAGGAGAATTAGATGAGTAGTGAAATTCCAGTTTTAAAATTTGTTTCATTATATAATTCTTCACAGAAATGCACAGCTTTATTTCTTGTGAAGCTGGCACCTACAGTTGGAGCAATATGCAAGAAAGAAGTCTGTTGAATTAAAATGTGCAGTTGACATGATGTGCATACTGCAATGATGTGAGAAAAATGAAGTAGAATATGCAAGGCCTTATGATTCAATAGATTTCAGATCAGGCTTTATTGCAGCAAAACTTGCTGGACAGTGATTGCCATATTCCCATGCTTTCTCCCATTTCAAACTGAAACCAAACTAGTTAGGTATTCTACTTATGTAATTTTCAGCTGCAGTAAAAGCATCTCCTGGACTGAGCCATGTCCAAGCACTTTATCAAGATAATGCCCAGGTGTGTGCCGTGTTTTTTGCCCTCCTACTATCTGAATGGAGATCTCCATGCAAAGGAGACCCAGGTGTATAGGAATTCAGTAAATCCCTCATCTCCAAAAATAGATATTTTGGGGTTCTATTTCTTCTACTGAAACAAGAAGTGTAGCAGTCTTTTGTTTTCCTGGATGTCCTGAGGAGTTGAAGATACCCAGGTTCCAAGGAGATGCAACCCTAAAATGTCTGGGATAGTCCAACATGCTACCTCATGCATGAGGCCCTTCTCCTCACTTCATCTGACAAATCAGTTCTATTTTTTTAAAATGTGTTGAGGTCCATAGGCCATAAAAAGCATATAGTGATGTTTTAAATGAGTTAAATATTTTAGTATTTTCATTTGTGTAGGTCAATTCTTTCAAGTCATGTTCTGGTGCATACTGCATTTGTGTGTGAGACTGCTTTGGCATGTACTGCATGAGTGCTTTCACTGGCCAAATGCCAACCAGAACATGATAACTGTGATGTGATGCATGAAAATGGAAATGAAATGTGCACAGCCAGAAGTACTAATTCAATTGACTAAAGTAACTCCAGTAAGAGAACAAATTCAGTGAATAGTTAAAATAGATAATTATAGAATTGTATGCATAAAAGAATGTGGTGTTCATTCTCATGACAAGGTTAAGTTTGATCATCAGATGTGTATAGTGTTTTCCTGATAAGTATGTTACAGTTGAAGCTGAACTTACTAGGCTTGTTTTTTGCCTTTCTTTGTTGGTGCAATGATGTCATCATAAAGATTAGATTAAATTATTTTATATAACTAATTATATAGTGATATTTTTATCTTACCAATGGAAAAATTGATTGTATAAGGATATGAATTAATATTTTCTGGAAAACCAGAATTGATAGAAAAAAACACTGGCAAAATGCTGAGTTTAAATGGCCATTTTGATATGCACTTTTAGTAAATATTTTCACTTCTCCTTTCTTGAATTTATTTTGTTTGAGAAGATGGAGTCAGTGATACTTTTGGTGCAGCCAAGAGCATTAGGGAAATAGCTGTAATAGACCAATGTTCCTTTCATTTACACAGTGTCATGTAACTGGTAAAAATGTCACTGTTTAGAAGCAAGAGAACTAAGCCCTGATTTTGAAGATCAGTTAGAAAATATTTTAAAGTTTATAAATGGTTGTTCCATTGTTTTTTGTTTTTCAAACAATTGTGCTTCTTGAAACTGCAGGTTCTTAAAACAGAAGGAGAGGACCTTGTCCCCAGAAGCTATTGGGATACTTTGAGACGTAGCACAAGCCAAGCACTCTTTTCAGACCTTGCGGAGGTATAAGACAACCTCTCTGGTCTCTGCTCCATAAACAGACTGCTATTTTATTTATTCTGTTCTGATTGCTTTCTTACATTATGCACCCTGTTTCTTCTTTTCTTTTTAATTACGTTTTTGTTTTAAACTTCAAAGTTCTCAAATCAAACGCATTTGGTTCTCTACAGTGTGATACTTGAAGGTTGTCTTTTCCAAGAAAAAGCAAAGTGATCTTCTGGAAGAGTTGGAAGATGAAGTCTTGTTCAGTCCTTCAGAAACATTTTCTAACACTGATAGTCATGGCAGTTCACAGTTAGAGAAGTAATTCGAGAAACCTTTGTCATTTAGGTGTGGTCCAGTAAAACAACTTTACTGAGAGATGTAGCCCTTTAAGCTTTTAATCTTTATGCCTTAATGTGCTTTTTATGTATATTATCAGAACCAATCTTCACAAAAAGTATAATGCAAAGATTGTTTTAATTATTAGAGAAAACCAGGAATGTTTTAAGGTATCCAAAACATTGGTCCATCTTTTTTAATATTACACAATCATTATGGAAGTCTAGAAGTACCACTGAGCTGTCAAATTAATCTCCATAATGCTTTAAATTCTAATAAGTCTTGTTTCGTGATCTGCTTCTAGATAATTGAGTAAGATATTTCTTTGTATTTATAATTTCAGAGGGTCAAAAGACTAGATAATTTATGCTTTTCTGTGCCCACACAGTGAGAGTAATGGCTCTGCTGGTAGTGGCATTAAGAACATAGAACTCACTGACTCTGGTCTCAGAGTTCCATGTTTCCTAAGCAGGATGATAATGAGAAAAGAACAAGGAACAAAAACTGACCTCCAGAGTAAAACAGTCTCTTTCCTTGGTTTGGAAGCAATGTGTGCTTCACATTGAAAGTAATTAGTGTTTTGTCCCTGCTGTTCCTCTGCAGAAGCTATTGAATAACCTGAGGACTTCAATGGACTTATTTCTAATTTCAAGGCTTAATTCACTTATAGTCCCTTTATATCAGTCTGCTGTTCATTAATTTTCATAAGGATTTTTCTTTAGTGTTAATCTTCATACTCATGATTGTGTTTATAAATGCAGTCATAGCACTCTGGTTAAATTTATTTGAATTTTAATTATGGGCCAAACAAAAGAAGGTATTTGATTTTTCTTTTAAGGTAGAACCTATATTTCCTAGGTATCAAATAAGCCTTTTCTGTATTTCTCTTGGCTTGTGTTCATTTGCCCTTCAACAAAACAAAATGTAGTGTTACAGAATTGAGTTTCACAACAATATCCATAGTAATATCCATAGTAATAACATATACCTATTAATCTTAAATAAAACAGTAGACCCAGCATATCTTCCCTTGCTTCTATGCTCATGAGCTTTTGAATTGTTAATCCAGTTATTAATCCTAATTTATTCCACCAAATTTTAAAATCCAGAATATCAGTGCTCTTGTCTAGTCAGATAAGGAAACAGAGGGGAGAGAAGGCTTCTAAATTCACTGATTATTCAAGAAGCTTGGGGCATTGCATTTTCTGAATGAAATGTCATCTTAATTTACAGCTAGCTGGCATTAATAAAGTCCCAAGTATAGGTGGACTTAAGTTTGGAAATCTCTACACACATTTAATTTGAAGAGAGAGAGGTTTTTTAATATCTGATGCCTCAGACTAATATCTGTAACTATACTGTAATTGAAGCTTAATAGCAGCTATACTTAATAGGGATTTAAATTCTCAGTAAAGTGTATAAAAAGCCTGTGTGCTCACTTGTGAATCATTTTATGAAGAACAATCATGTTCTGCATTTTCTCCACTGACAATTTCCCACTTCTCACTGTAATTATCTTTATCTTGCTTGGTTTGGACCAGCTGGCTTTCATCCATATTCTTATCTCTCCCAGGTACTCTTGCATCCAAATAATATTATAGCTATTTGTAGTGAGAAAGTGGCATAAAGCAAGGTGACACTGGGACCTGTGTTGTGTCATAGGCTTTTGAGAAGGCTACGTGTAAGTCTAAAGTGAGAGTAAATAAGTTTTGTTGCTATGGGAATCAAAAGGTCTCTTTAGAGAGTAAAGTTATTTACCACAAGTAGTTTTTCTAGGACAGTGTGTAATACTGTTTTTGTACTTACTAATTTAGCAACTCCACCATCCTGTTGGAATATTGCAGTTATCGCTAAATTCACTTTTGGGGTTTATTCTTAAATTACTAAGTGAAATTGGAAATTAGTAGGTTAGTTGTCACTGTTGGAAAAATCAAGAGTTTTCAGTAAGAAAGCTCTTATTAAATCAAATAATAATGTACATACCTAATTATTGGAATATGTTGGTAAAAGTAGAATCAATGCTTATAAGCATTACCTACTTTTAGTCAACTCTTGTTAATCAAAAACTTGAAACTAATTTTGCAGAATACAAAAGAAATAGACTTTATGCACTTCAGGCTAGAAAAAATAGAAAGAAAACCATATTGCCATTATGCAGCAAGTCAATCAAGTGATTGAAACACTTGTCTTCAGTTTGTCTCTTTACCTGAATTTGTATTCTAGTTAGTGTAAAGGTAAAGAGAAATGAGAAGAATTTTATTCTCATTTGAATGACTTATTTAAAAATATATTTGATCAAAATTGAGGCTCATATTTGTATACATGGAAACAGGTGAGGCAATTTATTTTGCACTGATCTAAAATAAATAAAATTAATTTTATAATGAAAAAAAAATAGCTTTAAATGATTAAAGCTGCTGGTTTTATCCTTTACCATATAAAAGAGAATTTATTTAATGCTGTCAGTGCAGAAGGAGCACGGGAATAGTGTTCAGTTGCCTGCAGTTCTTCAGAGAAGTATATTGGGTTGAGTTTCTGCAGTGAGGTTTTTGTTTGGGGTTTTTTCATTTAATGAGGCCAGCCAAGTGGGAATTGTGAAAAGACTTACAGATTGTAGGTTTTTTTAAACAGTTCTTCAGATATGGGTGAATGCAACCTAAGTCTAAGGTTTTGAAATGTTTTTGCAAGATGAAAGGCTGTAATTTAACATTTGATATCTTTTCAGTGTACTTGAGGGAAATTGTTTGAATGTGCTCAGGGATTTAATTGCTTAAAAGACATAAGAAATCAGGGTATCTGCATTTCAGTATATTGTGTCCTGTAGTGGAGGATAACAATATTAAAAGACAAATAGTGATTACTTTTCTGAATTAGTTTGCTCACTTGAAGAGCAGAGCTGTCTTAATTGAAGGGCATGAAATATCTCTACCTCTGTATACACTATGTCATCTTATTTCTCCCTGGAGAAGAATATGAGAATAAAGAGGAAGCTAGAGTACCTGAAATGCAATCTTGAGAATCCTAAACTGATTATACTAAGGAACAGAAAAGTCTCTCCCATTTCTTTAGATAGGATGTTGAAAGGGATGTGTGTTGTTACTGCCTTGTGTTTTCCCTTGTTGTTGATACATAAATACTCTTAATGAATATTGCACTTTACGTTTTTTATAAATCAGTATGTAAATTTGAAAATAATATAGTGTATTTTAGAGAATGTAGATGTGAAATGCTTTTTCATGGTATGTGGTTTATTGTGATGTTGAGCTATTATATATTGTTCAAAATTTTTTCCTGGTTTCTTCACTTAGAGTTTCTTTGTCTGTTACAAATTTATAGCCTCTTCAGTGAAGACTTAAAGAACTCTCGAGTGTGGCTTGCAGTTTTAGACTTGTAGATCTTTATAGAGCTGTATAAACAGTTTTCTGTACCGATTGTAGCTCCCACAGGTTTATAATGTATTGTTATGGTGATAAATTATTACTGTTACATCTCCCAAATATTTGCTAGGTTTCTGTACTGTGCCTTGTTTTGTACTGTAACACTAGAGTCAGCAAACTTCCTAATGGGTGGTAGCTTGCCTAGGAAGAGCAGAGACTGCTCTCCTCCTCTGTGCTTTCCATAAAGTCTTGTGTTTGTAAGAAAAATGAGAGCTTGGACAGGAGGTCATCCCTAAGCAGGTGCAGTAAGGAGATTAAACACATAACTTTTTAAATTTCTAATGTTGGCTGAAGCATGTTAATGCCAGGAGGACAGCATCACGTTGGGCTACTGTGGCTTATTCAAGAGCCTTACATTACTGAATTATTCTTCAGCTCTTCAGTGTATCAAGAGCTTCTTTTTCAAAGAAGTAAAATCAATGCATATATACATTGATTTTGTTAAGGGCAGTGAATATGTAATAAAAAAAGTGGAATATTATGCAATCACTATACACAGATGACAGCTACTTCTCTTTGGATTCCTTTTTACAACTTTCGCTATTGCAAATGGTCAAAATTAGTTGGCTTTCTCTTCTAAATCTGGTTTCAAAACCTTAGTTATTTGTTAAGGAAAAAGTATTAATACATATTCAGAGATTCCAGTCCTGCGCAGAGACCACAACCTGGTACACGAGGAACAGTCCTAAGAGAAGTAATCCAAATATTGCTTCATTATTTCAAAATATTTCCTAATTCTGGTGTTTTAAATGTGTTTGGGCAATAACATTTAAGATGTAGCTGTCTGCAACTTACAGAAAAGAATCATGTAAAATACACCTAACTGATGTGATTTTGGAACACAATCTCATACTTACTTTTGAAATATGGAATAAGAGTATATGAACTAGTGTACTTTAATTTCTTTGTAGTTTCATAGTAGAAGGGAGGGGAGATTGTGTACAAAGGGAGTTACATTTTATGGTTTACCTTAACTGATGAGATTTTTTTTTCCTCACAAGTTTCTGGTTTTATTTTTCATACCTTTTCCCCCTTCATTGCAGCTTCCACTACATTGTTCTGTTAGTTTAAATACTTTCTACTAAATGCAATTAACAGCTACTGCTACTTTGTGTGAAAATTGCATGGCAAAATTAATGTAATGGATTGCAAGATCAAAATCTTCTTAAAGACTATAAACATGAAATACAAACTCTTTTAATAGAAAAGTCTATTATGATGATAGGCATTCTCAGATTATACTTCTGATCTGATCCAATCATGGCCTTTAATTTGTTTTTATTCTAATATTTAAGCGTGCTGATGATTATACAAGTTCACTGTCAGATACTACACTGCTTGTACACTTTTTTGGCAAGAAAGGAAAAGCAGAACTGAACTTCGAAGATTTTTATAGGTGAGTCTCAACTTCATTAATTCCTTGTAAAAAATATTTGTATAGTTGTTCTAATTAATGCCTACTATACTACTATACACATAGTTTGTGCAGGTATGTTTTTATGGATTGTGTTCCCTTTGTGTGTGTTATATACACAAAAACCAAAATAAAACAATTAGTGGCCCAGTAATAAAAAGTCCTCTTCCAGTGCTGCTGAAAATTTTAGTTACTTTGGGGTGGAAAGGTTATACCCCAGCCCTGTCCTTATTTAAGGACACAAACAGTAGAAATATAAAGTATGACAATTTCTTCACGTTTTGTTTGTGTTTTAGATTTATGGATAACCTGCAAACTGAGGTTCTAGAAATAGAATTTCTTTCTTACTCTAATGGGATGAACACCATCAGTGAGGAAGACTTTGCCCATATTCTCTTGAGGTATACAAATGTGGAAAATACATCAAGTTACCTGGAAAACATGCGTGGCAGCATTCCTGAAGAAAAGGTAATTGTTCAGCAGTGGACCACAGCATGCAGTCCCAGTGTCATTAACATGAAAACGCAGCTTTGTTGTACTGAATTACTTAGCACCAGGATTTTATTTTGATCATAAACTGCATTCCTGGTTTTTCAGATTACTTGCTGAATAAAATGTAGAAGAGTAAATAGCATAGAAATATATTCCATAGGATTTAGCTAGTAGTATTGTTGAAGTTTAGATAGAACATAACAGATAGATAGAACAGGTTAAATTGCAAAAACCAAAAGACATTAAAAATAAAAATTTTCTAGCAATGAATTATCAAAAAACCCTCTCTTTCTCTCCTTCTCTCCTTCTCTTCTTCTTCCTTTCCTTCCTTCCACTGCCACTGGAATAGCGTCTCCTCAGAAATAACATTACATTTTATCTCATTGTTTTTTAGTCTTACTAGTGAATTGCTTGTAATTATTGTTGGGTGTGTGGGTTTTTAAAGACTGAAGAGACAGAAATGATAATATAAACAGTAAAGGTCAGGAGGTAGATAGTCCTTAATTTGTTTAACAACAAATACATTGTCAAAAGTGTATCTTGAGAGAAATGTAGTAGCAACTATGCATCAGTGATAATCTATAGGATAATGTTAAAAGTAGCCCTCCAGACAAGAGATGTTTTGGATATACTTCTGTTTGTGTTTACAGAAGAAGATCAGATTAATCTGTCCTAGAAATCTAACTCTTTCAATAGCTCTGTCTTTTAATAGCATTGACAGCAGAGCTTGAAAAGAAAAGTAATAAATCAGTTTGAACAGTTTGTTTAGGTTCTGTTTTTATTTGAGGAATGACATTTTGATTTCAGTCTTCACAGTAAGTAAGATCAGTCAACTGACCTGATAGAAGCACACTCCAAAAAACAATGGTTTTTTGTTCAGATATTTGGATTATCTGATTATTCCTGTGCTTGTACAGCAGTTAGGGCCACTGAGTGCTAAATATAGCTGGGAAATCAGAGCTGTCTCTTCTGACCAGATTAGGTGTCAGATGACATGGTAAGATTGAGATCAGAGTTCTTGCTCTGTCACCCTTTCCAAGTTCCTGGTCTAGGCACTGAGGGGCTCAGATCAAACTGCTGTAAAAGGTCTGTGCAGCTTTCAATATTCAGAGCCATGACAGTGCAACAGAACTGCTAAAACTGCATGGTTCCAGATGGAAATCTAAGAAAAAAAAACCAAAAAACCACTCACTTTGGGTCTTGTGTAAAAAAATAATGTGTCACATGGGAAACTGAAAAATAATGACCGTTGTAGTTATAGAGAAATACTTTGAATGTCAAAGGTGAAGTTAAGTAAATATACAGATACTTTTTTTGAACACAAGGTAGTAGTCTTTGAAGTTCATATCTAAGTCTTCCAATGTCATAGCAAGTGTCCTACTGTACTTTCCTCTTCTTGGTCTCTGGTGAGACCAAGTTAAGGAAAACCTCCATGTAGAGAGCTTTGTCACTCAGTTACAAATTTCCCTTTATGCTGTGATCTGGCACTGGATGGGTGCCGCATATTTGGGTATTTGATGTATGTCATATGCTATACCTCCATTAAGGGAAACAAGACATCGCTGGTTTTCATAACTTTGTATCAGTGGCTTGGTAAATGTGCTGTCACTACATCTCTTGTGCTGGCCACAGGCTTTTAAGAATAGGACTTTGACTTACTGCCATGGAGGTGGTGTTCATATGTTGATAAAATGTTGTCACATTTTTTTGGCTCTTGTCATAGCACTATAATTTGAAAATGATAAAATCACTCTTTATTTCATGACAGTGATATGCTGCAATACTAATACTAACCAGAGGATTCCATTCAGAAGAAAAATCAGTCGAGAGTATAAAGTAATATGCCCATACTCTCATAATGGCAATGCTAACTTTCATGGTGCTGTACAAAGAAGCCCGTAAAGCAGCATGATGATCTTTTGTCATATTTTAATCATGTTAAAATGTTCAGCTGGCATGCTGCCTGCTCACAGGATGTCTTCCTCCTTTTACTAACTAGATGCCAAGCAGTGATTCATGTAAGCTGGCATCATGAATTACTACGGATATCAGCTCCTGAAGAAAGCCTGTGCATTTTTAGCAGCATTGGTACATTAATCTGAGTTTTCTTTGCTGTAGTAAAATAAAATCTGTCCATCTAAATTGAAGTTAACTTCCTTTTTTTGTCATGGTTTAATCTCAGCCATTGACCAAGCCCCATGCAGCCATTTGCTCACTCCCTCATCAGCAGGATCAGGGAGAAAATTGGAAGTGTAAAAGCCAGAAAACTTGAGGGATGAGAAAGAGCAGCTTATTAGGAAAAGCGAAAGTCATGCACACAAACAAGATTTTTGCAGTAGCCTGACCTCTTACACTTATTTTTTGCATTCAGAATTTTTACAGACAAATTGGTGCACATTAAGGATTTGTGAACCTAAAAATGTCAACTCAAGACTTGAGCGGGTGTTCTCTACGATTGCTGTTTTGCTGTAGTACCTGAGGTTCCTGGCTGAGAAATGAAGTTTCACTGATCTAGGAATTTCATAAATGCATGGCAGAGTTATTCCAGTCCCATAGAGCTTTCAGTCTAAACATAGTGCAAGAACTAGAACTTGGACACATAAACTAATAGTGTCAAATGCAATGAAACAAAAATACAGTATTGATAATATTAAATTCAGTTTTTAAGATAAAAATTTAAATAAGGTGGTAGTTCTACTTGTGTATATGACGGTTTCCTCTAATTGTGAAGGATCTGCTTGTTGAAAAAAGCAACTCATGATGGAGATGGGCCAAGCTCTCCAAAGACTTTATAAATCTTAGCCAGTGGTTAGGTAGGATCACTTAAGCAGGTGTTTACATCGCAAGTGTGTGGAGACCTATTAAATTCTTCTATTGTAACAATATTGTGCTGCTCTCCACATTTTCCACAGTCCTTGCTGTTTCATATGGGTTAGCATCCAACCTCTGCCACCTTCTGGCACAAACCTACATTTGCATGTTTCCTGTGTTCCACCATACTATAAAGACTATGTTTATGTTTGAGCAGAGATATAGATCAATGTTTTAGTTTGAACATAAAGGCTCACAGATCTTACTGTTGCCTCCAAGTATATTTTCAGAGACAAGTACTTAAATAGGATAAAAGAATAAAAGCAAATGGAAAAATAGCCAGGAATTATAGTTAAAGGAGTCCAGGGAGATCAAGGTTTGACACAGAATGCCATTCCATGTTCAGAATGGCTGAGACCAGGGGGAATTTGATATAGGCAATGGTCCTGGCTTAGTTCAAAGTCTCATTTTCAGATCTCTTTCAGAATTTATTTTGAGTTAGTTTATCAGATGTTTGGATGTCTAAATAAGATGAGAAAAGAGCAGAACAAATATCACAAGGAATGAAGACAACTTTTAACAAGAACACTTTCAGTGAAACTTACAGAAGATAGTCTAAAGTCTGGTCAAAATGCAATTGATTTTTTAAAAGCTGGACGAATCGTGCAGTACTTGCAAACCCTCAGATGAAGAGACTCAGATGAAGTGTCTAAATCTGGATATATGAAAATTTCACCCTCAAGTACAGGCTTAAGGTAGATCATAACATATATTTATGAATCCATTCAATGTATTTATATGAGCACATACACTCACGTATATATAATAGTGGTTTTCAGTAGCAAACATACTCCAATGTTCATCCAAACCTAGACATTTTATTCTCAGTATTGACTTTTGTATTGTAATAATCCTGGAATTCTTAAAAATTGCCCTCAGCAATGGAACTGTATTTTTGACTGCTCTGGTGAGAATTGTTGTCTTGTTGCAGTCACAGAGAGGAAAGACATATTGCATTCCTCAAGAAAGTCCAGTTCTCTACTTGATTGACTTTTACTAAAAGTCCCTTTTTTTAAATGGGTGTGGTATCTGTTGTTAAATGAAGTTGACATATATAATTGCAAGGTTTGTTTATTCAGTTGTTATTACTACTGATAATTCTTACAGTGCATATTGTTCTCCTGTTTTTAGGGTATCACATTTGAAGAATTTCGATCATTTTTTCAATTCTTGAACAATCTAGAAGACTTCACAATTGCAATGCAAATGTATAATTTTGCAAGTCGTTCCATAGGTCAAGGTAAGTATCTGTATTTTTATAAAAATCCATTGATACCCATATGGAACATTGACAAAAATGCAAATTTTTGGCTTTTTATTTCCTAGTTTCTAGTTTTAATGTTTCCAGTGGAAGGCTAAAAATGCTAGGACTCCAGCTGTGAGAGGAAAAGGCTTGGTCACATCATAAGAGATATCATGTAAAGTCATGTAAGTGGTGGACAAGCTGAATGCAGAATAGCTGTCCATCAAATCCTACAATACAAGAGTTAAGAGGCACTTGATGACACCAGTGAGAGATCAGATTAAAGTAAACATAAGCATTTCTTTACACAGTGAGCATCTGAAACTTGGCCTTCTACAAAGGCTGTAGAAGGAAACAGTGTCAGAAGGTCCGAAGAGAGATCAGACAGATTTTTAACAACTCAGTAAGTGGGTACTTAAAGAGCCAGGCACGTATGTACCTACTACAATCCTTAATAAAACAGTTGTGATGCCTGGGGAATACAAGGTGAGCAATATGCAAGCTGGTCAGACTTGTGTGCTCTCCTCAAGTGGCCTCTTCATGGGTCTGACCCCATAACACCAGTGTGGTCCTACCTCATGTGGCCTTAGCAAGGCATTCTGTCATATTCTCTGTGCTCTATTTCTTGGGTTCTGTTTTGTGTCAAATAAGTAAATGCCATATATGTAACATAGGTTTAATTATAATATAATTTTCTAATTTTGTTATTGCACATAGTACAGTATAAGGGATGTCGCAGACAACTTTTATGAAAAATCCTTTTCTTAGGATTTTTCCTCCTGAGAAGCTGAGAAGCCTCAGGAATAAAATGTAAACAATGATTATCTGCTGCTGTGGAATGCAACAGGTGGATCTGTGATTGGTCTCATAGAGTTGTTTCTAATTAATGGCCAATCACAGTCAGCTAGCTCAGACTGTCTGAGACACAAACCTTTGTTATTCTATCTTTAGCTAGCCTTCTGATAAAACCTTTTCTTCTATTCTTTTAGTATAGTTTTAGTGTCATATATGTCATAAAATAATAAATCAAGCCTTCTGAAACATGGAGTAAGATCTTCGTCTCTTCCCTCATCCAAGAACCTCTGTGAACACCGTCACATAGGGAGTGTTATCTTTTTTGTAAAATAATTGTCACAAATTAAGCAGTGTCATTTTATATCAGTTAAGAACTACTTGGTTTCGAACTGTGAAATTCAGTCCTAATTTTCACTTCTTCATATTTTTGAGTATTTAAATGTGAAAACTCAAGTTAAAAGTTTACTTATATTTCATAATACACTGTTCACAAAGTACCCTTAAATTCACCTTTTAAAATTTTTTCCTGGTGTTCTCCTTATGCAGATGAATTCAAGCGTGCCGTGTATGTAGCCACAGGCGTGAAGCTCTCACCACATTTAGTGAACACAGTGTTCAAGATTTTTGATGTCGACAGAGACGACCAGTTGAGTTATAAAGAATTTATTGGCATTATGAAGGACAGACTCAATCGAGGGTTTAGGGTAAGGATTCTAATTTTTATAGTTCTCTCAGTGGACTTTGCTACTTACCACTACTTTAGCACCTGTGGCACTTGTAGATTTCAATCCAACAGTGCATATGTTTAAAGACATACATTTATGACATATATTTTAAGACATACATTTATACATTTATGGAAATACTGAGGCAATCTGTAAGATAAAATCCTTCTTAAATTCTTCTTTGATGTTTTTTTATTAGAAAGCAATATTTAGAGGACATGATGTACCTACATAATATGCAAACCAAATAGGAGATGAGAAATCCCCTGTATACTGTCATTTCTTCTGTATTGTGCAATTAATAGATTAGCATTAAGAATTTTAACAATGGCAGCAATTATGTCTGCATTGCATGCAGAAAAAAGAGAATTTGTCTCTCTCAAGCTCAAGAAGTTTAGTTAAAGGTTAACTCGTCTAAAACATTATATAAAATACCCAGTGCTCATAATGACAGTTGGAAATAGTTGGAGCAGAAGGTAGTTTTAATTTTCAAATAAAAATTAGTGAAGTGGTGCTGAACAATGCTGTGTTCTAGTTCCGAACTGATTTTAATAATTAAACCCTGACTCTAATATTCATATAAAAAGCTACGGGGCAGGAAATTACTTGCAGTCATTTTTTTTCTTCTTATGACAGGTGTTAACATTTTGAACTAAATGTAAAGTGGTGTTCTAACTAACAACCTTACTACTTTATTGCTTAGACATAAATCTTAAACTGTGTTATGATTCCTAAAGTCACATTTCAATATGGTATTTCTGTAATTTTAGTTAATTTTGGTTAGCTTCCTAAATGTAATTTCAGAACTTTCTGTGGTGTTGAGTCTAATAGTTTACTTGTTATTTCTGTAATATTATGATCAAACATAAAATGTGGATAACAACCCCTGTATTTGTAACAAACTTATTTCCTTGTTGGTCCTCAATTCCTTTTATTATGGTGTGGTAATGATGATTGTTTCACAATTGTTTCAAGCTGTTCAGCTATATGTTTTAATTGTTTACTAATTGTAAATGTGCAGTGTGTTAATTTAACCAGCAAACAGTCTGCTTACTAAGTAATTCTTGTACTTATTACATGTTCCTATTTCACAAAATGCATGACAGAAATCACATATAATTTTAAGAATCTATGTCATCATAAGCACCTATTCAGTCTTATGTATGTATCATGCTTTTCCCTGAACCACTATAAAATATTCCAGTGGACTGTATAAGAACTATAAAGAATAGCCAATATTCAGAAGAATAACACAGTCCTTCATACATTGTAATTCTAATTTAAGTTAAATATTAGACATCTGCTGGATTGGGAGACAACTGTGATTTGGTCCTGTAATTCTGTTAAACACATTCCCTTCACTCATCAGTAATATTCCAAGACAATTACAGTAGTAAACTGAAGAATTACAATTTCCAGTAAGTTTTCATAAGTGTCACACAAACCAATTTTTTTTCAAGAGTGGATAATAATAAAAATTCTGCAAAAAATTGCCTTCATAAAAAAAATTCTGCAAAAATTTTGCCTTAATAAACACCCCCCACCCATTGCAGTCTTGATTTAGAATAAAAAGTAGAAAATGCCTAAGAACCTTTTTCCCAGAACAAATTGGTGGAAAGTGTCATTAATTGCTTCCTATTGTTTGTATGTTAAAAGTTGCAGAGTATTTAATGTGTCCAAAGCAAGTAAAACTTTGCCCTCTTGCTCCTATGTGGAGGGCTCAAATGTCGTCTTGTGCTAAATCAAAACTAACAAATTACTAACATTTTCTTTATTAATAACTGTGGTTTGAATCCATATGAAAAGTTGGTCAGTTTCATTATACAGATAAAAAGTCATAACAGCTTCAGCTTATTCAGTATTTTATAGCAACACAGATATCTATACTTCTTCATGAAGTATAAATGCCTGATTTTAATTTTAAGTATTCCACAATTAATGTCTGCCAATTAATGTAGTGTCTGATTATCTCTCTAAAAAAAATCCCAAAATAACAGTTTCAGTTAGGCCTGTGATTTGAAGTCTGATTTTACAATTAAAATCTTGTACTTAGCAATTCTACCTTTTTAAAAGTTGTTTCACTAATTAGGTTTGCCCAGATTCTTGAGGCCATTACAGGATTTGGTACTGGGACCATGTATTTTAGAAAAGGCCATTTTGTGGTTATATAGTCGGACTAAAGTGAACATATTTAAGAGCAAAGAGTCACACAAGTCCAATGAAAATGCAGTTCTGAAACATCAGTCAGTATGTAGCAGGTTTGTCCTATTTAAAAGCTTAGCCTTAAAAACTTCAGGAGGGTCAGGTACTGCCTCTTATAGGAACACAATAAATGTTTATTTTAATACAAATTTTAGATACGGTTTTGGAAAAGTAAATGTCTTAAAGACTTTGCCAAATGATTATTTCTCTTTTTCTGCAATTTTGTAGCACAACCCGAAACCTTGTTTTTGTTTTAGGAGTTTGATGCAAACTCATATGTTAAGCTGCCATCAAGTGGTCAGTCAGAGTATTGCCGTAAACTTAGTAAAAATGTTCAAACATGAAAAGCTTCTTTTTGCTAACTGTTTAGTTAAAATAATTATTTCCCTTTCTTTGTCAAATTTAAAAATATATAGGAAGATTTCCTTTCCTTTAAAAATCCCATTTTTAAACCGGAAGTCTTGAAAATCAATGACTAAATGATAAACATTTTGCATAACACATACTGTACAGTATCTCCAAGCTATTTGTCAATTAAAGCCATTTTTTTGTATTTTCATGATACCGTTGTCTTATGCTTACCCCTGGCTGCCTTCACATGTTGTCTGCATCTGCACACTTCTCCATCTTCTGCTCCACAGGGCTACAAACCTATACAGAGGTATACTACTTTCAAATCCTGCGTGAGGAAGGAGCTCTATAGCAGATAAATCACGGTATGTGTTGGCCACCAGTCTGAGTGTGCTGGCATGCCTGCAGGAATGGCTGAATGTTGAACTGTCACTGCTTTGTTTCCCGTTCCAAAACTCAGGAATAGGTTATATGGCTGCAAGCTATGTAGTAGCTCAAGGCATCATGTTGTGTTTTTGACTGAAGCAATAGAATTTTATCCTGGAGTTGGTAATGACTGACCCACACTGTCACTGTTCTGTGAGCCAGCTGTGGTTTTGTATTGTGTTTGAAATTAGGAAAAGTATTTTTTCTTAGTTTCTGTTGCTGTTTTCTGTCTGTCCTATTACCTCTTTTTAAGTAATTTCTCAGGTACCTATGGCTAATAAGTATTTGCCGAGGAAGATTGTAGAGGCAGATTTTTCTGACTTCTAGTGACTTGGTTCTACTTTGATTTATACTGCTACATTCTTGAAAGCAATCATGTATTTTTGCCTCAATTAATGCTGTACCAGCAATTTTGAAGAATCAGCTTTGTGTCCACACATAATCACCATGGCCCTTTTCACATATCCACTACATGAAAGTCCATCTATGCAGTTCAATTCTGTACTGCAGATTTCAGTGTGGAAACTGGGGTGTGCATATGCTGTAGCCGTGTTGTGACACTGTTTGTTTTTAAAATTTAATATTTCAGTATCCAAGTCACTAGTCACATGAGAGGAAGTCATGGCTTTAGTTTAATCTTATGTAACTTTATATCTTTGAAACTTTTGACTTTCTAAGATTCCTTTCTTCTTTTCTCATGTATTTTTACAAATAATTGTTAGGAGTACTTTGTCTTTTTGCCAAAACCCATATTGTACTTTCATGTTAAATATTATTTAAACTGTAAACTTTTCAAGATGTGGAATAGCTCTTATGGGAAATTGGCAAAATGCTACATAGTCATGATGCTTCCCTAATAATTTCAGTGAAGGGTTTGTGACCAAGTGGAAGAAAATGCAGTGACACAAAGGAATCCACTGTCTAATCAACAAACCTAATAAAATTATTTTGGTGATAGAAAGAGAGGCTGGTAAAAGCATCAAGTATACATACATCAACACCTTGTCAGATCTAAATTCAGGCACTAAATTAATTAATTCATATGCTGAGATGATGTAAACTGGGAAAAAATGTTTAGAAAGGGAGATGTTGTTCATTCTGTATAAAGTCATTCTCAAAAAAAATTTGAATTATAGTACATCTACACTACCCATTTGGAGACAGAAGAAACCAGGTTAGTTTTCAGAGCATGGACTTGGTACAGTCAACCTCACTGAGTTAATGCAGAAGCCTCTAGTTATTTACTATTACTATTTACTGCTCTTCTTCCCACCTGGAGCTCCTGGATGTAACAAAAATTCTTATTGTATCCAAGCTTGCTTGAGTAGTAGGTCTGTATCAAATACCTGTTGCCTGTGCACTGAAGAATACAATGTAAGCCTTGTATACCTAAAATTCTCTCTTCCCTGCTGACACATTAGTTTGCTGCTGTTCTTCACTTGAGCAACTGCTTCTTGTCTCCTATCATGAGTCAGAATCACAGAATTGTTAAGGTCAGAAAAGACCCCTGAGATCAAGCCCAGGCTGGTTACAGTGATGTAACCAGCTGTTGGCTGGTGCAAAACATTGCATAACTCATAATATTTCTTCAGATTTGTTGTAAACTTCTACTAATGGAAATGGAACCTTTAGCCAGGGCATGTGAAGTGATTTGGCAAAAGTACTGTGGAGTAGAATAGAGATAGTTCTGCCTTTGCCATACATTGTGGAGTGAAAGTGGATTTTGCAGAATTCTAAAAATCATTATTTTCCATTTAGTTTATAATTTGAAAAGATAATAAAAATGGAATCGTTGGAGATTTGAAACTGAATAAAAACAGAATCATTGGAGATTTGAAACTGAATAATTTTAATAGGTAATTAAATTTCAGTCTGATGTCCAAAGAAGCACATAAATATACATAAAATACAAAAATCAGCTGCAACTACATCCCACAGTTAAGTGCAGTACAACTACTATTAATTTTCCTTTTTTTCCAAATATAAATGTACAGTTCATTCTGCTTTGAAACACTGTGCTTTTCTATGGTAAATGTAGAACTCTGGTGAAGGAGATTAAGATACTTGGCAGGTTTACCATAGATTATACCCCACTGTGAATCTGCACTCTGACAAGAAATAAACAGCACATTGTGCTGTACATCACATATCTCTGAAATGCACTAATGCCATTACTCTACAGTGTAAAGAATGTTGTACCCTTATAATAAATAATGCAGATTTCTCCTTGGGGAGCAGCTGTACAAGCTGTGTGTGGTCCCTGCAGGGCACAGAGCCTGACTGGGCATTGCAGGTACTCCTTTGCATACACTGCAGAGAGAGCTGAAAAATCACCTTTGTAGAGAACTGCCTGGCAGAGCACAGAGGAGAGCTCTGCTTTGAATGTCCTTGGGAAGGATTATCTAGGAAATTTCTAACAAAGCCCTTTCAAAGTTAATTTCCAAAAAGGGATGCTAGAGACCAACTTAGGAAGGGATTCAAGTCCATCCGAAGTACTGTTTGCTAAACTATTCATGTGCTCAGTAACTGTAATAGATACTTAGGCCATAACTGTGATTTTATTGACTACTGAAGTAATGAAAGTAATGATTACATCACAAATATAAATCTAGAAGTTAATTTCTATGTACTAGTAATTTTTTTAGAATCTTAATATTTTTTAAATTGAAATAATTGATTTCTAGATGTTCTGAATATTGTGGGTTTTCAAAATTTCTGATTACAAGCTTTTAGGAGGTAATGGTTAATAGCTGAAAATAGTACCTTGAGACTGAGTGAGGAAGGAAATTTATTTTGAAAAAGACATTAAAAACTGAAGCGTGGATTCAGAACCTCATTTCTAGCCATTTCCACTATAAATTGCTTTCTTCTGTAAACACTTCATCCTGTCAAGTGAAATTAAATTTTTCATGTAGCTAATCTTTAAAGTTTTTTTAAATTTCTATACTGTCCTAGTACACAGCAATTGAATACATCTAGTGTAAAAGACAGCTTTAAAAAAATGAAAGAGGCTGTTGCTTACTGTTTGAAGAGACTTTTGCTTACCTCTTCTCTAAAGCAGAGAGGGGAGAAGTGTGTGATTAGGCACACCTTCCTGACTCATCTTACAAAAGTAATTGGAAATTGCAGAACTTGAGCTTTTGATCCTAAACCTGACAAGAAGCTTAAAAATGTACCTGGATACAGTGGGAGGACAATGTTCCAGTGAAACACAAAAGCATTGCAGAACATGTGGACAAGCTGTTCCTTCTGGGGATCTGGTACATTGAGAGTACATACAACAACAGTGCATACATTGAAATAGTCAGTGTATTTCAGCATTTCTTTTAATGACTTTCATGAACATTTCTCTGAACTTGTTTCATAAAATAAAAAATAAATTCATATCTTAAAGCACAGGTTAATAAAGTGGATATGCTTTTGTTAAATAATGCACTGCAATTTGCAAGTTAATGCATTTTTTCATGAGATTGACTATAAATATCAGCTAAATTATGCATTCATGTAAGTATGGTTTCCAATATTTCATTTGGCATCATCATACACTACTGTGGGTTAAATTGTGTGCTGAATATCTACAACTTCTTTATAAACTTCTGTGCTTTTTAACTAAACAAGATGGGGTATAAGAATAAACAGATGTAGGCTTTAGTGTCTAATGGTGGATTTTATTGTACTGCAGTGTGGCAATTTCTTTAACACCTTCACTCAGTTCAACCAAAACAAGGTATTGAACAGTCTCACCATGTGTCCTGGTTTTAGCTCAGAGTGAGTTAATTTTCTTCCTAGTATCTGCTGCAGTGCTGTATTTTAAATACAGGATGAGAATACTATTGATGACACACTGATGTCCTGGTTGCTATGAGCAGTGCTTACACAGAGTCAAGGACTTCTCAGCTCCTCACCCCACCCCACCTGCAAGGAGGCTGGGTGTGCACAAGGAGTTGGGAGAGGACACAGCCAGGACAGCTGACCCCAGCTGGCCCAAGGGATATTCCACACCATGTGGCATATGCTCAGCATATAAACTAGGAGGAAAGTGGTTTGTTTCCCCAGTTGCTCTAATTCTTAGTATCTCTCCATCTATGTTTTACACTTACTGTGAAAATAGACTTGTGGAGTTAGGAACAGTGGAAGAAATTATGAGATCCAGTGATAAATACAGAGAGCATAGAGCACAGCACAGTGAATCTCCCAGGCCAGCCCTTGGCCAGTTTTCCTCTCCATTCAGTGAATAGCTATTTATGTTACAGAACTAAAATTTAGGATTATCTGCCCATATGGTATTTGGCTTTTAGTGCCTCAGTTTAATGAACATCAATAATTTTCTGTGCTTTTTGTTTGGTGTCATAGGTGAACTTTTTAGTACAGTGTCAATACAAAGAAGCAAGGAACAAAACTAGAGAGGGAGCTGGGCATATCTGAATAAAGCGGAAATATTTTCTTTCATCTTTTAATATAAATAGGCTATTTGTTGAATGCTAATTGTGTGCTGTGAGGTGAGGATGCCTTTTGAATACTTAACCTATGTACAGATTTATAACTCTCATTTTACAGACCTAAGTTTGATCTCTCACTATTTTAATATTAAACCATCTATCTAGTATGTATCAGTCTGAATAAAATTTGAGGTAGAATTAATGAATTTAGTGAATGGTATCTTTTTCCAATTGTATATTTTTCACTTTTCACAGGAGACTCCGAAGTATGGTTGGAAGGAATATTACTCTTGTGTGATGACTGTAACCAGTGAGCATCTCAGAGATCTATGGAAGCAATTTCGGAGACGAGATATGCTGAGATAAAGGAAGAAAGCAGGATTATCTGCACTGGCTAAAATTATTTATTCCTATGAATTCTTAATGAAGAACAAACTAACCCAGGTGAATGGTGAATCTTCCAGCTGCAGTAGAAAACACGGAACTTCTTTTCCACTTGGTGTAGTGATCATCAACTCTTAAAACTGCTTTTCAGTATGTGTTTTATTTAACTGATGAACTAACTATGCCATGTGAGTGGGAGAAGCCTTCTTTTGTAAGAACACCTTCTGAATATTATTTTTTATTATTTTGAGATATTTGTGATTTAAAAGGAAACAAAAATAAGTCTTACACCTGGGCAGGAAGATGTTTGGCAGTGAAGAGAAACCACCTGCATCAGCTTAGACTGTGAATTCACTTTCAGATGAGCACTATTAAAAGTTTGTGCTAAACTGAAAATGAGACTACATTAAGTAGCGTAACAATTACACATGAGTTGAGTGGACAAATTAAAGTCTTAGAGGCTGTTATTTTCCAAGGAGTAAAGCTGTTACAGTTATAATGTGAATGATAGGTATTTACCTAGGAAAAGTACTGTATGAACTACAATGTTCAGATTCTCCAAGTCTTATTATTATGTTTATGAATTTATCCTTTAAAAAATAGTACAGATTTTAAGATGTCTTACGAGCAGTGTGTCAAAGACAAGTCAGAATGTTCAAATTCATGTAGCACACACTTTGTAATATTTATTATTAATTTTATTGCCATACACTGGTATGTTTCAGGTAGAGTACAAATTCATGTGTTTTTTGTGAGTAGTGCACTTTTATATGAAGTAACACTGAATAGAAATTATAGTTGTCTAATTTGCTACTCTGGAATGCCATACCTGAAAACTAGATAAATAGCTTGTGTTTGTGTCAAACAAAAAACAAAACAAAACATGAATGCATGCACAGTACAGAACACTAATATTATTTGAATATTACTTGTTTGCTATTCAGCAGCAGCATATTTCCTTACTCCCTATTAACATTATTGTTAGGTAGTAGGAATTACATCCACACAAACAAGAACAAATATTTTTTACACCCTTCTTGAAAAGACTTACTGGATATTGAATAAATCTGTATCTGTTTAGGAAAAGACTGTGCCATGAAATAATTCCAGCTGAATACGCACACACTTGAACTAATGTCAACAAATTGTCATCAGAAGCAGAAATATTTGGTAATCAGACAATCAAAACAGAACTAAAATAATGCTTTTAGATATCTTACTACTCCAAATCATGAAATAAAACTTTTTACAATTTTATTCAGTGCCCATGTTGCTCAATTACCATCTTAAATGTCATGTTAATACATTTATGGTGTCTGTGTAAGAGTGCACCTAAGTTTTGAAATGCTTAATGTATAGTAACATATATTTCTGATAGAAAAACCAAAACAAAATGAGAAGGAAGCTTTTTTAAAGAAATTCCACACTGAGAATTGTAAAAAAAAAATGTGCTAAGAGTGATTTTTATTGGAAAAAATATCCGCAAAACCCAGGCCAGTTCAGAAAACTATCAAAGGATGATACTTCAGTTAATACTTCATGATAACTAAATTCAGAATTTCCACCTTGGTGTCCTTAAACTATTGGCAGCAAGAAATAAATCAAATAAATTGAGATAAAGGTACTTGAATTGACACAGCAGAACAGAGGTAAGCTGCAGTCCCTGTGTGATCACTTAGGGAATCAGCTGTATTCAATGTATTGTCTCGGTACGCAGAACTGTCTCACTGCTTCTTGTCAGCACATGCAAAACCCAGTTTGCTACTTCAGTGGCAAAGGACAAAGAAGAGAGAAGAAAATATTGGGAGTCACTGAAGGGGTTCCCATCGTTCCTTTTCATTCATGACTGCCACTCACAGTGACCTCCCCTTGGAGGAAGCAGTTGTACCATCATCATTTTGCTGCTCCACTGCCCTAGGCAATAGTGCACTTTGCTTTTATGGCTGGCTTGAGGCAATTTTTGCATTTTTCTATATATTTCTTATCTATAGTTACTTAATATTAAATAGAATGTGAAAGTGTCAGATTAGTTTTTAAGACTATTTTTTCTTCATGTTTAATAAAATTATTTAATATAAATATGAATATATACATATAATATTCTTGTTTATTTCAAAATAAATGCACTTGAAACTAATTTTCTTTGCAGTGTATATAATTTTCTTGCAGTGTATATAATTCAAATTCTTTTTATTTGGTGACATGAATGTGTAAGCACTTTGAATTAGAGCATCTTGCCATGACAAAAATATAGACTTGTTTTCTTCTTTTAGTCATCTCTTTAGATAGCTTTGCTTTTCAGCCACAGAATTCTGCATAGAAGACCTGAAAATGCAAGGACAGGTGAAAGCAAGGCACAGTAATGACATATGCCATCTGCTGTAGAGGCCCCCCTCGGATAAGCAGCAGTCACTGGGCTCAATAAAACCTTATTAAAAATCTGCAAAATTCCTGGCAGCACAGAAGATCTGTATGCTGCAACTAAATTGTGTGAAAAGTTGCATAAATTAAGGCTTTGTTTAAAAGCAGCTCTTGTTCTCCTCTGTAAGTTGAGAAAACTGTAATAATGCAAGTAAATGTTCAGAGGATGCTTAGGAACTGCCCACAGATGCCCAGACCAGCTCGGATAAAATGAGAACTAGCAAACCTCAGCTTTGGGTAGCCTTGTGGTACTACCCAACTTCTGCCTGAGCTGTGGTGAACCCCTAGCTCCTGGCAGAATATCCTGTAGTGCAGGCTGCTCCCTGATAATCTGCTGGTGTTTAAGATCCCAGTGACATTTCCCTCCTTGCACATTTTAGCAGTAAGTGGATACAGACTCCTTCCACTGCAGATCCTCGCTTTGTATGACATAGAACATTATCAGCCTGAAGGGGAAAAAAACACAAATTACTGAACAGTAACTTTCAGCATTTTGTTAGTCACACTGCCTGGTTTCTGTAGTTATTTGATCTCTTCTTTTCCACCTAAATATCAGGATACAAGTGCATTGAAGTAAAGGGGGGGAAAATGAAACAGAAATTTTTCACTTTGATGCACCATTGTGTGATACGATGATCATTACCTAATGATGTGTCTTGCCCTCTTTTCCCATGGAGGATATAGTTAAGACAGTGTCTAGGAAAAGAAATTGAGACTCATTCTTGCAGAAGGAAAAGAATCAGACCAAAAAATCACTATTCAAAAATGGATCTGGAACTAATTTGTAGCAATACCAAGTTTGAATTCCCCTTAAAAACAAGCCAAAACTTACATGAATGTTTTAAATACGTGTGAGGTCTGAATGCACAGTATTCTTCCCTATATCTGAGAATCCATGAAAGCATTTGGCACCCTGAGGCTGTCAGCAGATAGTGCCCTTGGATATATTACATTTATTTTCTTACACATACAATTTAATACGAGGGTGTGCTTTAATCTTGAATGGGTAATATTAATTTTCACCACTAGTTTGAATTACAAATTCTTCCCACAGATGAACATTACAATTAGCTAGTAGCATTCTGTGAAAATACTAGTAGCCACTTGAAATTTTTTATTAAAATACATAATTTTGTACATACAAATATTCATAGAAAAAGCAATTTATTACTTGTGGGGTTTTTTAACTCTAGCCCTGATTCAGAAGCTATAACTTAGATTCAAACGAGTATGACCCTGTAAAAATAAACTTTCAGGTATTCTAATCTCTGCAATAAAATACTGAGTCTGAAGCTCGTTACCTAGGCTTTACAAAAAAATGTCTTTGCACTTGGAAACTGTGTGACAAAACCCACTATAAGGAGAAAAGACTGGAATCCAGAAGTCTCTGCTGTATCAGGCCGATTCCGTAAGAGGCTGCTGAAGCATTTACTTTCTCTGTGCTGTGACTCTTGCAGCCTTTTTTGTGTCATTTCATGAAGACAGTGGACAAACTACCACAGCTGGCTTGCAGTCTGACAGGTAAAACATTTCCATGGGAAGTGGAAAGAAAGAAAATGTGGCTGTTGCTGCATTTTGTGCAGACATACTCTGAGGATCCCCAGCAACAAAAAGCGCGAACATAGGCAGGTATTTCATCCCTGGACAACAGCCAAACCTAGATGTATGACCAAGGCATGGAGTGGCTCAAATCTGTCAAGACATTTCAGGGCATCAGCTGTAAAAGTAAGTTTTAAACTACCCTTTTGGGAAGAAGAGAGGGGAAAAAAAAGAAAAAGGAGATTATCAGATTGGTAATTTTAAATTTAGATGTCTGCTTTTGGTGTCAACCATTAAATCACATAACTTTACTCCATAGGGCAGAAAGCACTGGAATGGTGCACACAGCATGTGATAATATGTGATTTCTCACATATTCCTTGAAGGGTTTTCTACTGCAGGGGTTTTGATTTTTGCCTAAGCAGAGACCTGCTTTAGGGCACAGTACAGGTCTCCATTGCACGGGAACTAGCACTGATTGGAACTGGTTTAGCTTTTTCCCATGTTTCCCACATAAGAGACAAAAAGAAAAGCAGCAAGGGAATGAAAATTCCCAGATGAATGCATCAGGGGAAAAAAATAAAACAATGCAATGAAAAAATTACCACTGAAAGTGACAGAAGAGTGGGTGGATAATAAGGCCAAATAGGACTTGAAAAAACTTCCCTGAAGGCAGACTCTGACAAATACAGTATTGTATCAATACAGAGGTAGAAATCAAGAAATCTAAAGAAGGAATTGGAAAGGAGCTAAACGTGCCTCTCCTGTGGAGAACAAGGAAAATTGCCACAAAAAAATTAAGAAAAAAAAATCATACAACAACAGTTAGGTTTGGGTATTAAAACAGTTGCAAATAATTAAGTACCAAGCCGGGTTGAGAGGGTGAGCAAGGAGTTGAACACATCTGGGCAAGCCCTTCAATGAAAATACATTTGACAGCTAGCCTGAGACTAGGGAGGCTCCTTAACTGCTGGTTTTCATGTAGCCAGGAGCTATCAACTATACACAGATGGTCCCTAACTCCAGCTGGGATACAAGATACATTTTCCTGGTAATATCTTACACCAGAAATGTTGTGGAGATTTCCTGTGTGTGGTAAGTGTGGTCCCACACCCAAACATTCTGGAGAGATGCAAGCAGCGCACTCACTGTCAGGAAGGCCAGGAGCATCCCTGCAGGGCTGCTGGTTCATTCAGTGAGTACTGTGTGCCTGTCAGTCTGTCTGTGTGTATTCCTGCTTCTAGCTGCTGCTCTGTGTATTGGACTTGTGTAGGAGTAAATATGTGTTTTCCTGTCCTACTCTTCCTCCTCCTCCACTGAATACATGGGACTTGGTGGGGGAGGAAGTATTTCATCATATCAGATTGCTTACAGGGAGGAGCAGAGCCCTCTCTTGACTTGCAAAGGAGTAGTTTTTAATTAGGACTGCATGCTAAGCCTTCAAGATGCCTTCCTCAGAAAGAGGCAGAGTTTTCACTCCCCATTCTGTGCCTGAACCCAGCTGGAATCTACCTGTGAGAGCAAATGGAAGGAGGGAGTGCCTGCTTCATTAGTGTCATCTGTTCAAGGACCTTATCAAGTGGAATGACAAAGGGAGGAAGCCAAACATAGAGATGTACAATGTACCCAGGCAACACTCACAGAGACAACAACAGGGACAGCCCTGGTCAACCAGAGTACTTGGCCAGGGTATGTGGAGAGGGAGGATGCTTTTTTCAGAATGCACTGAGCACCAAGCTGGACAGCTGGTGATTTGGGGCTGTGGAGCAGGTAAGAAGGTCTAGGATCTGGGCAGGGCTATCAGAAAACCAGGGAGGCCATGCCTTGGGGATCTGCAACAATGTATGTGCTTGTGAGGTAGAGAGGAGAGAGGCGTGTGTTTTCACCAGTGACCCTCAGCCTTGTCAGCCAAAGGGCAGAAAGGGAAAGGCTGTTGGTACTTGTGTGAGCCCTGGGCAGAGGTGCAGGCTGTTGGTACCTGTGTGAGCCCTGGGCAGAGGTGCTGTTGAAGTTGCTGCTGGTTGAGCAGGAAAGCAGCAGCCACTTTCACCAGCCTGGGACACAGACACCAGGTCCCCATGCTGGGGTCCAGCAGGGAGGAGGATGCCCAGCCCTAGAGCTATGGGTGGCCACCCCTTCCTTTAACATCCCTTTGTAGAACTGGGTACGGAGAATAGTGAGAAGCAGCAATGTTAGAAATACAATTGCATGCCAGGAGAGACACATTTTTAAAAATCTACCAGCAATCATTTGCATATACCTTGCCGGAGGGGAAAGCCTGAGTAGCACCACTTATGACAAGAACATTTTATTTCAATTTGCCAAACACTCAAGCTGCCTCCTCAAACCCCAGCTTCCTTCAGCCGAGCTCCTGACAAGCAAATTACCTTCACTTCCTCTCTCTTTTTCTTCCATACATTTCATACAAGCAGCAATAAACTGTGCCCCAAGTAACCTCTCTCACTGTACAGACAAAGCCCAAGTACACTGATTTGGGAAAACTCTCCATTAATGCCCAATGGCTATCCCAAGACTTAACTTCTGCCATAACACAATGGTCCTTTGAATATGCTTGTTCTTGAGGTTTTCTGCTGTTACCTAAAATTTCTGCAGTTCACACCACAGAGGGAGAAAGAGGAGGAAAAACACGGTAGAAAGGGTAGAAAGGATGTCTCATGACCCAGCTGGAGACTGATGAGAGCCATGGAAGGAATAGAAAGTAACTGTGGACATGAAGAGGAGCTAGAGAGCCCATGTCCATGGGGAAAAGACACAAGGACAGGAGAGAGGGATTCTTTACAACTCTCTTACTAAAGGATGCTCCAAGGTAATTCAGAGTATTAGTCAGGGCAAGCTGTTTTGTTCCATCTAAATTAAAGTGAAGTTTGCCTGTTTATTGCACTAATTTTGAACCAGATAACCATGATTGTGGAGCTATGGTAAAGCATACACTATAGTAATTATTCATGTAATTACTAGCATATGAAATAAGAGAATTCTGATTACTGTGAAAGTGAGCAGTGAGCAGAGGGTGGTAGTGGCCGTGGAAAAGGTAGAATGCTGAACTACACAAGCCCATTTCCATGAGGCGATAATGAAAAGCTTCTGAACAGAATTTGTATGATATAATTTAAGGTCTTTGTAATACATCATCTTTTTATTCCCACACTCCTGGCAAACTGCCACCTCTGTACATGCATAATATTTTATAATAACTATGATTCCAAAGAATAAATAACTATGTTATAAAGTTTCTCTAGTGTTTACGGTGTTTCCCTGGCATGTGTTGTTAATAAGCCCTGTGTCACATACAGCATTTTAAAATGGTTTACAGGAGAAACCTTTTCATAGCCCCTAAGACGATGCAAAACCTACTTCATCCTTACATACACAGCATCTAGCTGCAAACTTCTCAAGGTACAGACATGTCTCCCTGGAAACACAGAACACAACAGATGCATTATCCTTGGTACCTGAGAGAGGTCACTGTCACGTATTTCCAAATAAGTGCAAAAAGCCATCAAATGAATTTAATTGCCTTCATTTCTTTTAACTTTTGCCAGCAGAGCATGGGGCTTGCCTTCAGGCAGTGGTAATCTTACTCCTTCTGCTTTTAAAATCTATGTTGAATAATCACAGATGTTTTCATTAAGACATAGTAAAGTAAAATCCTTTAAATATTCTATTAAAATGCTGGCTTCAGCACTGACTTGGACAATTAATTAAGGTAAAATAAAAAGCTTTCATTGTCTACATCATGTTGGTTTCAGTCTCTTTACTCTTGTTTTGAGAACCATAGCATGCAGGAATATAAAATCTAGCTTTTCAGCACCATTCACTGTATCTTCACCTTTAAATGTATAAAACATAATTTGCCATTATGCAGAATCTTTTCTTAAATTATTATGGTCCAATCTTTTGGTAGCATATTTTGTTTGGTAGCATATTTCTCTACTGTAATAACCATACATTGAGGAGTTTTGCTGAGCCCTTCAGAATTATATACAAGCCTTTTTCCTGAATAGACAAGAATGATTTACTGCCATGGGATATATATATATATATATTATCCCTCTCAAGAAATCATCCTGTGTTGGTCATTCACTCAGTTTATTGTGGCTAACTGAAATCACTCAGTTTGATCTTACTGTAAGAGGGGTGTATGATTTTGCATCACATAAAAACACTGCAGCCATACGGTCAGCTCCTTTTTTGCGTCTCTACAACAAACATACTATAACTACTCCATTTCCTACTCTGGAACCTGCCAGCAACACCTACCTTTTGTTCTGTCTTATTTTCTCCAATTTTTTTCTCTCTCCCAGCCTTTTTCTCAATCAATGGCAGTTGTATCCCTTCCAGATAGTGATTACTTATCTTCATGTGTAGTCTCCTGCATAAGATATTAGACAAAGTTTTTTTCAAAGTCCAAACCCATTTTAATCACCAGCTACTTCCCACCTACTGCACCGCTGATGTTCTGAGAGATTCTAGCAGGTTGCAGAAACACTACAGGCCGTGCTCCACATTACTGATTTTGCAACGATAATTCAGCAACGATTAGGATGCACACAACCTAACGCAGGCTGGGTCTGCTGTTATAGCTCACAAGCGTTTCATTACGGTGAGTGTAATATAAAGCCTTTCGGGGAAGAGTGAGTCAGCACAACCTTCCACCACCTTCCTCTGCACGAACAGCTGCCAAAAGCCACAAGCCAGCCATGCCTGCCCACCGTGGCCGCCCACCGCCTCCTGCCCGCCAAGGCCGGCAGCCCGCTCCCTTGTTCGCTGCACTCCGAAGCGTTATTTGCGAACGCGGCAGTGCTTTTGTAACCGGGTGTTTTAAAGCCCTTGCAGGGCGCTGTTAAGCGTCGCCACGCCGGTATCAGAGGCGGATGATGAGGGCAGCAGCGTCGAACCCAGGGCGCCGCCCG
>NW_005054297.1:16021302-16046754 GCF_000277835.1 Geospiza fortis
CAGCGCGCCCTTCCCCGCTCGCACGGCAGGAGGGAGCCGAGCGCACGGGGCTCTCCACAGGCGGGAGTTTCCCCCGTGGAGCGCGCAGAGTGTGGCCGGTCCCAGCCCGGACACGGGAAGCGGGACCGGCCGTGCAGAGTTCGCCGTCCCTTCGGCGCACACACATGTACACACACAGAGGTACAGAGCTGTTTGGGGGCGGACGTGGAAGCAGGAATAGGTAGCAGGAAATCCGCGAGTCTCCCTGTGCCTCCCTTCTGTCGCCTAGAAAATGCCCAGCTGCCGCAACTTCTTGATCCCTTCCTTGTCGTCGGCAGCCCGCCGGTACATTGGGAAGTCATCCTGGCCGCGCACCTTGGCACCTGACCCTGAGCGTCTGGCGGATCCCTGAGCACACACTGGAGGCTGCGTGTGATGCGAGCATTTGTGTGCATTAAAGCAGCCGAGCCAGAAGGGTTTATTAAATGACCAGCTCCCCAGCCTCCCTTGGTTTGGAAGGTTTTTTTCTGATTTTGGTTCTGTTACGGTGTATCTTGTGGAAAATCACTGAATCTGATTTTTAGAGGCTAATGTGTGGCATACTGATGTTTCAGTAAGAGTGTCAGCATAATGGCACACGGGAATATAAATTAGATGTACTTAGTTTTCGGCTGTTCGTCTTGAAAATCTCATCGGTCTAGTACCTAATTTTTGATTTTATCTTTTTTTAATTGCATGTAGAAGACTGGTAGGATTTTTGTCCTATGGATGCTTGGCTGAGCAGTTGAGGGATTAAGCAAAAAGTGATTGCCAGGCCTAGCACCTCTGGGTTTTGTATCAAGACTTGCTGTAGTTCCTATATTGGAGGTTAGGCTTTTTGCATTTTTTTTCTTTGCTAGCACCATTCAAATCTGTTCATTTTAAACAACACTCTTCAATAAAGTCGCTGTGCCCTCATGAGAGGAACAATGAAGTGTCTACCTCCAGCACAAGGAAGCAGATTGTTTCCAGGATTCTGGGAATTGACTGAACAAGCCTGGAAAGGAGAGCTGTAAGCTGACACGAGGAGGGCAGGGATGTTCCAGGGAAGAGCCACTCTGTAGTTAATGTTCTAATGTATGCAGCCTTGTGGTAGGTGCAGTAGGCTTGTTCTGGGCACTACTGCTTCAGTATTCTATACTGTATTTTTTATTTTGCATGACTGTACAATAGGGAAAGCGTGGGTTTTAGCTTACCTGGAAGTAGGTACCTCCTAAGGAGATGACATGCTTGAAACTTGCTTCAGACTGTAAACTGTGGTTCACTGATTCCTTGAGAACCCCTCGAAGCAAAAGGCCCGCAATGAGAGGGGGAGGAAGTGAAATCCTGGGGCTCAGCTAAAGCATCTTTTACTGAATTCCTTTCAGTGGACAAGGGTGGTTGGTTTGTTTGTTTGTTTGTTTGTTTGTGTGTTTGTTTCCCACCCACCCCCATACGTTCCAGTGCGAGCTCACCAGGTTTTTAATTCAGCGTAATAGTCATCCCCGATCTCCAGTAAGTCCATCTTTTATCTATATCTGGATGTTTTCCCTCATTCTTGGCATATTAAAATAAAATAAGCTTATGTTTTGTCTTACTAATGAATATTTAGTGTAAACAACAGAAGGAATAACTAACAACTCGGGGAACGAGAGCCAACGGCAGGAATAGACTGTAAGCATTTCAGTGCTTTGAAGCCAGCCTGTCTATTCAGTGCTTCTTGTATTCCTGCAGCACTGAATGCTAAAGAGGACGTATATAGCTGGGGCTTTTCTGCAGCTTTCTGTCATTGGGGCTGACAACATACAGGGAACAGTGTTAACTGTTGTGCAGTAGGACCTAGCAAGGACTCTGTTATAATGTAAGTGGTCTCTTTGAGCTTTTAATAATGAAAAAGTGTTTCAAATGTAGTATTTTGAATGGATTTGTGGGTTTTTTTGGTAGAGTTTATTTGATTTTTTTTTTATTTCATCCTCTTGGGTTTTTTTAATTATTATTTCATCCAAGCATTATAGGAGGGACTTTTTTTTTAAGAAATATGCTAAGATGATTCCTTATATACCTAAAGCTAAATAGTTACAGTATTCAGTAGCATTTTAGAAACAAAAAGGGGTCTTAGAAACAGAAAAATGAATCCACTATTTTTAACACTAGTATTGCCATGTCTAGAGTTCTGTCTCTTTTATTAGTGGATTCAGGTAAGTGCTTGTGCAGCTTTAACCTTTAACAAGAAGGAGAAAGGCGTTGAGCACTAGCAAACAGTTCTTTCCTTTCTGCTGGATGTAGAATGAATACTGGAATTAAAAGTGCATATGAGTTGGTCTTAAAACACTCAACTAAAAATTGCTTACCCCTAATCCAGTGCAATTCTCTTGATTTTGCCAGTATTGTCATCTCACAAGCCCTGTCTAGCAATAGTACTTATTTTTTCACCCTGGATAACTTTGTGTTTAAAATTACTGTGTCTTTAAGTGTTCCTTCCCTTAAAAAATAATTTTAATGTGTTTATGAGAACCTAAGGGATACAGATTTTTTGTTCTTCCTCTAAAAGGATGGGGTAATACAGGTGGCGCACAGTGAGTACAGTGAACTTTGATAGCTCAAGCTACTGAAATTTCAACCTAGGATACATGGAACAACAGTAACATGAAGTGCAAATGAAATACTTCACCCCAGCACCTGTATCCATGTGTCTACATTCAGAAAATACACATTGGATTCACTGTTTATGAAAACCTGATTCAGTGTTTATTAAAATCTTTGCATACTTCACATGCGAAGAAAAAAAATTATTTTTACATTTCCCTTCTTAGATACATCTCTAATTCAGGTTAGTAAAGGACTTGGAGGAGTTATCAGTTCCATGCTTTAGGTGGGGCAGAACCAGTTATTGCAGTTTCTGACAGCTGTTTGTCAGGAATGTTCTTGACAAATGCAGATACTGACATCCTTTTGTTACGTTTTGTTTTCTTACCTGCTCAGGATTTGGAGGTGCATATAACAAGGAAAATGTAAAAAAATTGACAGTGTTGTGACAGGTGTTTTTAGGAAAAATAACAGCTTAGCTGATGAAAGGGTTATCCTGTAGATATCCTGTATCCAATAGAAAATGGATGGTTTTGTTCAGTTTTGATCCATTTTTACACAGCACTAATTTTAATTCACAGGATAATGCTCTTGCTCAGGGAATCCTGTCAGAAAATGCAGCTTGAATTTGTAATTTTGAAGAAGAAAAATAGATTTACTGTGGAACAAACGAGCAATAAGCATTTTGTGACTACTCCAGTGAAGGGAAAGGGAGGAAATATTGCCACCTGGTGAGTGATTTGCCTGATTTGGAAAAGAATAAATGACTACAGCATAGCTGAAGAGGGGATATAACAACACATTCACAGTACTGTCAGGAATGCTCATAAGTCACATCTTTGTTTTTGTTGTGGAATATGTGACTGGTTTCTGTCCACAGCTACCTTCAGAATGGAGCAGAAAGCATGGAATGACATCCAGCTACTAAAGAAGTTAATGATCATGAAAGATTTTTGCTGGAGGATCAGATTGATTAGTGCTGAATTGAGGTTTTTGACCCTGTGAACCATCAGTGGAATGGAATTATAACAGGACATAAAGCTGCTTAATTCATCACAGTTTAGAGGCAGAATTAATATGTGCCCTGTGGACTTGGCACAGTGTCATCAGAAGTGGCAGCAAATAAGGAGATAGAAGCTGATAGGGTTGGGGGGGGAAAAAAGCTAAAAAAAAAAAAAAAAAGAGTTAGACCCAGGATTTGGTCAGCTGGATTTGAGCTCTTTGCTCAGTATGTTCTCCAGATAGATTAAAGGATTAATTGTACTTGCAGCTTATGTCTTGTAACCATTTAGAGCTTAGGTTTGGCTATAGAAATACAAGTACATAGTAACATTGCAGTTGGCTGTCAAACACTGGTTAAATACCCTATCTGCACATTAGCTGCTAAGGTACAAAAGTACTTTAGTCCAAGAAAGTTTGCATTTTTATTCCATATTTTGGAAATACTCCCTTCTTTTTCCCTCCCCTCTTCTGACATCTGTGGTTACTTTGAGAAAAGTTTCAAAACCGGTGGCTGAAGTAGAATTGGCTTCTGAATTATAGCTAGCAGTGCTCCTGTGCATTTCCCAAATTTCATTTGAATGCTTTCTCAGACTGTCAAAGGCAGCTGTCAATCCACAGCTCTGGAGCAGAATTTATGTCTCTGTTAAGCAGGGCTGGTTATCTCTCCATGTAGTGCCCAGTGTATTACCTGTGGGTTTTGTGCCTTGAAATGTAAACCATGGCTTGAAGTTGAAAACATAAGGTTTATGGTGAAGATATAGTTACTGGACAAGATTATGTTTTCAGGTGAAGGTTTAACACTGCTTGATACATAGCTTTAAGAGTTGTTCTTGTCAGGGTGCAGTTTTTGTTTGCTGAAAAGTGTCTGGCAATACTTGGCAGCACAAGTGTCTACAACTTTGGTAGAGCCAGACACTTTTCATTCAGTCTGTCTTTGTGACTTCGAAGGTAAATGGGAAGTTTGTAAAGAAGAAGGATTAAGTCAGTTCTTAGTCATACCCTATACAAAAGCAGTGGTTTTGTGACCTTACCTGCAAAGGTACCAAATAGCAGCTGCTGCTGGGCAGGTGGACAGTGGTGCAGTTTGATGTGCACAGGGTTAAAATGAATCTTCTGAAACATTTGCAAATACCATTAAATGCAAATGTATGGGTTATTGATAGCTACCTATGCCAACCTTAAATACCCTGGAAATATTTCCATTACTTTTGTTCTGAAACAGAGCACTGGAGGCACCTTGTCTCTCTGAATCAATGCAAATCGCTGCTCTGACCAGCAGAGAGGTAGGTTTTTATTGCAAGCACTGATATTTTTACTAAAGGACTATTGCAGGCAATGACAGAACACTTGTCAAGACTATAAAACACTTTTATGTGTGCACAGAGCTGAGTAAAACTGCATCTATGGATCAGTGTTTTACAGCTTCAAATATGCTATAAAGATAAAATGTGTACTTAGTTTTGTGAATCACATCCAAGATGTTAAACTTCATAAAAGTTTGAGAGACCCAGCTATTTATAGATGTGGCTGCAGAGTCTTTGCATCAGATTTATCTTGTTTTCCCATTCCAAAGATTTAAATATTTTAAAAATGTACATAAAATATAGCAAAATTTTGTAGGTCCACTTTCATCACAGCTTTAAAATATTAATTGCTTTATCTCATTTCCTTTTAATTTTTTTCCTTATTTTTAAATCTAGTCATTGCATTTACAGTTCAGAAACTTTGGGTTTAGAAGTCAAGCAAAATTTAACATTATAAAACCAATGCACATTTTGATATGAAATTTATCTTTCAAAATATTTTGGGGTTTGTGCTAGCAATGTGTCTTACCATGTCTCTAGCTATGTGGAGATGGACATCTACCTTGTCTTTACATGGTTGAGTGAGAATTAAGATCTCTAGAGAAAATAAGTGGAAATTGAAGAAGTGGGAAATCCACTGGGTCTGACCCAGTGTGCAAGGTGCCTAGTGATGTGATTTCTCTTCCTAGCAAAATAATTTGTTGATGGAAACCATCCTGGACTTTTTAAGATCCTTTTGAAACACAGCATTCTGTCATCTTTGCAATTGTTCTCTGCAAGCGCAGGCTGCTCAGTGGCATTGACTATTGAATGTGCTGTTCCTTTTTCTGGCTGCTTGTGGCTTGGGGCAAGCAGGGAGCAATGTTTGTGGCTCAGGAAGTTGGCATCTCCCTTGGCTGAAGCCCTGTGTCTGTCCCAGCCTGTCCCTAATTCTGATGAGCACCATCTGGGAGCTGCGTAATGAACCGGAGAGGCTCTAATGATGTGACAGTCTGCTAGCACTGAACTGTTAATGGCATCCTGATGCTCTAGCAGTGCAAGGGTGATTCTTAATGAAATTGGCCCCTGCAGTATCTCAGGCAAACAAAGCTGTAACTTTCTAATGATTTCCTGAAGACAGGTCATGTTTTTATAATCATTTCCATCTCTGAGTATGCAAGAGTATCATTCCATTTTGGTCTCAAAGGGATTTACCCTGTTTTCTCCCAGAAATTGCTTGGCAGTTGGGATTGCCATGTCCTTTGTGTTTATTTTAGTCATCATAGACATAAATGCTTCTAACCCATATTATTTCTGTACTGTTTAACTATCAGCAAGTGCATTTGCAGCATTTCAGCTGATATTTATTAATGACAGAATGCACAGTCTGACCTACTTTTCACCACAGTAAGTGTAACCCCTTGAAACAGAAATGAGAAAACTGCCAGAAATACTGATGCAAATGATTCTACTAAAAATATAAAATTTGATTTAAATAAACATATCATGTGCTATTCAGAAGGCAGGGAAAATAGCAAACATTTCTTTGATCAAATACAAAATTAGAGGATTTTTTTCATTATAGAAAATAATTTTCCATGTTCTTAAATAGTACCATTTTAGTGTGATCTTAGGGTAAACATCTTGTAGTTACTCTAAGAGTCTTTGTATCATGGTCATTCAACAAACTGAGAAAGTTTAAAGCTTTAGGAGAAAATTAGGAGAGAGTTTGCTTTGTAAGAGCCATTTTTTCCCTGTTGGTCAGTTCTGCCACATTGGTGCAAAACAAAAGGTCCTCCCACTCTCTCCTCCTCCCTCCCCCCCAAAAAAGCCAGCAACCAATCCAAAAAAACCCCAACCAACCAAAAAAACCCCACATCTTCGTTTCCTCTCTAGCGCTGTTGTATTGCAGATGCTTGCATGAGGACTGGTACTTCACTTCATGCAGGTGTTTGGATGTCTTGCATAGTTCCTTTCTGTCACTGTCTGTGGGAATGCTTGTTGGGCAGTGCAGCCAGGCTCCTTGTAAACACCACTTGCAATATGTGTGGAGAAAAATGATGGTAAGATTGAAGGTACTGGCATCTCTTTTCAGCCTGGTTCCTCTCTGCTTTGGTCTCTTACAGTGGTTGCAGCTCAGGAGTGTATGAAATAACTTCTGATTTATACTCGGTGGTATAAGAAATTAAAATGACAAGATACATATATTAAAAAAAACCCAAAACCCAAAAACATGTTCTCACCCTCCTGAGGTTAACTGGGCTTCTTGGCACTTGTGTTTTAGCCTTCATGGTCCTGACTGTCAGGGGCATTTGGGTTCCAAGCTAGATACTGCAAAAGCTGAGAAAACAGTCCTCTGTGCAGGTGTAGACTCTGAGGAGTGCATTTCCTTCTGGACGTGGACAGGAATTTTGAAAAAATTGAAAAAAAGCTTTAGGTTTGCTGTCTGGTAGAAATGACTAAATTTGGATTTGCCTGTCCTTTACTTATAGGCGTTGTGGAAAATTTAGACGTCTCAGACACATTAGTAAATACATTTTATCCAGAGATAAGGGGCGGAAAAAAGATTACAATTGCTTTCACAGCAGTGTTCTGTGGCATTCCCTTGTAAGGAGAGGAAAATACCACAAATTATTGTGAAGGTTGGTTTAATAGATTTTGTTTTGAAACTGGTGATTCTGCAATATGTGCTTGGCTGTGACTTTTTAATTAGCAGAGAGTATTTACTCCAGGAAGGCTGGCAAAATTTCTGCATGCTTTGCTGACCTTTCCAAATGGAGAAAGAAAATCAGAATTTGAATAGTGGCTAATTTGTCTTAATCTGAGAACTCCATCACTTTTAAATTGCATATTAGCTCTGAAGATGTCTTTTGTTTTGTAAACACTCATCTGGTGGATAGCTGTTTTCTTACAATTTTACAATTCTTTAGCATTACTGTAGGGGAGCATGTCTACGTCTTAGAGTCAAATGTATATCCGTGTTCCTTCAGATTTCTCTAGCAGTTGTCTAGGTGGATATTCAGCTTATCAAATTCTAAAGAGTTCAGAAAACTGAGGGCAGAATGTAGTTTACTTTATAGTGGCTTATGCAACTTCTGTGGTATCTTTATGATTTTTTTGAGGAGCTTTATAAACACAGTTGTTTACTGCTTTCCTTCAGGTAAGGTAGATGCTTGTTTTGCTGGAGCTATAGTCAAATCTCCATTTTAATACACCTATTTTGTAATTGCAGAATTGTGGAATAATTCATGTTTGAGAGGACCTCAGCTCATCTAGTCCAACCTCCTGATCAAATCAGGGCTAGGTGTGAGGTCACACCAGGTTCTTCAGGGTTTTATTGGCTTGAGTCTTGAAAAACTTCCCTGGTGGAGGCTGTGCACCATGTCTGGACAGCTTCCTCTGCTGGTGAATGGTTCTCATAGTGGAAATGTTTTTCCTTGTATCAGACCTGATCCTTTCATTTCAATTTACACTTTCTGGCTCTTGTCATCCCACCCTGTGCCAGTAAGAAGAGCCCAGCTCCCCAGTGCCTCCCTGGGGGCCCTGGGAGGCCCTCCCAAAACCATGTCTTCTCTAGGGCTGACAAGCCCTGGCTGTGCAGCCTCTCTTTAGAGGATGAGCCCCTGCCAGCTTCATCACTTCCTCCTGGACTTGTCTCTGTTATGTTGGGGGGCCCAAATCCCAGCAGGGTTCTGGGTTGGTCTGATGAATGCTGCACAGAGGGGGATAAACCCTTCCCTTGGCTGAGCAGCCAGTAGTGCCCTGCTGAGGTACCCATGTGCCTGGTGGCCCTTTCTGCTGCCCACCAGCAACCCCATGGCTTCTTCCAGGGAGCTGCTCCAGCCCAGCAGTCCCCAGGCTGTGTGATTGCAGGGGGTTGCTTCTTCACAGGTGCAGGACTTTGTCTTTGCCCTCATGAATTTCATAAGGGTGTGAATTTCATTGGTTCATTCCCCCAGCCTGTCGTGGTCCCTCTCAATGAAAGTCCTGCATGTACCAGCTGCTGTCCCCAGGGTGGTGTCTTCTGCAGACTTGTAAGTGTTCACTCTCTCAGAGCATTAGTTAAGGTGTTAAGCAGCACTGGGGCCATGGTCCGCCCTTGCAATGTGCAGGATGGATTTAAATGCTGGCTTTAGCTCAGTCACCAAGCCTGTGTTTGATCCATCAGTCAGATGGCATGGCTCTTTGGATTTCCTGTAGGAGTTGCCTTGTGCCTGCTGCTTGAACATCAGCCTGGTGCAATCATTTTTATTATTTATCCACTCATCACAAGAGTGGATGAGAGCTCTATCTATCTACTGTCCTGTTGTAGGCGCCAGTGTATCACAGCATGTAGACTGCTTAACTGGGATGGATAAATGTGTGGTGGAGTGGTTTGGGTGAAATGAGTTTTTGATCTTGGGAGTTTCTGATCTCTCTGTGATACCTGTTGTTAGGGATAGTTACTTTTAAATAATGACCAGGAGAAGAAAATGCAGTTACTGATATGTGATATCTGTGTGCTCCCTTCTATGCCTGACACACTTGCCCTTTCTCACTCTCTTACTGTCTTGTAATCTGTGGGCAATTTCTTAAAGGAAATGCAACTTTTGTCTACTTTAAGTTTTTATGCTTTGAAGATCTAAGGTATCACCAAATATTGCTGTCGAAACCAGTTCTGGAGTCTGATACCTCCGCTTCAAGAACAGAACATAAAGAGTGAAACCTGTGCAACCACAGTTAGAAGAAATAACTGCTCTTCAGAGATGGCTTTTCTTGGATTAAACTTTGGCAGCTTCAGATAGCTGGAGGTCCTAGTTATTAGGAAATGAGCCTGGGAAGAGGAGCCAAAAAAACCTTACAAGCAATTGATACTGGGTACTTATTCTCATGGTAAATGTACACAGCACAAAAGCTTCATAGTGTGTGACCTTAAACATGTATTGTTTGATGATTACTCTTCCATCTTTGGCTGAAAAAAAAAAGTTTAAATACTGAGTTACGTCATTTGCTATTTAAACACAGGTTTTTATTATCTTCCTTTTTTCTTTTTTTTCAGTGACAATGACAAATATTGGAGAAAAAGGTAAGATTTTTATTAGCTGTTTATAGGTGTAATTCATATATCATTCATATATCAGTATATAGAACAGTACTTGACTAGTAGAATTGAGAAACAGTCAAACTTACAAGAATAGATTTGTACTTGTTTTGTTCCTCAGCACCTTTTAGTATCTTGTAATTTCTGAATATCGCCATAGCCATTACAAATAAAGGAGAGAAAAATTAGAAATGTTTTTAATTTACTCACTAGTTTTCTGATATGTCAACTAAAACAATCCTTACATTCTGGTGTTAAAAAATTTATTCATAATATGGAAAGCTCTTGTAAAAGCAGGATTGTAAAACCTCATGTAAAAGCAGCGTATTTGTGTAGATGCAACACACTTAAATGTGAGATGATTTTTTTCTATATTTTCTTTTTAATGCTTTTTAAGAAATAGAATCATTCAGATATGTAGCCTTCTCAGAATATAATAAAACTGCCTAGTTAGCAGTCACTACAGTTCCTTCCCTGAGACTGTAGCACGGTTAGATTGTTTTTTCCAGATGCTATTTTAATACTACAGCACAACATGGAAGTGTAAAGTGTGGAGCTGCAGAGCTTTTGGAGGAAGAGCTTTTAATGTTTGTGTAATTCCAGCATACTTTATTAAGTCATTGATAACCCCCTCACTTAGAAAACATGTTTGTCAATTAAGAAATTTGCTTGAAAAACTTTTTCTCAGTTCAGGGATCTCATCCCCCATAAGAGTGTAGAAGTGTTATCTGCAGGCTTTGAATTTCAGTTTCTTGCTGCTCCATACTCTGTGGGAGGGGAAAAGAAAGTGAGTTGATGGGCATTGCTCACAAAACACATTAGAATTATCTGCAAAATGTGTTGGGGAACATTAAATTTCCTTCTTTTCACTCAAGGCCTTGGTGGGCTTTGGCCAGTCAGAAGAAACGTACCCTGGCTATACTTCTGCCCTAAGATTTTTCAGGAGTGAAAACTGGGGCTCAGCTGTACTACAGGTTACCCCCAATTTCCAGGCAACTCTAGCTGTGCTAGCTAGCTGTAAATTGGTTGCCTTCAAGCAAGGAGTGCACCATCCCTTTGGGCTGGGATTTGTTTTGTTTGGTTGAGTTGGGGTTTTTTCGGTTGCTTGGTTGGTTGATTGGTTTTGGGGTTTTTTTCCAGAAAACATGTAAAATAGAAAGGCTTCTGCCAGGGAGGAGCAGACAGCTCTTCTTTAACTGCCTCAAGTGCAATGAAGTTCTTGTGTTGGACTCTCAGCAGCCACGGGCCCAGTGGAGCGGCTGGGTATGCCAGGGTCTCCATCCCAGTGCAGGGAAGCTGGTGGCTTGGTAACCTGGGAGGAGTGACCAGACAGGGGCCAGGCTGGGGAGCTGAGGTTCAAGATCAAACAAAATGAGCTCAAGGCTTTTTCAGACTTCAAAGGGAAAACCTTGGATAATGTCTTTAGGTGTTAGGCACTTTTTTTTTTTAATATATGAATGTCAGTCAGTCACTGAGGAGTTTTTTTGCAACAATAAAATGCTTAATGCAGATCAGTAAGTGCATCATGTACAAAACTGAGGTAACTTGTCCTACTTTGCTCTCACTATATGCCATGAATATACTGTTGTTTAAAAAAAATACTGATTTTGTTTGAGTAAATCAGTTTTTTTTTAGAGCTTATAGAAATATTCTGATAAAAGTGGGGACTGTTCCTGTCCAGATGCTTATGCAATGACAAAATGGTAATTTAGTGTATTGTGTTTTGTGTGGAATCCAGCTCTATCACTTATTTATGCTGATAAGATTTTTCTTTCTGTTTATAGACATGTCATATGACTCTTTGCCCCTGTCATCCCAAAAGCTTTGTATAGAGTCACTCCTCAGATTCTATTAGCTTTTGTTTATTATTTTTAAAAGCTTAGTGAATAAGTATTTACAAGGTTCCTGCTATTTCAATAAACAAACTTCAACATGAAAAATATTTATTCAGTGTTACTTTTAAGGCAAAATTGCAAAAAGTAAGAACATACCAGACCACTGTTCCTGCATTTTTATGCACCATCATGCATGTGTTATAAAGAATTCTCTAGCCCTGAATAATATGACATATAAAAATACCCCATGAACTGACCATACAAGAGCAGTATTTCAGATCCTGGAGTTAAAGTACACAGGTTTCCCATGATGACACTTTTGAGGATATGAATTTGTGGAAAAATACTCTTTTCTTGTCATTCAAGTAAGTTAATCAGGGGATATGAATTTGTGATTTGCTGTTTACTGTAGTGAATTGCTTACTAGGGTGAGGGCTTTTAAGTGGAAATACCTATCAACCTACGGCAGATTCTTTGGAAAAGTTACTGTTCCCTTCTGTATTCTAGTTAAAAAACAGCATGGTAGATTTTGATTCTCTTCTATTAAAAAAAATAAGAATAAATGCTGACTGGCTGTGAAGAATAGTAAGTAGTGAATGAACACTTGAATTTAAAGGACCTGTAGGTTTTAAAAACCACCCAAGCGTTGTCCCTTCTAAAATCCAGGAAAACAAATTAAATGGATGTGCTTACTGCTCAGGTATCATGTTCATATTCACCCCAAGACTCCCTCACGCTTGTCATTGTCCCCTTACATCCTTTGGGGGGTTGGGGCTTTGGCTGGGTGGAGGCAGAGTGGGAGTTGGCATGGCTAGCAGTCTCCCTACAGTATCTATAATGCCAAAAGGCAGAGATGCATCAGTTAATTAGGGTTTAATAAATGTGTTATGGAGACTGCTTGCTAATTAATGATGGGGCTTAAATAGGCTATTAAGCATTTTCCTCAAACTTCTGTAATCTATGTAGACTGTATCATGACCTTCCCCACACAGTTTGCATTTGTCTTATGTAAAGTTGCAGTGCAGTATTTTTGTGGCAAAGCTTTTTCAGAGCCTCTGTTATTTACATCTGTTACAGAACTATCTGTGATGCCTACAGGCACTATTTGTAAGTACTACAGTATCACTGGTCTGTTTGTATTAATTCTGTTCCCTTCTGATTTTAGTTGTGTGCCTGGTTGCTTACCACATATTTTTCATGCTGTTCGTCTGGTCATATTGGAAAACAATCTTTACGCTACCAATGAATCCTTCAAAAGAAGTAAGATAACTTTTGTTTATGAAATAGCCTAGCCAAATGTCTGATTTTGTAGTGTTTGAACAGCTTGGTCTCTGATCTCATGTAGTTTTACACTCTGTAGGAAAACACAAATGGCAGTTACAGCTTCTTAGTAGGAGTCAGATTGCAATCAGTGTAGTGACCAAGACAAAAAAAGTGACCATTTCTCTAATTTTTAATAGATATTTTAAAATGAGATATTTATGGTAGAAAAAAAAATCCTGTCCAGTTGAAAAATATGAGTTATTTGAACTAGCAGCCTGAATCTTTGCCTTGGGAATATCAGACTTTTACATGGGCAAAAATATATTTCCCTGTGTTTAAGACTTATATTTGTCAGCATCTGTCTGTTGTTCTCTGAACTAAAACTTCTTCCCCATCTGTTTTGATATGAAGATGCTTTTGGATTGTGGTGGGAGTGCACGTTAGGTTAGCTGATGGTGGGAAGCCACAGCTGGCTGAGCAGGAGGGGAGCTGGTAAAGAACAGGCACATGAAAAAAGAGATCTGGGAAGGTTCTTCATCAGTGGCCCCAGTGGAAGTTCTGCCTGTGCAGCTTTTTGTAGCTAGCACAATTTTTTGACCTCTTCCATTCTGTCTTTGTACAGAAACTCCTCAGTAGGTGCTCTGAGGTCAGGAGGAACCATGCTGTGCCTGTCCTGTAGTTGGAAATACCCACAAAGCAAACACTTACTTTGGCATGGACTCAACTCTAGCTCAACCTAAAATGAATAGCTTGTGATTTCTATTGTCTGCTGTGTGGAGGTCCCTTTCCAAATAGTTTTCATTCACTACTAGAATATGTAATTGGGAAAGCAAGTAAATAATTCAGACTAATTGCCATCTTCACTGGGGTTCACACTGGAGTCTTTACTATAGCCTGGGTGGGTAGGAACAAAATAAGTTAAAAACCTGTTTCATTTGGAAATTATATAGCACAATGTGTGCATGTATATGACGACTGTACTGATAATTAGAAGGGTTTTCAAATCATTGGGCTGATGCCAATGAAAGCATTTTGACAAATCCTGCTGATGATGGTACAGTTCCAAATCCATCATACAATGCTACTGGAGAATTTCAAATGGAGTAGGAAAAACATTGTAGTTGAGTAATAGAAAGCAATGTGTGGTGTTCCTATGTTCTTTGAATTTACATTGTGTTGCTGGCAGTAAGTGATATCTTTGTTGTTCCATGTCTTTTTCCTATTCTACTAGAGCAGTATTTTAAAAATTGAATTAGGGTAGTGTGCAATGTTAAGTTACTGATTGGCTTCCATTTTATAGGATAAGTCTGCAAATAGAAAAAGATGTATTTTCAGGTGAACTGAGCTAGCAAATACTCATTTGAAGACTGAAAAACAAGCTTTTGCATTTTGTTTTCATGAATACTGCAGCTGGTGCAAACCACACAGCTTCCTTCTAAGCTTATTTCAAGCTTTTACATGTAAAGTAGGTTTTGATGGATTTTACTGTAGTGTGTGCTGCTCTTTACTTGTGCATACCAGCTTTATACAAGCACTGCATGAAGATGGGAGTGAAAATGGGTACTCAGGCACGAAGGTTTTAGATGCAGGACTACGCTGAGGAGCAATAAAAGAAAGATGGAGCAGTAGCTCTGTTTGCATCAAATAAGCATTTGATAAAAAGTATTCTAAACTAAGTTTCTGTAGTGAGAAATCTTATGTATCCAAATGTAAATCAACTCAGATGTTGGTAAGAGTGTTCTTGCTAGGGGAAAAAATGGTGGCCTGAGAAACTCAAGTTAAACAGTGAATATCCAGCTTCAGCTGGAAGTCTGTGGGCTTTGTCAGGAAGGGTGGAGTGGTGCCTTCTCTATGGAAGTGAGAATAGGCTCCTAGCTGCATGTTTCTGTCTGCTTTCTTATTTTTGCATGCATCACTTTTTTTTAGGAAAGAAAAATCAATATTATTGTAATGACTAGCCTTCCTGTAAACGTAAATACTATGCAGAGGGCTTCTGCTTCTGGCACAGGATAGAGACAGCTCTTCCTGCCAAATGTGAACTTCTTTTCAAAGGTGATTTTGTATCCTCTTTCTCTGATAGAGATACCAAAAACCTCTGCCTGTTTCTAGAAGCTACAGTGACAAAGCTGGCCACGTTGCTGTGTTGCAGAGGACTTTGGAGTTTAAGAAATTGGTAGTATTTCATGTATACTGAGCATCTCTTTCAGTATTTTTTACCTTTTCAGCACTTTCTAGAGCCATGTTTGTTATTGTTTTGAGCAGTGACAGAAGCTGCCATTTTCTTCAGGCAGATATTCAAGATATGGTTATTTTACCATACAAGACCCGTCTCTTCCTTCTCTCAGCCAGTCTCTAAAGTAAAAACACATCCTAACACCTGCACAAAGAGAACAGTAGTGACAAAGAATAAAAGGGAAAATGCCAGACAGCAGAAGAGAAATAAAGTTGTCTTTTCTGATATCACTAGTAGTGTATTTTCCTTTAGTTAAACACTGACATCCCTGCATTATATTGACTAGTTAATATTTGGCATTACAGAAGTGAATTGAGGCATTTCAGAGGAATTATAAGCTCTTGATCTTTCTCTTGAAGAATGTTGCTTAATACTACTGGAAGTGTTCAGCATTGCCTCTATACCAAATCAGAAGTGTTTTTAATTTTGTCTTTAGCTGCCATAAAATGAATTAGCTGTTGTGGGAACACTGGGTTATTTGCTGTAATACCCTGTACGTGTTGCTAATCCGTCTTTATGTAATGGATATTTATTCCTCTTTACACATCTACAGTTACATATTTAACTTGGAATTTTCTAACATTTCCTTGATTTTAAAAATTATTACAGTTTCATCTATCATATTCAGACAAGGAGTCCCTAGAGAGGGAGCCTAGAGGTGAATCCCAGCAAGAAGTCTTAAGACGAGCAGCCAAGGATCTTCCTATCTATACACGGACAATGTCTGGAGGTAAATAAGTGTTCTGGACGCTAACAAAGGCAGGGTCTTGATGTACTACTTAACCTAATTAAAAAAGAGTTTTCAAGGGTTTGGATTGAAGGGAAGAAGTGTTTTTCATATTTCATAAAATAATAGAGTGGTTCCAGAACTTCATTTTAGCTTTGTGCAGCAATATTTATTCAGTGTATAAAGATTGTTGGGAAGTAAATTGCAGCATAAAATTTAGGATTTTAACGTGGATTGACAATGCCTTGCTTTTGTTTTCAATTGATATTGGCAAGTAGCTTGTGGAACTAACAAGCTGCAGAAGAGTCTGTAGCATTCCTTAACTGTGTAAATTTCTTTTATTGTAGGGTTAAAAAAATAATAAAAACAAAATCACTGCCTGCATGTCATACATAGCTAGACAGATCACAGTATGAAACTGTTACTGTTTTATTTGTTGGTCATTGAGTTGCAAGAACAAAAGATCTTCCAAACCAAGAGTTAATCTAACCCTATTCATATTCTCAATTTTTGAATGCTGGCTAGCTAAGCAAATCCAAGAGATAATCTCACATAATAAATTAAAGCTGTTGGAATAATAGCTTAAAATAGATATATTGTTGAACAGTCTTAAACATTTTTCCAGTCTAGTGAGGGTTTTGTAGGTTTTGTTGGTTGGTTGCTTTGCAGAGCTATAAGGCTTGGGAAAAAAATAGATTAGTATGGTTAGCAGAGATGGCAAAAATGGAGCTTTTTGGGTTCAGTCTGATAGAAAAAGCATTGCAAGAATGCTTTGGTATTTGCTGATCATGCTGAAAGGCTTTCCTGGGGGTTCTGCTGGGCTGGCTGATAGTATTCACTTTTGCACAGAATTCAGAGATCAAAATGTGTAAATTTACATTGAAATTTAATCTTGGAACTTTTTTCTTTAGCAATCAGATACTGTGACAGATGCCATCTTGTGAAACCAGATCGTTGCCATCACTGTTCAGTATGCGACAAGTAAGAATATCCTTAAATAAGTGATTTTCTGAATTAATCAATTTTTCTTTCTTAGCCTAGAAGCCTTTATTTTTTATGAATAGATTTTTCAGGCTTAATATTTTGGCAGATACATTTTCCCTCCCTTAGATTTTCCTTTTCTAGATTTAGTTTTCATTTGCTTATTTCTAAGGAAGCCTGTAGCTTAGTCTGATTCATTTCATGACTCCCTTGATGCCATGGATTACGTGGTCTTATACATTCTTTACATAATGGTTAAAGATTATAAATATTAATGAAGAAATTTCCTTAAGAATGTAACCAAAAATAGCTGATTTAAAAAATGTACTTCTTTTGTTAGAATCTGAATAAGCATCACTACTCATCTCAATCTAATCATGATGTCACTTACATCTTACCTGAGGTAATACACTTCATATCCTATTTTTTACTGGATAACTTGTAGGTTACTTTTGTTTAAAGAAAGGAACAGCCAAACATTTTCCCACTTCTAACTAAAGCCATAAAATTAAGTTGTTTGTCTCGCACACAAGGAAGTTCATATCCATACTCTCCAGAAGTCTGATTGCTTTCTAATTTAATCTTTCTTTTGGCTGTTCTGTCTGACCCTTCTCCAGTTAGTTTGGATGTCTGTTTCTTCACTCTGGCCCCCCTGTGCTTTATATTTCTAACTTTGAGAGAAGACATTTCTTCCAAGGGAGGTTTATTCTTAGCTTTAAGACTGTTCCAAAACCTCTTCACCTGATCAAATGCTACAACACGATGGTGAGGTGGAGAAGACCTTGCTTTGTCCAGGAAAGCAGCAGAGGCAGTGAAAGAGAGGCAGAGTTGAGGCAGGAAGAGCATCTTGTGTTGTATGGAATGGTGGTTGCAGTGTAAAGATAGGAACATAGTAATGTGTGTTTATAGTGAACAAAAAAGGTGCCTTGTTATCCAGAAAATGTGAGTGAAATTTAAAGAATGCAATTAGTTCAAATATTTTGAAGAATACCTTTATTTTGTCCTTACCTTACCAAAATTTGCTCATTTCAATCATACCTGATTTTCTTGTGAACATTTTTTTAATGGAGAACAATTAATTGCAAAAGTGTTTGGGATTTTTCATGTAAGATAATGTCTTAGAAACCTTTTGCATAGAAAGATGTATTTATTTATAAAAAACCAGACCATGTTCTTAGAAATATATTTAGATGTATCACTACATAATAATTGAATTAGCCCAGTTTCTAAGGTTCTGCCAGAAAATAAACAGTAGTTGAAAATCCTATTCAAATTGAGGACTAAATGATAAAGTTGGCCAAATCCTGTAGACTGCATTTTCTTAAATCATAAGTTCTTGACTCATCGAATGTTTACAGTTTGGCTTATCTGCCATTTCTGCAGTTCCCTTGTGGGTAAACTGTATTATGTGAATTTATTAAATAGATTACATAACACATAGTAAATATAGATAATTCTTAATCTGTAGGTAAATAATTTAAATCTGGCATGTAACTTTGCTTATGACTTTTTTTTTTCTTTTGATGATGCTTGGAATTCTGCTGGGGCTTTTTAAAGATGTATTTTGAAAATGGATCATCACTGCCCTTGGTGAGTGTACTATTGGTTTTCTTTTCTTATGTTCTGATTTGGTAAAATACACTTTTGTGGGGCCTGCCATGATGATGATGCTTCAGCATTCCTAGAGTTAGATGCGTATGTGAGGTTACTGGTCTTGCAGAACTGTTGGAGTTATTTACTGAGTGTCTTCTTTTGTGTTGTGACATACAGAAGGAAGTTCAAACATAATTTTTCTTGGACCTTTGAGTTAGGTACCTCTTTATGCTTTTACAAGTATGGATGAAGTAGACTTCTGATCAGTGAGAGCTTCTTTTAAGAATTACATCTTTTCTTCGTTGAGTTTGAATATTACTGTGCTTTAGTTGCATTGAAGGGTGAAGTGCTACCCTAGGTTTAAAACTAAAGGGCAAGGCTGTGCCTAGTTCCTTTTACCAAAGCTCCCAGGACAGCTGGGGTGGGCTTGCTGGAAACACCAGGTTAGCACTTTCAGTTTTGTGGGTTCTTTGTTTTCTTTGATACTTTCTCCCCTCTGCCTCCCTAGCTTTGCTGCCGTGTCAGCCCACACAGTGGTTTTGTTCTGTCTTTTCTTAGCAGCCCTTGGAACCAGTTAGAAGGATGTATAATTAGTTTTATGTCAGTTTGGCAGGTGTATCTCACAGAAATAATTAAAGATAATTGCTTAGTAAGGTCCAAGTTTAGAGGATTAAGTAGTACATGGCAGTTCTTCACCATACAAAATGATCAGAAAAGAAGAATCCCCTGTGTTGGACAAACCGATTGGTAGATGGTTCTAAGCAGTTGTTTTGACACTTTCTTATATCAAATTCTAGGACAGAGGAGGCTCTGGGGCAGGAAGTGGTGCTGGGGTCCCCCTGTTTCTCTTGGACCTGACTACAGCATCTGCCATAATGTAATTTGATTTTAAGCATCTCATCTTATTTTGCATCTCCATGGTAGATACAATTGAAAGAAATAGCAGTGTAGGGTAGAGTTTTTGTGCTGTAGGGATAATCAGCATGTGAAAATTGAGGATGTTCAGTAATAGTAGTGTGCTTCTTAAAAAAAAATCACAAACAACAACAACAAACAGAGACACAAACAGGTAAAACCATTGAATGTGGAACAAATTTCTTAGAACAAAAAAGACAGTTTCCTTTTTTCAGCTTTTTTAATAGCTGCCTTGTTGAAAACTAAGCAAAACAGTAAACAGTTGCCAGGCTATTTTTGACAAAATATCAGTGAAAATTCTCAATATGACTATTATTATTCAGTATTATAAACACTTCTTATAAGCTCTGTGGTCTCTTCAGGATATTTTGTGCTTTTATGTCTTAAGACATTTACATGAAATTGTCCTTCATGAAAGCTTCAATTTCAGAATAAAAATCCAAATAACAGATTATAAACACTACTTAGGTTTTGTGTAAAGGGACAGTGAAGTGTTATTTCACTAGGGCAGAAACTTCTAGAAAAACTCTGTTTTCCTCTCAGTAGCATTTGCTTACTATACATGTTTGCACTCTTCTTAATCTAACAACATAAACATACCCAGTTTGAGAGAGTATTTACACTGCTCTTTGGTTTTAATCTAATGAGCAATGGGTGCAAAAAACAAAAATAAAAATAGAGAAGGTAATTGAAAGATGTGTAATGCTTCTTGATGGAGAGGTGTTCCTTTTGTATTCCAATTAACAGAAATGCATTAGAAAAAGAGATATTGTGTGTTTTTTCCTAATTTGAGCAGATGTTCACCATTCCTTGCTCAACCTAAAAAAAAAGAACTATGTGGAGGAGATGAAAGTTTAGAAATACTGCAGGAGTGCTGATCAAGCTTTATCGTTTCCTGTAAAGACCCATGTTCAGAGGTTCTTAGGGAAATATATGGCTATCTTGCCAACAAAAGTAAGGGTGCAGCTCAGTATAATGGACAGGCTTTAGCCTCTCTGAACATCATTAGGTTCTGCTTTGGTTTTCATGTTGCCATTTTTTGGTGGGAGCAAGTTGGATGGGAAGGAAGGGGGAAAGAACTCACGTGATGCTTACAGAGAGCGGGGAAAGAGCAGTGAGAGCTGTCTCTCTAATTTAATTTTAATATTCTGCCAGGAGGAGGATTTCTGGAGAGAGGATGGGTAAAAATAACCTATGGAAAGTAAGATGAAGCTCTTGGAAGGCAAAGGTAATGAGAGGTTGTCATGTCCTAGCCCCAAGTCAGCTGTCTTCCGCTCTCTGGGAGGCTTCATTTTGGCTGTCACTCCTGCACTAATGGAAGCGCTGTGATAAACAGAAATATTTAATGCTAACTGCCCACTAACTACTCTGAAAGGTTTAAGTGATGCACTGGGGATTTCTAGTGCTGCTGCTCCTCACTGTATAGAGATGGACCCGCAGGTGGGAATCCAATGGCTTGAGGCATCACCAAAAATATTGTTTGTATATAACAGTCTTAGTACTAACGAGGTGCATTTAGGAATACCTTAGGAATAATTCAAAACAGCTCTCCTTTATCTTTTGAGTGATCCAAATAGTTAGCATCTCCTGGATTCTGTGATGGTTTTTGTAAGCTGAGTTGCATCACCTTCAGTGCCTTGTAAATTATTTCTTTGCCTGGCATTTTCAGTAAACTAGCCCCTCAGACAGGAGTGATATATAATTTTTTGTAGTTGAAAATGGAGCATTTAAAATGTTAGCTGTAATCCAAATTGTTATTCTGGACTGTTCTGACTGTATGAATGTTTCACTGCAATATCATACCATTATTATACCAGCTGGTTGTTGGTATATTTATCAGTTTTACTCTTTCTCAGAAATGTTAGCGTTCAAATCTAACCACTGTTCTTGAGGTTTGAGATTTGATGCCACATGCTCAAACAGTACAATTATGAAACCTTGGTGTTCACCTTCTCTTCAGTGTTCTGATGAAGAAGATTCTTTTCCAGTAAGACCTTTGCAGTCTGGAGCCTTGTCAAATTTGAAGGGAGCCTAATAACTTATGCAAGTTTATTTTGACACGTGTGCCAGGTGCCATTGTGCAAAACAACAGTTACAAAGAAATCTATCTTTGATACAAGAAATTTCATCTTTGGGGAATAACATTTCACTTGATATTTCTTTTCTCACATCAAACAGTGTCTTAAGTAATAACAGTTCAAAAATAAGTATCCTGAAAGGAAAGTAGGATTATCATAGAAAACTTGAACCTGAATTGCTTGCAGTTTATCCTGGAATTGCTTACTTTGACATATATAATGAAAAAGCCCACTTCACTGTGGAGAATTTTATCTTTAGTTTTCAATAAGAATAATGAAGAGCTTACAAATATATCTTCTTTTTATTTAATTAGAACAATCTGTTGTGAGTGCTTAACTGTAGTTAATATGAATGCTTAGCTATTGCTGCATCTTTAAATGAAAATGCAAAATCTAATATTTAGCCAAGATGTTATGTTTTGTCTAAACAAAACATAGAGCAAACTGACCCAACTCGCTACCCACCCTGAGAATGGGTAACAGTAAGGTACAGTGAAATTTTCTTTGCTATTTTAAGATTTTGCCCTTATCTGATTAGCATGTGTTATGCCGTTAGCATCACCATCTCCCTAAAGAAGAGAACAATTGTGGTAACCTGTCCTGCACTTCTGGAAGCTAAAGCTGAGCCTCCCTACACATTCCTTTTTTTTTCTTTTAAAAGAATTATTTATCAATACACAAGTATCTTTATGGATCTAGTCTTCTCTTAATTGGCTGATCTTTTTGACAGCCAATTGAATTGATGGTATCAGTTAGATTTTTTTTTTTAACTCATATGAAGAATTATGTCAAGGTTAGTGCAAAGATAATTTTGATTAGCTTCTCAATGCAACCAAATAAAAGAGAAAGCAGTTTACCAATAAACTGCCCATGGGGAGTGCTCCAATATTTTTTCATTTGGTGGGTGGAATATTATTATGTGTTTAATAGCACTCTAAAATTCATAATACTTAGTATGTTATCTCTAATGGGAAGCTACTATGGCACTAAAAGCACCCTCATCATCATATTGTATACTAGTTGCTCATTATTATGTATAAAAATCTTTGCAAATGGGAGGCAGGTGATCTTTAAGCCCGTAAGTGAAAACGATAAAATGAGATTAATTTTAACATTTAGATGTGTTTCTAATGTCTTATTCCCTGTCATGTTGTTAGTGGTATGGAATGTTTTCTATTCCAGAGTAGCATTTCTCTCATTTTATGTAAATATAAGTATTTTTAGGAATCTTGTATGAATGCTCTTATGTTTGAGAATCTTACTAAGAAGTTTTATAGTATGAGAAGTTTAAGTATATAGTATGATTAATGAAGGAGGATCTGGATTAAATGAGACTGCTTTTATTCTCACAAAATTCAGTCAAGTTTCAGTTCCTGGCTTGCTACTGTCCCTGTTGACATACAGTATGCCTAATGGTATAACATGGATACTTAGCTGCAAACTTAAAAAAAAAAGTCAACTGCAACCACATTTACATCAGATGTGCTGAAAAGTTTCATGCTGTAAGTGAAAATATAATTTCAGTAAGCTGTTGAAAGCAGTGTTACCTGGTAAAGTTGTTTGGGCTTTTTTGTGGTGGTGGTGTTTTGATTTGGGTTACTGCACTAGTTTGCAAATTGAAGGTAAATCCATTCCAGTAGCTTGAGGCAGCAGAGATAGGAAGTAAAACTTGGTTTACATGCTGGTATAAATGTTTTTAGAGTAAATAAGTTTCATTTAAACTGGATGAAAGCAAAGAAAACTTTCATGACATTTCATTCTTTTATGTTTATTTGTTTGTTTTTATCAGGGTGAACAACTGTGTAGGATTCTCCAATTACAAATTTTTTCTTCTCTTCTTGGCTTACTCACTGCTGTATTGCCTTTTCATTGCTGCAACAGATTTGCAGTACTTTATCAAGTTTTGGACAGTAAGTACTCTGATTTACATGCTGTCTTAAAGTGTGTGGAGTTACGGCTGTGCAAGAAATCTAACATTCTAAGGGGATCTACAGAAAAGCTAAAGAGAGACATTTTTACAAGGACATGTAGTGATAGGACAAGGAGAAATGGCTTTAAGCTGAAAAAGGGCAGATATTGATTAGATATTACAAAGAAATTCTTTACTGTGAGGGTGGTGAGGCACGGGAACAGGTTGCCCAGAGGAGTTATTGATTCCCCATTCCTGGAATTGTTCCAGACCAGGCTGGATGGGGCTTTGAGGAACCTGGTCTAGCTGAAGGTGCCCCTGTCCAAGGTGGGGCGTTGGGAACTAAATGATTGTTAAGATCCCTTCCAAGCCAAGGCATTGTGTGATTCCATGGCATTGCATTATAAGCTAGTAACTCCTAATGTCATGTACAAAAGTATAGCCTATATATGCAAATATAGCCTTCATTTTTTTCAAATCATTCTTCTCTAAAAGACAATTCAAAGTTCAGAAATAAATTTCAGATTCTTGCTCTCAGTATTTATCATTTCCCAAGAAAGGGCCTGTTTCTTTAACTTAGATTCTGTCACCAACCTAATTGCATGGCTGTGTGTACATAGAAGGTATATAATCCATTTATTGATACTCTTGTTGTGTGGTGTATTTGTCTGTGTGCTGAATTTGATTTGGCTGAATAGGGGATTATTAATAATCAAATGAAATAGCTATTTCCCCAATTCTAATGGCTTTTTTTTTTTAATTTTCAGAATGGCCTTCCTGATACTCAAGCCAAGTTCCACATCATGTTTTTATTCTTTGCTGCAGCTATGTTTTCTGTCAGTTTGTCTTCTCTCTTTGGGTATCACTGTTGGCTTGTCAGCAAGAATAAATCTACATTAGGTAAGTAGATTTAATCTTTCTGTGTTTGACAGCAAAAAATAAATAATAAATGTATCTTATATGCATGGGTGTAATGGAGGAAGTGGGAAATTCTACACTGATCCTTCCTGATCTTGGTTAGAAGACTCCCAAGTTCTTCTGTTCCATGGAAATTTTGACTCTTTCTTTTGCCCCAAAGGGCCAAGTTTATTAATAAACTTAACATTATTCCTCTCAATGCTTTCCACCCAGAGTTTGTTGACAGAAAAGGAATAAACTAAAAAAAATTAAATAAAATCAAGATAAATTCCTAATAAATGTTAGATGGACTACTGCTTGCTCGCACACATAATGCTTGAATGCACGTGTGTCTGATCACAAAACTTAATAAATAAAGTCCAGAAGACTTCAGTGCCTGTTCTCTATTGCATGCTGGACTGTAATAATGCCAATTTGCAATATAGTCATTAAAATTTCTAAATCTCTAAATGCTTTCCTGTTGACGTAAGCTGATTTAAAGTAGGCCAATGAATTGACCTGTTCTTTCCTGGTTTTGGATTTGTTAATAATGATTAATGATGATTTTGGTGATTAACGGAAAACTTTGAAAAAAGGTATCTGTATCAATGGAAGAAAGCTTGTTTACTTCAAGATTTCCTCTAGGATTTTTGAGTTTCTTCAGTATTCTAACAAATTATTGACTTTCAACAATTTTTTACTGGTATTAATTTCTACCTAGGTATAAGTAGGGAAAAGTTTTATTAAATATGCTTATTTGAACAGAAATAAATTAGTGTTCTGTTTATAAACTGGTCTTTTAATTTTAGTGCAAAAAATTTGTTCAGAGGTAATCATAACACATTACACTTCTAATTCAACATTTTGTGTTTTCAAAACAAATGGTATCCCATACTGGTAATATAAATGTTTTCTGCATACTTAAGTTACTCAAAAAGATCTGGGTGTCTCTTCCCATTTTACTTCGGGAAATTGCTCAATATGTGAAGCCTTAAAAACGCAGTAATTTGGTAATGAAGCCATGATAGCTTTAAGTGTGACTGAGCTGAAATTATCTTGGGAGTTCTTTCCCT
>NW_005054297.1:16046800-16056457 GCF_000277835.1 Geospiza fortis
TTTCCCTAGCCTAATATGGGCATCTAAAAGGATGCCCCCATTTTCCCTTCCCCCTTCTTTCAAACTCGTTGTAATTAATGCACACTGCATGTGGAAGGTCGTTTCCAGCAGTTCTTGGCTACGGTTTGACTGCAGAAGGACAGTCTCAGCATGGTTCTGACATGGTTTGTGGGAGCTGTACTGCCAGGACATCAGGACAGAGCTTGCCTGCTATGTATAGCCAATTAAGGGAATTAAATGGCTATCAGTCACTTGGTGAAAAGTGAATGAATTTTCTGCTTCAGGCACTTTGCAACACTTGAAGCTATATTTAGCTCTCTTCTCCCGTAATTTAGGTTGGATGGCCAGGGGGAATAATCTGGGTCTATGAGCAAAGACGTTTCTTTGTGCAGTGGTAAAAACACACATTATTTTCATACCCCAGTGTGTGTGTAAAGCTAGTCTTACTACTGAAGTAGGTTAACTTTTTCTGCTTTTTCATTACTTTTTCTGTAAGAAACCCTTTGTTTAGGTTTGTCTTTCTTGAACACTGTCTGTGGTATTGTCACAGACTGAAATCTTCATATAAACATATCATGCCTTCTTAAAAACTGAGTTCCTCACTCTTCCTTGTCTTGATGAGGGAGGAGGGTGAAAGAGACTTCCACTCCTCCTCAGCCACTGGACTTGCTCCACACAACACAGTGCTTGTATAGCACTCACTGACTTTGGCTTCCAAGAGTGCTCTCACTCTCTTTCTCAGTCATTTGGGCATTACAGCCTTTCCTCTTGGGTGAATGGCAGTGCAATTGCCTAAGTACTGGTGGGATAGTAACCTGCAAAGAGGTCTAATTAATCTTTTTCTTTTAAGAGGTATTCAGAGCTCCCATATTTCGTCACAGAACAGATAAGAATGGCTTTAGCCTGGGCTTCAGCAAAAACCTAAGGCAGGTGTTTGGTGATGAGAAGAAATACTGGTTGCTGCCTGTGTTTTCAAGGTATGCTGTTCCAAATGCTTAATTTATTTAAACTGTTGAATGATCAGGATCCAAAGTGTTTGGGGCATGGTTAGGTTTTTGGAATAATATATAGTAATAAATAAAAAAAAACTTCTTCAAAGTTGTGAGTTTTTTGTACATATGACACCAATTCTGAATTTTTCAGTTTAGGGGATGGTTGCTCCTTTCCAACTTGCCTTGTTAATCAGGATCCTGAGCAAGCTTCCACACCTGGTGGACTTAATTCAACATCCAAAAGGTAATCTGCTTTTGTTACCCATTTCATATAGTTGATCTTTTTCTTCCTGTGCACGCATAAACAAAATGATGTATAATATACTTAAAAGTAAGCAAATGAAGAGTATCCTTTTAATAAATCCAAGTCATATTTTAACAGTTAAGCTTTAAATCAGGTAATCCTCAGATTTATATTTAAATTTATGGAAATGAGGCAGGGTGAGTTTTTCCTCTGATGTGCTTTGTCTCTGCTCAGTGACATCCCAGGACCTGAATTTTTCACACCTGCCTAACAATCAGTATCAGCAATATTCTTTATGCATACATATGAGATGGTTATTCACACTGCCTGTGATACAAATGCATTGCCTTGCATGGCTTTTGGGGGATGCCTGCTTTTTCTTGTCTGGTGAAAGCTGCTCCATATAAGGGAATCATCCCTAATGGCACTTGGGCCAAAGCACAGGAAGCTGAATATTAAGTGTTGTTTCTGCTGATAATAGAACATGTTTTATTAATTCTTATCCTTAATGGACATGTCTTCTTTAAAGTGTGAAAAGTATGTATATTCTCCTTTGGATAAATTCATATTGCATCCTTTTTGAAACATTTGGTAAGTATAGTGAATATGAGACTAAGAAATTTTAATGGAATCATACGGACAATCTTTTATTCATATAAGAAATTTATGACATTTCAGCTTGACGTTTTATCTTACCCCAGCATTCCGTAGCTTATGTTAGGAAAGAGATTTTGGAGATGTTCTCTCCACTATTTATCACATCAGGTTTGTTGTAGCGAAGAAGAACATAGGTAAGATTGCATTTGGGGCTGAAGTACATGTATTAATATAAAATATCTGTCAAATTAAAAATCCCTGTACTTTTTAGATTGTGCTTGCACTTGTGACAACCACAGTGTAATGTATATCATGATAAAAAAGTAGTGATTCATCAGACAAGAAGCAAGGTGAGGTAAGGAAAATACTGTGTATGACAAACTGTTTGTAATGTGTGGTAAGATGATGAAAAATTACTGCAGTTCACTAATGTTCTTTTTATTGGTGCTACAGTGAGAACCATCTGTTTCCTGCAAAGCCCTTGCGCGATTCCCAGAGCCACCTACTTACAGATGCACCATCTTGGCCAGAAACTGCTGCAAAGGCTGACAAGGGCAAAGTTGGTAAGGAGTTGACTTATGCTGCAATGATTTGTGTTGTATAAACTTTTTTGGAGGATATATTGTAGTAATGGCCACAGTCACATGGTTTGCATTCATGAACCAAAATTCATGAAGCTTTTTTAAAATACATGCTTGTAGGAAGTTCCATGTGTCAAGCTGCTGTGACTTTCCCAGTTAAACCTGACCAAGGGACATCAGAACACTGATACCAGTAGGTGCTAATTATTTTTTAAGCTAGGCCTGATAGCAGCTTTGACAATAAATTTCTTATAAAAGAGGTGCCACCTGTTTGCAGCTAGTGAAAAGTTGTATAATAGACATGGGACAGGACTTGACTTGGTAATAGAGTAATGACATTAAAATGATTGTTAATACATGGTTGTATTATTTGCTAAAATAATGAAATCATGAAATGAGACCTTTTCCTGTGGGAATACTTTTTTTTGTTTTTTAAGGTATGAGCAATCCTGCATTAACCATGGAAAATGAAACCTAATTTCCCTTAAAAGAAGCATCTGAATACATAAGGGAAAGGTATGTTAATATTCTCTGTATTTATTATTTTATTTGATGATTCCTTACCATTTGAAGAATGCACAAAAGCAAATTACTAGAATACTTCCTGTTTTCTTCAATTAATTTTTTACCACATGTAGTAGCACATGAATTCATAGTTTTAAACTAAAACTTTAAACTCCTATTTCTTGTAGTGTAATGTTTGCAAATTAGTTTGATCTTAATACTCATTGCTTTTTAGCTAACAGTCCAATATAATGTTATTATTATTATTCCCTTTATTTAGAAAGATACTGAAAATTTGAGTGTTCAAGCTGTTCAGTCAATATTTATAACGCTAAGTTTGAAAATTAGGCTGGTTCTTAAGACTGAATGCAAAGATCATAGCTTTGTCTGCTAAAACAGGTAAAAGTCTATCAAATGATGAAGCAAAAAGGATTTAGTCTAATACATAAGCTATTAGTGTCTTGCTCTGAGTCAGGTACTGACTGAGCTGCATCCTATTTAATAGTAAAAACATGCTGCCTACTGAAGAAAAAAGGCGTCCATATGACTTCCTGAGGATTTCATCACCTGTTGTCAAAAACAGCTGATATTTTCTTGCATTAATATCTTGCAACACAGACTTAAGAAGCAGCTAGTAAATTCTGTTAGGTACATAACAGGAGCTGACATTTACCCTGGGTTGTGGAGAATGAACACAATCATCACATTCACTCTAGTACTTGAATATAGCTAACTCCACCAAAACTTATGGAATAAATTATTTTGTATTTAAAACGGTATAAAAAGTTAGACTCCAACCCTAAGAATTTTTGCATACCAAATAATTGGCATGGAGGAGTTGTTCCAGCAAGGTCATTTCTTCCCTGCTGTTGGAAGCGCCTTTTCAGTCATCCTGAAAAAGCGTCTCAAGTGAATGTCCTTCATTTATGTGTGGTATGACTCTTGGACATGCTGTCATGGCTGTGAGGTTGCTCATGGTCCCTCATGGAAGAAATGAAAGGCATGGAATGTCATCTGGGAACTGCAGTCATTGTTACTAGACCCATTAGGAATGGTATTGCACTGTCAAGGCAGATTATAAAACTAGTAGGTGTGCAGATAGCAACAGATGGACCCATAGCTTGTACCAAAAAGTTCCCAAAAGTTCAGTTTGGTTCATGAGAGAAATTTCAAAACCTCTTGGCCCTTACATTCTGGTTTTGTGTTCAGTGATGAAGACATAGTTCCACATATAGGTACATCTGCAAACTTGATGATGATGTGAAGTGTTAGAGGTGTTGAAAATGTGGGTGTCAGATGAACAGAGTTAAAGAGATGAGTGAAGGAAACTCAGACAGTGCCTGCAATTTTCACTGCTCTGTGTATGATATTTTAATAGAATATAAACCCCTCATTTCTAACCCTTTGTTCAAAATGTAAAACATTGCATTTCTGCACTGTTTAATCCATCAGTTCTTTCAACAAAACAACAGCTTCTGGAAAAGACTAAATTACATGTCATCACTAATCAAAAGTAAAATATTGGAGACAGACTTTAAAGAAACAGATTCTTGGATTGTTACAGAAACACCATTAATTGCAGCTAGTTTTATCAGGTTGGAGTTCTACTTTCTGAAGTCCTAACACTTTATTTACTTAAGTTATGGCTTTTAAACTTTAATCTTTCTTTGAAGAGTGTGTACATTTTATTAGAATGTTGTCATTCAGATTACTCTGAATATCAAACATAGTCTGTGACTGTTCTAAATATGTTAAAAGTGGGTGGATTTTCCCATCAGTTTAGCTTGATAAACATCTTGTGCTCTTTTTAAATTATTTTCTTCTTTTAGTCTAGTCTGAGAAAGAGTTGTGTTTGCAGTCAGATTACTTCAGTCTGTGGGGTTTGGGGGTTTTGTTTGGTGTTGTTTTGTTCTTTTTGGAGGCATCCATTTTGGAACATGGCTTTTTAAAGACAGACTACTTTCAGAGGAGGTTATGTTCCAAAGAGTAAGTCTAAAGTCACATAAAGGGGCTCCTGGAAGTTGGTTTTGCCTCACTTGGATTCATGCACTCTCAGAAGGGTAGCAGGAACTGCTAATTCTCTGGCATGAGCATAAGCACCAGATTGGTTGTACCCTTAGCTCTGAGATATTTCTATGTGGCAGTTAAAACTTTCTGGAGAACTAACAAAAAAGATAGATTACTGTCTACATATATGCCACATACAGTTGCTGCAATAAGAGCCTGTATATAAAAACTTCCTTTAGCTACTTTGCATGTAACTTCATTACATTATTGTCAATCTAGGAATTATATTTGTTCCTAGGGATTTAATAGAATACTTTTAACAGAGCTGCTGAAATCACCACAAAAACCAAGTAGTTTCATCTTAGATATGAAAAATACAGCCTGCAGCCCCTGCCAATGTGTTAGAATTAGAATTTCTGTCCCAAGGAAGGATCTGTTCAATATCCTGTATCCTATAATCCTTCATATTTCAGCAGAGGCCTGATTACCGAAAGTGCCAGATGTAGTTTACACTAATGTAATAGAGAATTATTTTTGAATTATGTTGGTATCTGGAAGTAAAAATAGCTCGTGACATTTTATAAACTGGTGGCCTGTTTGCTGTGTAGGCAGTACTTATCACTGTCATCCTGAAGCAGATTAATAACATACCTGTGAACAGTCTTACTGGTTTCCTCTTCAGGGTGGGATTTTTATTCTGCTGTTAGTCGCTTTCCCCTTCAAGTTGATGAAACTTGTTACAATAACATAATTTTTAAGTATTCTTTTATTCTAATAATTTGTTTTGTGATTAATATTCTGTTCCAGTTTAAGAACAAGCTGTTGTTGGAAGGAAGATGCATTCTTCCAAGTATCAGCCCTGTTGGCCAGCTGCTCCTGTCTGCTCCTCTATGGATGTGCTCAGAAAACAAACTGACAGATGATTACCTGTCTCCATGTCACTGCTTGAAACACAAAACTAAACATGTTACTTCTGAACCATATAAAGGATGTTTCAACTTAAAATTACTGGGTTTGAATGGTGAAGGATGATTGAGTACTAGAAAGTGGTACAAAAGAAGAGTCTGCGTTTACAATTGTGAAAATTCAATGGCTGGTTTTACTTTGGTATTCAGCACAAGAAAAATGTGACCTCCTTACTATCAGTTCATGTTCTTGGCTTGGTTTTGAAAATTTACCTTTTAATTCAAATTGTTGTAAGTAGTTGACTTTAAAATCAAATTTTTGCACTGCTGGCTTTATGAATTGGAAAAACAGCCAGTGTTGATTAGGAATAGTTTAGTGGCTTGGTGGACTGTATTTTCTTTTGAGCCCTTGATAAGCAACTTTTGAAGAAGACCTAAGTGAAGTGTCTGACTGGTTTTGGAACATTTTTTGGAAAAATTAGTGTAAAAGCTCTGTTTTCCCAAAGGTCTGCACTGCAGATAGTTGGAAAAGTTGTTGAGAGGGAAAAAAATCCTTTGGTTGATTGAATGGGACAGTGGGCCACTGCTCAGTGATGCAATGAAAAGCCTGTGTTCAGGGGGTAATATGGAAAGGAAACTGGCCAGCTGGGGATTTTGATGGCAGCTTCACAGAATAGTCCTATGAAATGGGGTTTTATTGTCCCATTTGGAGCTCTTACCCCTTTGGGAAGGAAATGTTGGCCCTGAACTTTGATCCAAAAGGCTTTTTACCAACCTGTATTAGTTACTGAGGGCCACTGTCTTTCAAGCTCCTAATTTCCTATTAATCAATATTTGCCTCAAATTTCTTTTTTCACTTTTTCTTCAAGACACTGCCTTTCTTACTGCATAACTTGATGAATACCATGTGCAGTCAAGGTGACTTACTGTTATTACTTACGATATTTGCATTTACAGGACAATGGACTTTTGATTGCAATACCAAAAAGCCAAGCTGCTGCACATAGGAAATCCCATTTAATTAAGTTAGGAGCTAGCAGCTTTCTTAGGACCAGAGTTTACTGACTAGAATAAAAGAGGCATTTTTGGCTTTCAAAGTCAAGGAAGTTTCAGCAACACAAATCTAATTGTCTTGTGCCTTTTGTATACACTACATTTATGGTATCAGTGTTTACATTTAAGTGCAAATTTCTATTCTGAAAACAACTTTAGGAGGAACTTAGTTATGCTTCTAGGGGGCTAGATAAAAACACAATAAAAAAAAGAAAGGTGAAAACCTCAGACTATGCTGAGTTCGGTTGAAACAGGAAAGTACTTCTATTATCAAACCTGAATTACTTAGTAGGTTGGTTCAAAGTGTAAAGATGCCAGTCATTTGTTTAGGAAACTGGCAGCAGGACTAAGTGATATAATAATGAAAGCAAAAGATACTATCATTAACTCTCCTACCAGCAGGTAACTTCAAAATTTGTCTTTCTTGGGTTTGCAACTTAGGTGATAGCTGGTGTAGCAAAATGTGACTTTTTTTTTTCTCTAGTGAGGGAAAATGTATTTATTTTACTTTTTTTCTTTTAAATCTAAAAATTTTACCAGCCTGAAAACATCTGTTTATTGCCAGAAGTGCCAGAGTGTGGATCCCTTGATGTAGAACACCTTTTTAAAACTAGCATGAAGGTAGCATACAGTTTACATTATGCCTGCAGAGATCTAGTTACCAAAAGATTTTTTGCAGCTCTTTATTCAGTGTTGTTCTGTCAGCTTACCTCATATTCGTGTTTGTTTAAAGGCGAACTTGTCAAGGGATAAGGGGGAGAGGGAAAATATATTTTTTAACACTTCAGGTTCTCTATCTGTAGAGTCTTGTTTTTTATGCAGTTAGTCACAGGGTGGTTTGTCATGGAGCATGCATTTAAAAATACTGAGTAGAAAGTTGAAATTCAGCTTCAGTGTGTCTTGCACCATATTTTTATGTAAAGACAAAAGATTTCCTCCCCAAGCAAAACACATCATGGAAATGGATCTCTCTAATGTCAGGTTTCTCTGTGTCCAGGGCTCTGAGATCTCTCAGTAAAGCTGGGGATCAATGTAGAGAAAGGACAGGGATAAGGGATCAAGAAGTGCTTGGCTTCTCCATGTCTCAGAAGTCACACTTGGAAAGCACAATAGCCCTAAATAATCTGCAGTTTTGTTGCAGCCAGAGGCTGTCCCCATCACAGAAAACTGATGGAGGCATGGAAACAGACTGATGAAGGGAGGAGAAAGGGAAAGGATGGTAGCTCAGATGTAAGCATTGAGCAGATCTGAGGCAGGGGGCTGTAGCTACATATCTGCTCTCTGGATGGGCATGAGCTGTGTCTCCATGAAGAGCACTGTCAGCAGGCTTTGAGGGTTCCTGGCAGTTCTCACTGTGTAGAGTATGGACAAAATCAAGTCAATCATGCTCCAAAGTATAATTTCTGATGATATGACTGTACTCTTGGCTTTAAACTCTCTAATACTTTCTATAACAAAGTGAAAATTCTCTTTTTGACGTACTGACCATTGTCAGTGTTACAATGCATACAGGAGAATTTGTGAAGAAGTCAGGGTAGCAAGGATGCAATGTTGTTTGTCTGCATACACTGGTTCTCCTGTCCTTTATATTCTTGCTGGGCACTTTACTACAGCCTTTTGTGTAATGTCTGTATTTTTTTTAAGGAGTGCTTTTTACCTACTGTACAGTTACTAATCTACTTTTTTGCTAAAAAGAAAATAATATCCCTGATATTTGTGTAGAGGTATTTGTCTGGTGCGTTTAGTGGAAACTAAATGAGTTCTGCAGACTCCTCAGACGGGCCTGAGTCCCAAATGACAGCAAAGTCAAATTTATTTTGTATATATGTAAACAATCATATGAACTATAGTTCCCTACATGTATAAAAAATGTGTTTTATTTCTAGGTTAGAACAAATCCAAAACATCTGCACCAGAAGTAGTCCACACATACTCTATATCAGTAGATGCACTGGTGATGGAGTACTCAAAGTCTTCACAGAGAACTATTTTTGTTAAGAAAATGGAACACAATCTATGTGAGCAGTTAAGGTACAGCTGCTGTTATGCACTTTAATACTTTAACTTGGGAGAAAAAACAGTGTCCAGTTTAGGTTACAGACTGAAAGTTCTTTCTTAGACTATGGCTGGGCAGGTAATGAATGAAACACAAAATCACAGAGGGGCAAAGGTTGGAAGGGACCACCACTGGGGTTATCTGGTTCCTGCTCAAGCAGGATCATCCTAGAGCACATTGCACAGTATGAAATACAGATGGTTCTTGAGTATCTCTTGTGTGCGACACTCCAGAAAGGAAACAAGTTTGTTTCAGTGTGTGGAATGCTGTAGCTGTTTTTCATCATTATTTGGACTGAAACCTAATTTCCCTTAAAAGAAACATCTGAATATGTAATGAAAGGTATGTTAATATTCTCTGTATTTATTATTTTATTTGACGATTCCTTACCATTTGAAGAATGCACAAAAGAAAATTACTAAAACACTTCCTATCTGTTTTATTTTCTTCAATTGATTTTTTAATTAACTGAGAGTTCTTCCCCTGGTTCAGTTGACTGGTGTGTGGTGGGGCGGGATGAAATATATTTCTACATAAATTTAGTGTATAACTTTGCCACGTGTTAATGTGTTGCTCACATAAATAAATGCTTCATGTTCAGCATGCCATGGACATAGTAGTCATTGACACACTACTACCAGTTTTACTGATGGTGTACCTGAACAGTAGAACACCATCTCTACTAGGGCTTCACTGGCAACATAGCTGCTGTAAATGT
>NW_005054297.1:16056494-16082621 GCF_000277835.1 Geospiza fortis
AAGGTTCACCTCACAATGCACTGACACTGGAAGGGATTGAGAAGGAGCCAGTTCTTTTATCATCTCTCATGGGTGAAACACTTAATGCTGGCAGAGCAGACAGAGCTGCACTCCTTTTTGAGTATTGTTGATAGTCAAAAAGGTGGAATTTGGTTCCCAAAAACCAGGCAGCGGGGAGGTGGGGGTGTCTTAAACCCCCTACACTTTCTAGAAGTGAAAAGGTACCAGATAGCTACTAACCAGGATTGTCACCCACAGTGTCACTTCAGTGCAGCTTTGCTTCCTGAGGGTTCTCCATTCCCTGCCAGGCCAGACTCTTCAGAGCTGCCTGATTTTCCCCTCTTTCCTAACAGTCTTCCTTAGGAAAGTGCTGGATCCCCCTCCTGTGCAGAGAGGAGTGAGACTGAGGGACCTCTAAAGCTGCAGGAACAGTTACGTAAAGATGAAAGCAGCTTTTACCTCTACCACTTCAGACATATGCTGTATATGGTCCAAGCTCATCCTGTTTTTAAAACCCTTCCAAAAATAGTGGTATTGAACCATACACAAACATTCTCATCCAAAACAAGATTAAAAAGAAAGAATGTACTGCTATGCAGTGGAAGTGGTGGGATGTCTCTGTTGCTACTTCACTTGCATCTACCACCTGCTTATCAGTGACCTTGTAGTAGGATGGGAAAAGCAGCAGCCTTCTGGGATGAAACTTGGAGCGAGTGACATGTGACATAACCTAAGGAAAGCCTTGCCATGTTCCCTTGGCAGTTTTTCAATTGTTCCTTCTTTAAATTTTGTATCATCTTTCTTTCTCTCTTCTCCTTCCCTTCCCCAGAAGTCCAGATTGTACAATCACTACTTAGGTTCTTTATTATTCTCCCTACCAAAGTTGATTCGAGATAGGTAATTCCTTCATTTCTCCAAGTTGTCACTCATCACTGAAATACAGTAACTCAGTCATTCTGAAATCCAGTATTTGAGGCATTGATCACATTCTTCATCCTAGATCACTTTAATCTCAAGCAGATGGTCCCAATAGTTTGAGTGCAGGAGTTGGAAGATGTGCCATGAGCCATCTCCCCTCTCTCCCCCTCTACATGCTCACAGTTTAACTGATTGGCATAACTGGAACAGACCCAGCACTTCCTGACAGTCATCACTTCATGAAGTCACTTTCCTTTTTTTTTAAATCTGGAAATAGAATAATTCTTAGTTCACTTAAGAAAGAGCTCCTGTTATAAAGGCAAAAAGAGACAACACACACACTGTTACAACCTGAACAGCAAGAACTTACTTCCAGTTATTTTCTCCATCACATCAAGAGATTTAACTGGCCAAACAGATTTCAAACAGATACAATAGTAAAAATCAGTAGCTTCATCACAGATACTACAGCTACTCCCCAGAGCATGCAGAGGGACAAGAATGAAGGAAACAGGGAGCTTGCCAAGCTCAGTTATATATTGAGAAGTAAAGAATGTATTGCCCATGCCACCCCAGCTCTGCTTCACTGTCCAACAAAAAATAAAGCACATTTTCTGTAAGGCAGCTTAGAAAGTTCACCTGCTGCCAACTTCTACGTGGTACACAGAGAAGGGAAAAGGCTTCCCTTCCCTTTTCTCCAGTTCTCCCTCACATTATCCAACACAGTTAACTGAGGGAAGTGTCTCAGGAGCATGAGACAGAGCACTCTTGGGCAAGACAATTGTCCAACAGAGGCAGGAACTAGTACCTCATCTCTGCTGGCAGCAGAAGGACAAAAGCAGCCCCTGCAGAAATCAGATCTTCACAGCTGGCATGAAAGTGCAGATTTATTCCCAAACCAAGACTGCTAAAATAATGCAGGAGAATCATCCTCATTTCACTACCTGTGTGAGGTAGTGCAAGAGGGAAATAGACACCAAATAAGCATCCTCATGGAAAAGGGAAATAAAACAATTTTCTATGAACCAATCAAGGTGCACTAAACATAAGAGATACCAGGAAAATAACTTCATGGTATGAATAGAGAAGTACCCAGACATAACTGATTTTACTGTATGTAAAAATTGGGATTTATTCTTTGTGAGATTTTGTTCAAACTCAACAATTTAAAGTAGACAGACAAATACCCACACTTCTACTGGAAGCTTTTGGCTTTCTTTGCCATCACTGATGTGGTGGTGTAAAATTAAAATCTTGAGAAATCTGTTTTATTTAAAATTTCACTTAATTATTTTACAGGTTACTAAACTGCAATGAACCCACACCACCCTAAATCCATTGACATGTGATTATTAAACTTCCAGCAGAGGCCTAAAAACTGCTTCAGTATAGGAGTGTTTTCTTTCAGTGCATGTTGGTTTAAGTGAGTTATTAGTTAATTCAAGGTTGAAAAACCAATTGGGAGTTTAAAACAGAACTTCTTTGTGTCCAGTTTGTTTTTACATTCCTAATCTGATCTTCCTCCATCAAGGATAAATCTTCCTTATGTCACATGTCCTGCTTCCACCTTTCTGTGTTTTGAGCTGAATCAGAAGCACCTTGTTCATAAATGCAGGCTTCCTGCTACTTTTCTTGGATTTTCAGAGTTAGGGAATGAAGCATTCTTGAGCATGGAGTAACCACTCAGATAAGGTAAGAGAAATTTCTTGGATGTCAAGAGTTTATAGGTCATCAGCAAATTAATGTGGGAAAAAGCCTTAAATACTCTGTACTCCAGACCTATTTTTCCTCCACTTCAAGGATGCTTCTTGCCTAGTTTCAATGAGCAAAGGAACTAAATGCTTAAAATAAAAATTATATATATTAAAAAAAATAGTGGCAGAGAACATAAGGTTCCTGGAACACTCATCTGACTCCAGAAGCCAAAAATACAAGTGGATTAAAAATAGAAAGATCAAATATAACAGGTTTTGATACTGCATTTCTTCTGACAAACCTACTCAACAACAGTGTAGTTTAAATGGATTGGGAAAAGCAGAGGCCTAGAAAGAGAATTCTTGTCTCTGAACAAAAAGGTGCATGTCTAGACAGCTGGAACTGTGCCTGCACATTAATTTTTGCAAAAGCAATTAAAGCCGGCCACTTTGGAAACAGATTTTATGCTCTGAAGTTTACATGTAATGGTCCTACACGTAAGAAATTACTTTTTTCATAATCTCTACAATTCACAATTTAAATCGCTCAATGGAAACTAAATCTAATTTTGCCAAGGAAATGAATGATGCACAGATGTCTCCCCGGCTGCAATCAACTCTCAGCAGGCACAGTGATCAGACCAAGCGGTCTCTCACAGAATAAATCATAATCTGTTTCATGCTGACCAGTGGCTTTTGAGAAATGCTTTTGTTACTGAAAAAAAAGTCAGGAGCTGAATTCTTTGAAGTGAAATACTGGTCTAGTGGAAGGTGTCCCTCTCCATGGCAGGGGGGTTGGAACTAGATTATCTTTAAGGTTCCTTTCAACCCAAACCATTCCCTGATACTATGACAGGAAGCAAAGTAAAGCACAGCACAGCATATGGGATGCTCAGCAGTTACTTCAAAAGCAAATCCCCATCGGCACTAGAACTTTTACTGTAGGCATACATTCAGAAGGCTCTAAAAACTTCTTTGATCCTCAATTAAAAACCTACTTCAAAACAAAAACCCATTAAAGTCCTTCGAAGAGTCGTTCTGTTCAAGTTAACCAGATAGCTGTATCCATATGCTTTAGGCAAAGCTACTACTTTAAAGCAAATGCATCAAACTTCAGGGACTCTTCATTCCATGTCTATGCAAACCCTGGAGGCCACAGTAAGAATTCATCCTGCTTTCACTATCACGATCTTAAAGCCAAAGAAAACCGAAGTTAAAACAAGTCACCATCATCTAATGCATAATGGTATAAAAGTACTAATGGGATTAGGATGCCTCAGAAGTAAATTGCTATCACCCCTCTTCCAACTCAGGACAGCGGGAATTAAATGACTGGAAACCCATGAACACAATTCTGCTCTGAATGTGAAATCAGTCAGGGAGCAGTGAGTTAGATTCCTCTATGTCAGCACATAGAAAAGAACTAACACGCCTAACAAAACAGAGCTGAACTGACTAAATAATCTCATTGCAGGAAAAATTTTGCAACAAAACCACCAGTCTGTTGTTATGTAAGAAAACATTTCTTAGGCCTTTATTTACAAAAGCTTTAAAAACAAATACCCTCTGTTATGCAAATTACTTGTTTAAAAAGGACCGCCCAGTTACATCATCATAATTCAATGAGAAAAAGGTGTTTGATTTTTTGCTTTTAAGTACAAGATAAAACAGAGTAATTGGCGAACATGTGGAGATTTTTCTGCCATTGATTTCTGTGTCAAACACACGTACGCGCGCACACGCACAGACACACAATGTCACCCATTCCGTCATTCCAGGCTAGTAGTTAGCTATTCAATACCAAAAATCCTTCCTGCACAACTGCTCTGTATACATGCTATGCAGAGTTAAGAACATACTTTAGGGTCCTTGAAAACAATATATCTAAAATATATTGTAAGATATACTCAAAAATAAACTAGCATTACACTCCTCAGGTAACTTTATTAGCTGGAAGTTATTTATATTTTGTTGTTTTACAACAAATATCTTTAACATCTGTCTTTGTAACAACTACAAAAAGGCATGATTTAATTGTCCTTCTAATTCAATAATTCAATTAAATAGTATTTTTCAGATCTTTGGGGTTCGTCTTCAACTAAACTGACTTACAAAAATCATGAAATCAAGTACATAATAAATATGACTTCATAAAAAATATCTGAGGTGCACATTACTAGGATAAAAGCCACAAGGTTAATCAAGGGAAATGTGCCATTACAAGACTCCTACTTTTCCATTATCCTTCAACTCTCAGCTTAATGGCAAAAAGGCTAAAGTCATAGCTGTTCTTCTCCTGAAGGGTGTAAAGCTGTTTTTTCAAGCCTCTTTCCCCCATCACAGAGCAGTTTTAAAGCAGCAGGCCAACCAGCAGTTGACATGTGCAGGATGTGTTGGAAGATGACCAAACACTAGTAAAGTAAGAGCAATTACTATGATTTCAGTAGTTTGTTTTGCTTGAACAAACAGAGATTATGCAGCAAATAAGTCCCGTTGTGTGGGTTGAGATACCAAGAAAATACAGCTTGAAGCTGCTGAACTTGGCAGATGATTGTTTTCTAGCTGAGGGCAAAAGAAAAAAACCAAAACAAACTTCAAATAAAACAGAGGATCTGAGTCAGAATCGCTCTCTAAAGTGCAAATCTGATGGTCCACAATCTTGAATAGCTAAAACGCCTGCATACTGGAAAGAACAGACATGAAGGGGGAAGTTAGTTATAATCAGAGCCAATTAATTTAGAGAAGGGAGGGGAAAGACAAAAAACTGGAAGAACGGTGTAGGCAAGTTTACCAGAATATTCATTATGATTCAACTTTCCCCTTCTCTCTGCCACACTGATCCTATACATGCTTTTTTACAAATGGGCTTGTTAAGAGGCCAAAATGTAACCCAGAAAATTTTACGTATCAATATTAAGATCAAAATCTGTGATAGGAACAGTCAAGTTTAGTACATAGAAAGGCAGAAAAGAAAGTGTGCTGAGAAAGGGGGGAAAAAAGCCTTAATTGTCCAAGGGGTTCAACCAGAGATAAAACCTATATACAAGCATGTGGAGGTCAAAAAGACGGCCTTTCATTTCATGTCATGACTGTTTGTTGGCTTCTTCTTCATAAGCGTTTCCTGTGCCATTCTGTACATAAGATGACCCCGAACCAAGACCATATAAGTGGCCACAATATTTGGCATCGTCAATGTGATCTTCAAAGAACATCTAAAAAAAGTGAAGAGACATGAATTACTGCAAAAGAAAAGGTTCTGTTTCAACAGAACTGTAGAAAGGCTTTAAAATTACTTTCTTTTTAAATAAGATATCAAATCCCAAGGTGCAAAAGATGATATAATTAGTATAATAAGACACTTAATCTCAACACATTATCACAATGTGCTATATGACACAATTATTTAAATCTGTCAAGAAATACAATCAATCTTCCTGCGCACCTCTCCCAATTAAATGGCCAAATGCAATGTTTTCACAATTTTGTATCATTAGTCATCACTCACATATCTGCAAGAGCAACAAAGATATTTCTCCATCTGATTTCTGTGGTGTATCTTACAACTGGCAGATGCTTAGCATCCACCATCAGTGCCCGTTCCCTTACCTCCCCTCAGTGTGGAGTTTTCACCATACTCTGTCTTGGAATAGAGATGTCCTGATTTGTATTTTATAGGTTTGGGGTGGGGAAGATGAGCACAAAACCAGTTTAGAGAAATGCAGAAAGATGCATTTTCAGCTCCGCACAGAGGGAGACTTAATTTAATGAAGAACAGCAAAATTTTGTACCAAGACTGCATTTACATATTACAAGTCTAAATTACAATTGGAACCTTTCAGTGGAAGACAAAATAAAGCCCATGATATTCTGATACTCTGCCTTTCAGATGGGTTTTCAAGCAGAAAATCACAAATTATCTTGTCAAAATAAGACACACATACACGAACATTTTTCACCCTAAAACCTTCACAGCAATCCTGGACACTCCAGTGTTCCCATTCTGAGTCATCATCCATACCAGAAATCTAAGACAGGCAGAAATATGCAGGGAGAGAATGGATGCAATACACAATCTAAACATGGAGACCTGTATATACCACACTGGTCAAAATTTCTCCCATCAAGCTTTGCTTTTAGCATCACAGTCAGGATGGAAAATTCTGTACTGTAGGAATCAGAGACTTTAAGTTTTGCAGCCCCAGCAGTTCTTAATGAAATAAAACAGGTAGGAAAAGCCCAGAATAACAACTCTACTCTTGTAGTACCATTATTTAAGTATTCCTGATGGAAAGAAAAGGATCAGTAACTTTTTTGGCTGGCACTCCAAGACCCAGCAAGCAAATTGCATCTCTGTCACAGAAATTAGTAACAAAATTCTGTGCCTCAAAAAGCACTACAAAGTGAAGTCAGAAATACATTTTTAAACACTGAACTCTGCTAAAAAGCTTTAAAAATCTACATTAAATTTATTTCTCTCTGCTTACTACTGTGTTCTTATTCAGAAATGCTGTATTTGCAAAGAGTATTTAAGTACTGGGGAAAATATTCATTATCAGTCCATGTCTGTTGGCTTAATTAAGCAAGTGTGTTACACTAAAAAACCCTCAGAGACTTCTACTTCTGGTAAAAGCTTTTTGTAAATAAGTTCAACCAGCTAGTCTGCCCTCTAACACAAACTGCATCTCATTAAAGAAACTATCATGGGTTTGGACCTTTACTCTAGAAAACTAACTTGAAAGGCTGTATCTTAAGTAGGATTATTATTATATGCTTCCCTTTGTTTGCTTTGGATCTTCAAATTCAAGAGTGAAGTTTCACAATACCAGGCAGACAGCAGGTAGCTGTACTGGCCTTGGATCATACCAGAAATGTAATCCTTTTTATTGCATCTGCAGCCCATGACCTGCCTGACAACTGCAACAGCTCCAGCAGAAGCAGAACAGAGTGCTAGGATGAGCAAACCAGCCTAAGCCATCATTCTTTATTATTCAGTTGCTGTGTCACTAATATTTGTCACAATCTTGTGGTCATTATCTCCTTCATATAGAAGGCTGGATTCCAGAAGGTAGACTTCAGCATATAGTACTTAACATGATTAAATGATGAGGTTTGATATTGCCATCTGTTTTAACATGGTAAATGACACTGAATTGCTGGAAGAATGCCATGTTCTGATGCACTGGCATTTGTTCAGTGCAACTGCTTTCCAGAGGAGGCCTGTTCGACACTTCATTGTTTTGCTAATGCAAAATAGCCTAATGTTTTCCTGTTGTAGTAGCAAGGAAATGTGAAGCCTGTAAGGCCTGACTGTACTTGCTGTAACCTTGAATTAACTGACCTTTAGAACCTTAGTTAAACTGAGCTTCACTCAATGGCAAGGAAAAAGAAATGCATGGAAATTCTCCAACGCAGCCTGGAAGTCATTATTTAATATACCTCTAGCCTGAAAGTTTAGCCAGAAGTGGTTCATCAACACTCCTTCCCCACCTCTCAGCCTGCCATAAGCAGGAGTACACACCAGCTGAATATTACACTGAGTAAAAGCTATTAAAAAAAAATTGACTTGAGTACAGTCACCCAAAAAGGAGTCTGGCTTCAGCAGTTCATAAATCACTGCAGCAGTCACCAAAAAAAGGCACCCTGCAAAACAGGTAAGGAAAAAGCACCCCAAAACAAAACTTCAGAAAAAATCCAGAAGTCAGGCCTAGGCTGGAATTGGGAAGAAATATTCACTCACAGCAGCAAAGCAAGGAGTCAGTAAGGCTGGTTCACACTTACTCAGGGAAAAGTACAGGTGGTCTCATTTTTGTCAAGAGAGGATTGACCCCTGAAGCCCTTCAGAGACCTCCTTAAAATACCACAGACTTATCAGAATCAGCAATTCCATGTGACTATCACAACACATTACTATCATGGAAATAAAAACAGTATATCCACCTACTTCTCTCATTTTGAAAAAGGCCATTCCTGTGAGTAAAGAATCGGATCCTGCCTGATGCTGTGGTCCTATCCTTTCCAGCTCTAACTGCTCAGCCACTTCTTGTAACCCACCCTGGAAAACAAAACATTTCTGTTAAATGCTGAAAAGTTAAATTAGAACAAGGAACAACTATATTTGGGAAAATCTGTTACACAGGCCATACAACCTCAGGCATATTTTAGTATCTGCACAGTAGCTGAAACAGACATTATACTAGATAAATGCATACCAGAAGAATCAAAGTTTCCATATCAAACAGTATTAATATTCTCTGTCAGTATTGACTAAATGAAGTAGTATCTGCAACCAACAAAACTAGTACTCCTTATGTTCCAGCTTCCCCAGTAACCAGATGTCATTACTTCACAATTCCTTTAAGATGACTGTTGATACAATGCTTTAAAAGGACAGACGACAAGCCTGTAGAGAACACACACCAAAGCTGCAAATCTATCTTCTCTAAAAGGTAGAACTTCTCCAGTTTTGAAGGAAATTTTCTTTTCAATAAGCTTATGTGAAAAATTATCCCCTTAACTGCAAAGTGACTAAATAAACATCATTTTAGTGTCCTCTCCAAAACAGTAATAGCTTCTACGTGTGAGAGCAAAGCTGTCAAAAATTGGTTTAGTTTTACATAGATAACACTGATCAGCTGAAGGACAGACATGTAATACTGTAACTGCAATCTTTTAATGCTGCGAGCACATGATTGTACAAAGACTTTTTTTAATTCAGTAAGCTATAAAGCTACTGGCAAGACTTAGGCACATGCACATTCTTAAAGATCTAGAAAGATTAAAAAAAAAAAAAAAAAGACAGAAGTTTTAGTGCTGCCATAAGCATCGAAAGGCAAAAATGTTACCCAGAGATAATCCTTTTAAACAAAGAATGCCTAGAGTTCACCTTCCTGTGCACTCTTAACCTGTTTCACATACAGGAAGCGAAGCAATAAGAGGCAAAAGCATAACAGTCAAAATTAAAACTCATGGAGCTACAAAGGAGTCCAAACTGAAGATCAGATCAAACATTATGAATATTCCTGTGAATCTTATGGCAACATGTTTGGGTCCTATTTTTTGTTTAAAAAGATGAAAGCTTCAATAATAACATTCCCAAATAACACCTTTAAACTAACAAGAAAACCTAGTACTGCTATTGCTAGTTTTCATCTGTCTTAGCAGCAGAAAAGCACCTAACAACACATGATCACTGCCTCTACCACACTACCCTGACCAAGAAGTGAGCCCTCCCCCCTTGCCCAGAAAATTATGTGAGGTGTCAAAGAATAACCTCCATGTTAACCACCTCCATAACCCATCCTGGCTACTGCAAAAATTCACCCTGTCCTGGCTGAAACCAGGACATTATCCATTTCTTATTCTATACTATGTCATGTCCAAATCTTGTAACATCCAACAATACACATATATACGCACACACAAGTACAGCTTCCCTGAGATGTCTGTTAATTTAGTCCACTACTGTGGATTTTATTTATCCTAGATGCCTTCCAGGGAAGGAGGGCTGGTGTGCTGCCAGCTCATTGCAAGCTGCATCAGGAGCTCATGAGTGGTGTAGGTGGACCACTCCCATATTTGTTGGCCACAGTAGTTACGGCATCCAGAGGCAGTGGCATTCAGCAACCAGTATTATACAATTCAATATTACAAACTGTTCTTACCCAAAAATCAAACCCCCTTGAAGTACACATCACTATATTTCCCCACCCCTCTGTGGGGTATGTGTACTCAGGTCCTTGAGTAAAAACAATCTCACAGATGGGTTTGCCTTTGCTTGAGGCAGGACTAATCCAAACTGGCTTCCCTAACATGTTGTTAATATGCACAATGGGGATTTATCCCCTTCTGTGGTATGTGGAGGTTCTGATTGGGCAAGGCCAGCTCAGCTGGTGGAACCTCGGGTGTTAACTAAGCAGATGGCCTCTGCTTAATATAGAACCCACTGTTAGAAAGTTCCACCACCGATTCCTTTCAATGTTTTCAACAGTCCATTGTACCATCTAATTTTCCCAGAGGCTGGTGCATGACAGGGGGTATGATACACCCACTTCATACCGTACTCTCTGGCCCAGGTGTCTATGAGGCTATTTTTGAAATCAGCACATCCACTTACTCCACATAACAGCAGCATGATGTGTGGAAGGGACTTTCCTTCAAACACCCAGACCAGCACCAGTAGTTGAGGCGCCAAAAGGAGCTGTGCTTTGGTGCCAAGCACTTCTGAGGCAGCTCAATACCCCTCCATAAATACAAGCATCTCTTCTTCAACTGGGGCATAGCAGGCCTCAGATCCTTTGCATCCCCAACTCCAGAACCCAGAGGTCAGCCTCAAGTCTCTCCAGGTACCCTTGGACAGAGGCTTCAGGAAGGCCATTCTCCCCAGCAGCCATGAAGAGCACATACTTTAGATCTTGCCACCAGACTGGCCCAAGGGCTACTGGATGAACAATCTCCCATTTGATTTGTTCAAAAGCTTGTTGTTGTTCAGGACCCCACTTCAAATCATTCTTTTTCTGGGTCACTTGATATAGAGGACTTATAATTTGATTGTAATCTGAGATACGCATCCTCCAAAAACCCAGAGCATCTAGGAAAGCCTGTGATCCTTTCTTGCTGGTTGGTGGGGATCTAGCTGTTCTGTTGTAGACCACATCAACTGGAATCTAACAATATCCACCTTGCCATTTTCCTCCTAAAATCTGAATATCCTGGGTAGATCCCTTGACCTGACTTCGCTTTATGGCAAAACCAGCCTTCAGGATGATCTGAATTATTCTCTCCCCTTTCTCAAAAACCTCCTCTGCCATGTTCCCCCATACAACAATGTCATCTATGTACTGCAAGTCTTCTGGAGCCTCGCCCTTTTCCACTGCAGTCTGGATCAGTCCATGGCAAATGATGGGGGCTTTGTTCCCACTCCTGGGGCAGTCGGTCCCCAAGAACTGGATGTTCCTCCAGGTGAAGGCAAACTGTGGCCTGCACTCTGCTGCCAGAGGAATGGGAAAAAATGCATTAGCAATATCAGTGGTGGCGCGTACCACTTTGCTGCCTTGGACTCCAGTTCATACTGTGTTCTAGTACACCTGGTATAGTGACACAGAGCGGTGGTGTGACTTCATTCATTCAGGCTGTAACAGCCCACTGTCAATAGGCCATATAGGATTTTTAAAGGGTGAGCAGATCTTGCTGACCATTCCCTGGCTCTCCAGTTCACGAATCATCTCATGGATGGAGGTCATGGAGTACTCAGTCAGTGCAGTTTTGTCGACAGTGCATTTGCTGTGGTAGAGACTGGTACCTGCTGTTTTTTGACCCTCAGCAGTCCCAAAGCAGAAGGGTCCTCTGAGAAACAAGGCAAGTTATTCAGTTGTCTAATTTCCTCTGTCTCTCCACTGTAGCTATCCCAAAAGCCCAAAACAGAAGGGTCCTCTGAGGCAAGTTATTCAGCTGTCTAATTTCCTCTGTCTCCACTGTAGCTATCCCAAAAGCCCAATGGTGCCCTTTTGGGTACTGCAGTAAACTATGTCAAGGATATACAGAGGCTCTGTGTATCTCAATAGCGAAGACTCTGGTCCATACTGGTGGGGCATGGGACATCTCTCCAGTTTTCTCAAGTCTTTTGAATCCGTCTGCAATCTTGGACAGTCTTTCCACACCAAGGAGCAGGTTGGTAAGGAGGAAAAGAGATGATCTTCCTATTACTGGAGGCTGTCGCCTGAAGGACTGCTTTTCCTCATCCTTTCATTGACACCAATGCCAAGGAGTTGGTGAATGACAATGGTGTGCTCCGTACAAACTTCTGCCACATGGATTGTGTACAGCGGCCCTTATCTGGATCTACAGGAGACTTCCTGTTACTTGAATCCTTACATATCACCTCCAGCACAACTAATTCTCTCAGGTATCTTTTTCCATGGTGCTGCATCTGCTTGGGCACACCACTAGATCATCCATGAGAGAATACCCTTCTCTCACACTTGACAGGAGTCACCTCCAGAGGGTGAGAGTTTCTGTCCTCTTCCCAAATCCCCACCAGGATGCCAGTTTCGTATTGTGGGCCAAGATATTTCAGCATCAGAGCAGCCAGCTCATCCAGGACTTTCATGACTGGTGGCTGGAATCTTTTCACTTAGCTCACTCAGGAATAGGAACTGAGTGATTATCTCTGGTCCTGCCTCTTCCTCCTTTTGTGAGAGTTCTACTTCCCCTTTATCCCTGACTAGGCAAACTGATTTGGTCCTGGATTTCTTCTTCTGTGTAGGTGTGACTGTTACTGGCATGAGTTATTCTTCCAGTTTGGCTGCAGTTTGAGTGGTCACAACACCCGTTGATCTGCTTTCTTCCTCTTCCCCTAAGGGTTCTGTCTAGCATTGGGTTGTGTCCAGCACACTTCAGTAAATTGATTCTTTTATGGAGTTGCCACAGCATTCTTCATGCAAATATTCTGACACTTTATGAAGGTTCCATAGTGATACTCTCAAAACATTGGAGGAGAGAATTTTCCCCAACAATGGCCCATTTTATCCCACATTCCATGCTACTCATGACTCTCCTCCCTCAGACAGATCTCTGATTAACCTTCCTAGAATTCTCTGTCCTGATTCTAGACACAGTGTTGACTGTACTGACTTGAAACATGGTATAGACCACACTGAGACAAAGCTGACACAGGTGCAAGAACATGTTTTCCTTAACATCAAAAGGAAATTAAAAATTCTCAAAAGCTAGTCTAACAGGCCTGAAGGAGAAAAAAGGTAGTGAAAAGCTGGGCAAAGCCATCCTCCCCTGTTCTCCCCATACACTATGTATGATTAGGAATAGACTCCCAGAGGTAGTGCCCAAGGTAAGGGTAGGAGAGTAGCACTGAATACCCCAAATGATCCTCAGTGCCCTTAATGTGATCATGTCATAAACATGACTCCAGTTCATACAATCAACATACATCAACAAAGCAACCTGGATCTGAAAAAGAGCACCCTCATGGCACACAGTACATCTACAGAAACATACAGGCTTAGGTATAGACTCACACAAATAGAGCAAATATTGTGACCATTGGCACACTCACACAAATAGATACAAACAACATTGAGACCATTGGCTCTGAATCTAATAGGACAAATGCTTAGCTGAAATTTGTTTCCAATCCACTCTGATCACACTGGGTGCCAAGTAAGGCTGTCATGGTTTAGGAATGGTATTCTCCAAAGCCAATTCACTAAAACCACTTCAAACTACACTCACTCACTCACCCCTCTCCCTGCCCTCTCCTGTGGCAGACTGGAGAGGAGAACTGGAGGCACAAAAAGTAAAGATCACAGGTTGAGATATGAGCCATTTACTGGAAAACAGCAGTGAGATAAGAAAACAAAAAGAAATAGCAACAATATGAATGAGAGAGTGTGCAAGAAGAGAAACATTGCTCACCAACAGAAACACCTGATTGCTCCCTCCACTACACTACCCTGACCTGGAAGCAAGCCCTTCCCCCATGCCCAGAAAATGATGTGAGGTGTCACAGAATAACCTCCATGTCCTAGCCATGCCCCATCCTGGGGGCAAAAATCCACCCTGTCCTGAATGGAAACAGAACAAAAAATTATTAGACTATTGAGATTCTCTTTCAGGTAAGAATTTTGCACTCCAGATAGGTATGCTTCACTCTTGGATAATGACAAATTCTTCCCAAATTTTCAGAGTATCAACCTTCCAAGAAAAAGGCCACAGAGTAATTTACATAATCACACCACCATGGTCAACAGCAAATCTACATCAAATTCTCATTTCACGACACAGTCACAGATCTTATTGTTCTGTACAAAACCCTGAATTAAAAGCAAGTTTCTAACAAAGTCTACCAATTTAAATTACTTAGGATTGCCACTACTATCAAAAGGTTTATAATTGTCTACATAAAAAGCTTTTTAGACTGTAAGCAAGAGTTTAACCTCTAATGTATTAATATCTCAAGTCAACTCTCAATCTGCATGCCAAGTCATAATAATAGACTGTAAATTCACAGAGTACTTAATTCCACAAAAAAAGCATAAAACAGATTTCCAGTTCTGAAGCCTGTTTCTCTTTCCAATGCCAAGAATCTTTTTTGAGTGTGTGGGGGCAGAGAGTGGGGGACCTACAGCAGATCAGTGACATACAAAAAAATAACTTAGACAAGTCAATAAAAGACAACTGCACAGCTGTTCAATTCACTGCAATTTAATAACGATCAAAGGTGACACACATTAGGAGACAGCACATGCATTTTTAGAGTTACAACACTAAATGTTTAGTTATTTGTTTCAGGCAGCTTCTCTCAGTACAGTTCAAGTCCACCATCATTTCATCACTGGTAAATTTGGAGGGGTAAGATAGTCCATTTCCCTTCCCCTGCTGTCACTATCAGTCTGCAGATTAGGTGAGTGGATCAAAATTTACTGCAGGAAAGCTGACCTACATATTCAGCTCTGAAAAAAAAAAATCACCCTTGTTCTTATGGTTTGCCAAAATAAGACCTGTGAAGGTTTTTCTTGTCTTCTAAAAAAAATCTTAGTGTCTCTAAACAATGCAGGTTACACACAACTATGCCTTAATTATGCCAGAAACTACAATACCCTCTTTCTCAAGCCCACTGGGAATGTCACCTCTGAATGGTGACATGGAACATCAATTTGTCACCTTTTCCATGTCACTAAATTTGGAATATACATTCTGTTCTTGCAAAGTGTGTCACCAGATGGGCACCAGATGCTCTGCTTTGCTTCACTGGGAGTGTGAAAGTGAGGGCTTTTTAGGGCGGGTTCCCCCGCACCCCTCATTTAAGACTCCTGAAATTTAGGAGCATTTAATTTTTACTCCTGGCCTCTTTGGAGAAGAGGTGTTTCTAAGATGCTCCCTAACACACAGCCATTTGCCCAGATGATTATATCAGTAACAATTGTACATGAACACAGGTAAGTATACTTTTCTGACAAACTGGAAGGATGATCTACATTTTCAACATTAATTTGATTAACAAAAGATTCACACATATTACTTTCCACAAAACTAGGCTAGTACTAAATTGACACGCTCTGCTAGTTCATCTCAGAAAGAAACACAAGACTATAAACAGCATACAGATCAGTAGCTCAGCACAATGAACTGGCAAGCCATTCCATAGTTAGGATTTGATGTGTTCTCTTCTTACTGCAGGTTTTCATTAAGAAATCCTAGAGAATTAAATTACTTTCCATAAAAGCAACAAATCATCAATTGCCTCAGATGAGTGATGCAGCTCACTCCAGCAGCAGTCCAGACTCTTAACAGCTCTTTGGCAAGTGAAGCTGTTAACAGTGCCTTTAGTATCTTTCTTTCACTTGCTGTCTTCCCCTTCACACACTTAGCTCCAGTTCCCACTCATTCTCCAGTCCAATAAGGTATCCAAATTTTATGCCTGATAGAGTAAGCCAATTAGCCCCGCTGGCCTGACATGAGAGACTAGTTTCTAGTTCATTGTTTTTCCTAGAAGTCACATGTTGTCCCTGAACATATGTTGTTGTTTATCTTTGCTTATTGGGCCATCTGAAACATTCTTCACTTCATTTCTCTTCCCAAGACATTTCCACATCATCTTCTTGAAATTACCTCAGCCTAGTTGACTGCAGTTCTTTAATGGACTGCACAACGAGGAAATAAGAGTATATGAGACCCATCAATTCTTATGGCTAAGGAAATGAAGAATTAATTCCAAACATGGGTTTATCATCTATCAACAAAGTATTGTAAATACAGTTTCAACATGGTATTTTTAACTGGTAAGCAGTTACAAAAATTGATTTTGTGCTCTTGCTGGCTTCTCACAACACCTTTAATATTAAATATATAAAGCTTGAGACAACAGTGCTTAATATGCACCATAAAAGCAAAAGCAGACAAAAACAGAGAAAGTATTTTTAAGCATGACATACTCTGTCTCCAAATGCAAAATTTGTTCCAAACCATTAGCAGATTACTTACCTTCAGATTTTTGCAACTCTTCATAAGATATTTTACATCATAGATGACAGGGAAAAACAATCGCAGTATCTCAAAGAAGTCCAGCTCTTCCTCAGGTAAATTGGAGTTTGTCAGGATCTTGATTAGATAGCCAAAGTCATATCCACTGCAAATTAATAACAAAAACAGTATAAGTAAGTGACTTAGAAGCATCTTTCTCACTTCAAGATTTCACTGCACTTCGACAGGAAAAACAACAACCTTCAAGACTTCACTGCACATTGACAGGATATTCTGCTTAAATCCAATGCAATTAAGATGAACTTCTATGAAAAACCCTGAACTTCAATATAAACAGCCCCATTGCAGATTCCAGAGAAAACATTTTAATTTAGTCTGAAAGAGGCCAAGTGAAGATCTGCCTACAGTAGTTTCTCTAAATCCCAAAATAAGGTAGAGCTGCTGGCTCTTCATCTGATAACAAGGACTTCCACTAGAAAGACTCCTAAGCTTGTTTCTTTCATATAGACTGGAGTTTCTCACTACAAATTGAGACAGACAGACACTTCTACAGTTCTTGAAATCCAAAAGATTAATGAGTTTCCAGAGCCAGTGCACGTTTATGCCTGGAGGCAAGTCTAACCCTCAGGAACAAAGAAGAGGAATTGTCTTTCAACTTTTCCAATTAAATCAGCACACAGACAACTACAAAGTTTAATAGCTTGTAGACTATTACTCTTTCTAGAGGCAATGACAGAGCAAGCTGAAAAAATTTTTGTGTGTACATGTAAGTCTGCAGGAGGCAGCAAGATAACTGAGCAGTGCTTATTTGTTAGAAGAAATGGTGGTATTGTAGTGTGCACATGGTAGAGAGAAGAGTTTGGGAAGGCTTCCTCCTCCACAGCTCAACTGAATAAAGAGGACATAGGAATGAGGTGTGGCAGTAACGGGGAAACCACATACTTTTACAAATAGTAATGAGAAGAAACAAGAGGGTTAAGTAGAGGAAAGACAGATATTGGGCATCAAAGCAACCCCGACTCCATAACAAAACACAGTGATGACAAGTTATGCTTTTTCTTAGGAGGGCAGCAATTACAAACCAGATTATTCATGACCTGACCATGAAACTCACCTTTCTGATCCCTTGTACTTGTAGGACTGCTAATGCACAAAACTAAATGGAGGAGTGATTTCTTTCTCTTCCATGTTATTAAGCTTGCATTGAACCAGATCAGTTCCTAGATTTTACTGACATACAATTTAAAATATGCCTGTACTAACAAAGAAGATGAAAACACACCACAGGGCTGCCTCTACTGAAGGCTTTATCAGTTTTGCTATTTAAGGAACCTTAGCGTAGAGCTGAGGGAGGATTCAAGTGAGCAGGTGGCCACCACAGACTCCAAATTTCCAGTTTAAGACTTTGTGTTCATTCTTGATTATACAAGGGTCATATTCAAAACCAAGACTTTTTCAATTTGGTAAATACTGGCCAGGATCTTTAACTGTGAGATAAGCATTTTTATACAATAAGATTATCTGACATCTTTATACTATGAGTTTCTAGACAGAGGGTAGAAAAACCTTCAACATACTGGGGGTACATGGACTGTTTGCTACAAGTCCATTAATACAAGACATACAATACCTATAGACTATTGCAGCTCTCCCATGGGAGTTTCCAGTGCTCTAAGGAGAAATTTTATGTTGAACAAATCCTGCACTGCATCTGGTACTTTGAAGCTGTGCTGGCCACCCTCCAGTCTCCACAGCAACAGCCACCGGCCAGGGAGCAAAGGAGCCAAAGATAAAGAAGGATTTCAATTGACTCTTACAAAGGAAAAACTGTAGTAAACTTGGCAAAACAGTAGCTTGGAAGTCTGATTTTATTAGATCATCTGAAGAGGGAGGGAAGTGGTGGGAAAGCCCATATCATCATAAAGCCCTCTAAAGAAGAAAAGAAAAAGTCACACTAACAAAAAAGGATGTTCAAAAAGATGCAAAAAAACACTGTTCAGGATTATGGAGACTTACTCCTTCAGATTCTATAGTTTATTAACTCAATGAATTCCTGACACTGATCATCCTCAAGGCTCAAATGTAACAAGTCATATTAAAGTGAAAGAAATCATATTTGTGCTACTCCTCTTCAAAAAAATGGTTGACTTGTCTTCAAAAAAAAAAGCATATTAATAAAATAATAGATAATAGATGCCCTCAAACACTTTGACTTCTTTAAAGTAGGAAGTACTTAAAGAAAAGTCAACATTCCTTTCCTATTTATATTGAGACAGAGCAGGCTAATAAAAACAGCAATTTTGTTTGAGAATTACACATTTTTTCACTTGGAGATTGTATTAGATCCAAGCTTACAGACATTAAAAACTGTCACTCCAATTTAAGACTAAGATAGATCCATTAAAACAAATTTTGAGTGGCCACTGCTGAATGCTAAGAGAATGCTAAGTAAGTCCATGGTGAGCAATTATGTAATTACCAGCTCATTAAAGAAGTTTTCTTCTAATCCTGTAACAGTGATTAGTGGTTGGTTTATACCCTGAAGCACACAGACTTCCTTGCCTGAAAAACCTTGCACCATTTCTAATATTATCATCTGAAATTGCTTAGCACAGCAAGCCACAATCTGTGGAGCTATACAACACACGCACTCACTCTTATAGACATTTGTTTTGTTTTTTCACTGAACATGGACAGCTCTAGGCAAAAAGACAAGAGCAGACATCAAACATGCCTCTATTTCTTTCCCTTAGTATCAAGATAGAATTCAGATAGCTAATTAACAATGAATTCTACTCAATCACCAAGCCTCTGAAATAAATCAAAACAAGCAAGAGCTGAGAAAGCTTTAGTTCATTTCATGATGCTAACAGAAATGAGCCAACAGATTAAATTTTACTAAAATCAGTTAGACACAAATGATTATTGAAACACATTAGCTTGGAACTTTGCAGCATCCCAAGAACATCTGGTTTTTGTTTTCCAAAAAGCATGTTTCCACAGACCCTCCAAAGGTAGAAAAAGGAGGTTGCACACAAGTGGACACTCAAAGCCTCAGCAGAGAGTTGAACATCCAGAAAATCAGCATTTGAGCTATTCCTTCCGAACTTGCTAGACTGTCAAGCACTCACAGCTCTTTCGACAGTGATAAAAAAATATCACAAATTCAGGCCTTCCTCCTTCTCTCTCATTAACTCAAATACATTTTAACACGCACACACACAAGATTTGATGGAAGTTGTCTATGAAGTTGCAATACACAAGAATTGGTGACAGTGCAAATATTTCTTCACTCATATCTGACAGAACTGCGTATCCAGAGATTTGCCACATGTCAGGATGCCAAGGCAGCTACATCAAATGTGGAGATAAAAAGCACACAAAGAGAACTATTTGAGAAGGAAAGAGCTTGCAAATGAACTGCATAAAAGTTCAAGGAAATCAAACACTAGAAAATTAAAACCAAACCGTAATTTCATACTCTGAGAAAGGAGTAATTCAATTCTCCCACTTACTATGGGACTCAAATTTTAAGAGTTAGTAGTACTTTAAGCATTTTAAGGTAGCAGAGGCAATAGGAGAATCAGCAACTACCAAGCACAGCTTTATCAGTTGCCAAAGAACTACTGCATGGAGAGCCTAAATGGAACAAATTATCAACTGAGCATCCTGCTGTGCAAGTTTCCACTGAGAGAACATAATCACAATCAAAGATGTATTTAGAAACAACTGTTCACTATTCTTTGTGGTGCATTCCAAATGACCCATGCTCATTTACAGCTTTGCATAATTCTGGTTTCCTCACAACTTAACTTACTCCAAGGTTTTGTGCTCAATATAATATCAACAAGGTCTAAAAAAGCACAAAAGCTTTACACACTCTAATAATCAGTATCTGACAAACATTTGCTGAACAACTGTCTTAAGAGGATTTCTAAAGACACTTTCAGTGAAATCCACAACAGAAACTCATTTTAGCACAGATGAAACTGGACTTCTATTAATAAAGCCATTTCAAAAACCCTTCATAAGCTGCACCAGTAAAAAATGGCATTATTGCACATGGCTTGCACTACACTTTGACCAGCCCATTAGTCAGGAATTACACACACTAAATATAATTATGCTCTAGAAAGAATCCCTAGAGTAGAAATTACTCAGGTATACCTTATACCAGGCCCTTAGTCACCAGGCAATATTGGAAAAACGCCAGTCTGAGGCTGAAGCTGCTTCTACGTGGCATCCTCTGCTGAGGCACAGTTACATGCATAACCTGCCTCCCATTCTCTTGAACCATCCCAGTCATATTACTGTAGTCAAGTGTAAATCATAAATATACATATAAGAGCCCATAATACTGTGCTTAGGAAGTTGAAAAAACTCTAATTTGGCTTTTGTAGTTATTTTGACCCAATTTAAAACATTCTTGTTACAGTATTCTTCCCCAAGGTGCTACTCTAGAAACAAGATAGCAAGAGTAAGATTGTTTTGGAGTCATACTGTGAGTTGAAACAGCTGTTAAGTGGAAGATGGAAGTGACAACTGTGCTCAGAGGATCCTTCTTTGTTTAACTGTCTTTTCTTTTAAACCTTTCTGCTTTGGAAACTCAGCCTAGCACTTCTTTGTACAAAACAAATCAAAACCACAACTTCTGCAAAAATGTTATATGCATCCTTCTACTACTGTTACACATTCCTTGCTAAAACAATTCGTATTTTTGAGTTTGTTTATTGCATAAATACTTCTCTAATTCCATGTGACTTTGTCTTTTCCAACTATTAATACTTATGGATGAAAAATTTTTTATTCTAGTTTCACCATTTACACGCCACCCACCAATACAACATGAGAGATACACATGTTTTAGCTGAGACTAGTTTGCTAACAGTCTTGTTCATTTGCTTTACCTTGCTGACTTCCTCAGAAGCCAGCATTTAAGACACCAACTCAAGGGCATTACATAGCAGTAAGCCTTTAAAGACACTATTCCTTGCAAAAGTTCTGGCATGCAGTTATCTAAACAACTACTGTGTATGTTTTTAAAGTGTTAAATCTTATTAACACTTAGAAATCTTTTGTATTATGACAGACTCATAGAGATTTAGCATTCACATTTCTATTTCTACTTGAGAGATTGACTCCTTTGATGGAATAAGCAGTAAAATGTAAGTATAAGGCTGATGAAGGATCTCCTTCCAAGCTGAGTAATTTCATCTGCTCAGATTAGCAGGAGATTTACAACAAATTTAAGAGAGCTTTATAGACCTCTTTACTGATAATTCTCTCGTATAAACAGACAATATTTCCTCAAGGATTGCTCAGGAATAGTTTGCTTTTAGTAATGTTTCTGTTATTACTTGCACATGTATAGCTCCACCTGCTGGTTTAGCAGTTTTGTGTTTTTCAGCTTCACAATTTTCTGGGTACTGCATAAACACCCAAGCTAAAAACATCAGTACAACCCCTGTGCCCTCTATTCTTCTAATACAAAATGGTGTTAGAGGTATTACAGGAGAAGTATTTCCTCAGTCTCACCGACCAAGATATGGGCTACATACACAACATTTAAACTCAGGGGATGTGAAATCCAAGTTCTAGAACTCAAACACCCATCAGAGGTTAGAACCTCAAACACTTAACATGCAGAATTTACCTATGAAAGGAAAGCCACTTGACTCCTTCACACAATACAACTCCTGATGTCATGAGCAGTTCTGCAAAGTACTGTGTCTCAATTCCTTCTTCTTCGTGCTTTTTAAACTGGATACCAGATGTTGTCAACAGTTCAATAGAGTCCTGAGCATACATATCTTCTCTAAAAAGAGAGAGGAAAAGTAAATTTCCAAAATCTACAAGCCTCAATGAGGTAACATTTCTTTCTTGCTATTCATTCCACAGATTAGGAACAATTTAACTTTCTTCTAGGTTAATTACAGAACTTCATTATCACTTTTTTTCACCTTCATCATCATTTTACCATTCCCAGAACCTCCATTCTTACCATCTTCATAAAAAACTTAGTTCCTGCTCCTTTTCCAGTTACCTATAACCACCCTTTTGCAAGTCTATAGATGAAAGTGCATCTATAGAACTTATCTGGTAAAATATCTCCATAAATCACTTGAATTGTGACAAATTAAATGTAACAGCTGAAGCAGTAACACATTACATTGCAGAAACACGAGAAACACAATCCAGAAATCCAGATCCCAGTACTGAATTAGTTCTGTAGAAAATATTTCTCAGAAGTTTTTTGTGATTTAAGCTTATGTAAATGTTTAGACATGTGTTTATAAGAACTTTATTTTCAGTAAAACTGGAAATGGAGCACTTGCTCCATTTAGCAAAACCTTAGAATTCAGATATGCTAACTTTTTCTGTCTAAACTCTTTCTTTCTAAACAATCTGTTTTAACTTTAAAAGCCTATTTTAGGCTGAAATAAAAATTCCTCTACCTTTTTTTGACCTCCCTCCTACCTCTGTGATTATTCCCTTTAACTTTTTTTTTTTTTGGCGATGTCTTAAGAATTTAATGCTGAATTTCATGTTTTGGAACTTATTTTCTCCCTTAAGTTTTATCTGTATCATCATTACAAAAACATGGAATGGTTAAATGAAGAAAAAAATGTAAACATGTAAATACTTAGAGAATTAAATTCATTTTACTGTCCACGACATACTGCTCCACAAAGTCTCTTCAGGATACAGTTTCAAATTTTAATAAAAAACAATCAAAACAAAAACACAAGAAAACCAGACAAGACAACCAATATATCAAATCTGACTCTTAGATTCAGTCATAGGCCTGTATTCCTTACTCCTAAGAGCAAGTAATCATTCTTTAGAACACAGACATACATCCTCAAGATGTGTTACATCTTTTTTCCTCACTCCCACACAGCTGCTCTTTAGTTCTCCAGCTTTGAGGCATCAGCTTCTCAACACCTGTCTGTATCTATAGCACATTAAAGAACCCATCCAAAACAAAGGCACCATTTGACAAAAAGGGGGTTTTATTCTAGTTGCTGCTCTGTACTAATCAGGTGCAGAGCGTGATTAGAGAAATATTTATGCTCTTTAAAAGCACACTAAAACAAGACCTGGCTGGAACCACACACACAAAAAATTACCTTCTAGGAACAACAAAGAGCTGTTTTGCTTTAGGAGGAGAACTCTTGGCACAGTGCCACTTCCCAAAAGGATGTTTAGAAACAGACAAAAATAAGTAAGTTGTCCATCCATGTAAAAAACAATATATATATATTCATTTCTCATGCTGTACTTACCAAGTTTATATTTTTCTATAACCCCCACCATCAACGAGCAACAAGGTAATTTGGTGATTACCTGTACCTTGCCTTACTAAGCTGTCTTATCTCTGCAGCATCTGGCACAAATATATGGAAAGCTACTTTTGGTTTCAGTTGTTTGATGTTCAGTAGACCTTTGAAGTTCAGAATATAAATGAAGTGTAGCACAGGCTTTTCTTCATAGATCACAGTTTGGAAGTTATTAATTCCTTTTCCTCCCATAATTAGTAGAATTAGTATGTTTTTCTATTTAAGAAAATGGGTAACTTTCATTCAGCATTCATATGGCCAGGTAAGTTCAGAGATACCAAAACATTAAATCTGTGCTTACTTTTCCTTCAGGAGACAATTCACACAAGACCAAATAGAGCATGTCATTGCTCAGATCAAACTGATGTGTGACAATCCACACCACTGCTTGTATAAAAGAGCACAGAGACCAAGAGAGGCAGCAGAGGTTTTCCTCCTAAGAACCCCAACTACTTCGAAAACAAGTCTTTTCATCTGCAGAAAAAATAAAGGTCTGTTCTCTAAACCTCCTTTGTAGGCTGAGAATTTAACTCGTATACAAAGTTGTCCAGTTCTCAACTTGTAACACAACTGCCAAAAACCCCAAGGCTTAAATGTGTGAGAAGAGTTTGTACTGATATTGAATTCAGTAGATAATTAACATACAAAAATCTATCAGACCAATTATGTTTACTTCAGAAAAAACATACTTTTTTAGTCACTTTACTTGTTTTTTTCTTCAAGTGTTGGTATTTTCCATTTAATGTATGTAAAGAAACAATATGTGATTTCTATAACAACTAGTAAGAGTTAAATTAAGTTAAGGAAGAAGCACTCTGAAATGCTAAACATGAAAACACAGAGCTAACTCTTGCACTAAGTATAAAATGCCTTCCATCTTTTTTTTTTAACTGCTTAGCATTTTTGACCAAATTACCAACAGTAAGACAGACTGCACAGAAATGAGGGAAGAAAGCATGTTTGGCTGACAAAAGTTTTCCTTACGTGATTATTTATGGTATTCCAGTATTACAATCACATAGATCAATGAGGTTGCAACAGTATTTATATATTTTCAGTAAGTCAACAACATATGTTTAGCAGCACAGGAATTGAATACTTACGTTAAGTTAAATTTAAAATTAAATTGCCAAGTTGAAGTTCCTGGAGGGTATTCTCCTTGCTCATTCATAAATGTCAGTCCAAGTTGAATTATTTTTAGCAAGTCGACATTGCAGCGTAAGAGTTGGTACTGATAGTCTGCGTTGCTTCTGAATTCTCCAATAGGCCTTGCAACTACTCCTGGAAATTCTGTGTCCTGCAAGAGCAGAATTTAAACTTGAACACACAAAAACCATATAAAATCTAACCATATAATAGCTGAAGAGTACTGTGTGTAAAATTAACTTTTAAAAAGATAAAAGATTAGGATCTAGATGTTCATGCAGCTCTAATTCAACATTAAGACTTCCTTAGGCTTTCAATTTAAAAGGATGAGCAAATCTACTGACCTCAGCTGAAGTCACAATTTTTGCAGTAACTTGCTAGACAGATATCAAGCACCCACTTACCATAGCTACATAGTTATACTTCCGTATAACTTGACGAATTTTTTTCATCTCTTCATCCAAGTTACAAGCCCAAACTTCACAGATTCTTTGGCTATGATCTACGGTAGCTGCTGGCATAGTGGGGGGCTTTAGAGACCATACATCAAAAGTTACACTTGACCGATGATTGGTTTCATAAAGAGGACTTCAACTGTTTATTATGTAAGCCTAAGAGAGAAAGAAAGCAAAGCATGAAAGTCTAATTTTTTACTCTTAGTTTATCTGAAGAAAAAAAAAAAGGCTTAAGCACCACATCTGCACTTTATCCTCGTAGTTTCACAAAAGCAGGACAACATAGCCACCAAAACCACAGGAATTTCGGCTCCGCGAGCTCAGATTACCATCAGAAACTAAACCCCGGCAGTTTCGTTAGCGACTGTTTCCCGCACAAGGGCGGCAAGGCGCACTAGTGACACGGATACCGGAGACACCCGGCTCCCCGGGCGCTCCTGCCCCGCGGCTCGGCAGGGCGCGTTCCTGCGGATCCCTGGGCTGCGCGCAGCAGGGAACGGAGCGGCACAACAGAGTCACGCCAGACGCGGGGTGCCGCGGGCGGCCTCCCGAGGCGGGAGCAGCTCCCCCGGCTCCCAA
>NW_005054297.1:16083418-16088172 GCF_000277835.1 Geospiza fortis
GGGCCCCCGAGCCGGCGGCGCCGCAGCCCGGGCCGGCCTAACCCCGCGCTGTCCCGGGGCTGAAGGGTCCCGCCGGGCTGTCCCCGGTGCCGCGGGGTCCTCGCCGGAGGACAGTGCGATGTGGGACCCCGGCGGGCCGGGAGGAAGAATACGGAAACTGAAAAGTCCAGCTGGCTGTCGGGGAGGCGTCCCCGCTGGCTTCGGTGGGGCCTGGCCGGGTGATCGGGTGCAGGTCGGTGTGCCCGGTTTCACTTGCCATTGACAGGAAAGCCTGCTAATGGGGTGTCATGTCTTTGGAGAGACGCGACTACGTCTTGGCATAAAACCTGTCTGGAAGCTGTTTGTAATAGCGCACTTGATTAAAAGTTGAGACTAAAACGTAGAGCACCAAGGAGTTGTGTGGCACAGTGGCCTGCCAGTAGTGGCACTGTGGCATAGCAGCCCTACTGCCTTTACAAGCTCTCTTTTCCTGGTGTTCAGTGCTACCTGCTAAAAACTGGCTGCTCCTTAAAAACTAGTTTTGTTTAGATGGTGAGAAGAGGTCAGTTGTGTTTACTCCTGTTCAACATCCACATTTTTAAAGCAAAACAGTTTATTCTGAGGTACTCCCTCTTGGTAGTATGCTGCCCTGTTTTGCCTAGTCGTTTAACACTCCTCACATTTTAGAAGGAGATCCACATTTCATGCGTTTGAAGTTATAGTTACAGGGAAGTAAGCATTCTACTGACATACAACTGCCTAGCATTTCTGTAGAACTGAAATGGTAGCTGCCTCCAAAACAATTCAGATAAAGGACAGAGAATGCTTTCTGTCACATCAGACTGACACTCAGAGTGGAAGAGATACTAAATGCATTTCAAAGTTTAATAACTGCAGATAGTTTGCATTCCTAATATTTTGAATTATCACACAGCAAACATAAATGTGATGGTATTCTAAGTATTGTTGCTTGAATAAGCATAAGTCTGTTCAGAGCTAATTTCACAGATATTTTGGAGACAGTTCACTTTTCCCAAGGAGCTGTTCCTGTGGGCATATAGGAGCTTAGTTAACTTAAAAGTTTTTGTTGGGCTGGCCTTACTTGGCCTTTTGTTTATATCCACTTTTTAAAAATCTGGCAGCGAGATGAGCTCATCCTGAATTAAGTCCCCAAAAAAGGGATCAGATTTTGTCAGTCAGCTTGCTGAACTGGTTTGCTGCTGTTTGTGCAGGCACCAGCTCAAGCACAGAGAGAGGGGGAATGGATGCTGTAGCCAGGAATTGAGGTGAGTGGTAGGGACATGGTAGATGCCCAAATGTCATTCCTTTATGAGTATTGTTGTTGCTCTTCAATAAAATGCTCAAAATTCATGCTATGCTGTAGTTAACTAAGTTAGTCAAGTTTGGTCTGTGTTGTCTTAGGTCATAAAAGCTCAGGTATGTGTGATCTTAATTTCAGTAAAGCAGCTAACTTTCCTGTACATAGTCCCTCTCAGGTTAGGAGCTTGAAATAAAACCTTTGCATTTAAAAAGGTTTTTGATGTTCTAGACAAAATTAAGAATGTATCATTTTTTCAGTGTACTCATTCCCTCTTGGGGAAGCAACAACAAAGGTTATTAGTTCAAGGTTTTTCCTAAGCAGGGTTATAACTGTTAGAACATTCAATGAGCTTCTGGCTTGCTTGTTCTTTACTCTCTTTCCTCATCTTCCTCCCCAGTTTCCATGTGAGTGGAGTGTAATTATATACCCTTCTCAAAAGGATTTTGCAGCAGGCTAATGAAAAGTGTGGCAGATGATTACAGGGCAGGAATGTGAGAGATTCCAGAGAGAATCCTTCAATTAAGAATGAGAAGGTGCAGATAGTGGTGTGTGGTGTAACACAGCAGAACCCTTGATTTGAATTCTCCTGTGCAAGATATTTGATGTTTTCTTCAAAGAGCATGTGATTTCACAGGGAAGGAGCAAATACTGAGTTGTCTGTGAGAGGAATAAGATTTGGCTGCAGAAAGCAAGATTCATAGCTGAGTTAGTGTCTTACTCCCATTTGTTCCCCAAGCTCTTAAAGACTTAGTTTTGAATTCTACGCCCCAGTAGTGCCTTGGAAGGACAAAAAACACTCCCAATACTACTCTTAACACACATTTGCAGGTAATGTGTTCTGGGTTTCTTGAGAAAGGACTTGTATGGAATGTACCTGGCAGTGGATGGGAGGAGCATTTCTGAAGTTGGATCAAAAGATGTTTTCTGGGAACGCCTGGCTGCCATTATTTGCCGTTGAAGCTGTGTTCCCTCCCCTGTATAAGGGGAGGTTACAAAGACTGTTATAAACCAGGTACAAGCAGGAAAAATACATGGAAGCACAATCAGTCTGCTTTTACAGTTTGTTTTGATTCATTGTAAGAGGAAGCTTGTTTTCTGCCCTTCTGTCTTTTACTCTCAGCTTAGATATGGTCATATTGTCTAGAAATTCTGCTTCTGCGTTAAGTTTTCCTCTCCACCTCCTCCACATTCTCTTGGATACTCTCTTTCAAAACAGTCTTGCTGTGCATAGATATTGTAGAATGCTTTGAGTATTGAAATCAACTTCCTAATAATGTAGTTCATTTCAAGATTTTTCCCTCTGTAATTTACCTGTTGCAGGAAAAACAAATTTGCATTTGACCTTACTAGATTTTATAAGGCTCATCAGTGCTTTCAGGAGGGCCTGGGTCTTGAGTGTCACTGGAGCTTTACATTGTTGAATGTAACTCTACTCCAGATAATTCTTGAAAGCTTGTGCAAGTGCAATGAGCTTGGTGTACATAGTGAAAACTACTGTTAAATATTAGGCTAATCTGTTAAGGAAAATGACTAGTCTAATAAATGTTCTACATATTGATCTGAAGGCAGTGTTGCAGAGCAATGTTAACCTGATATAATGCCTTGGTGAAGTAAATCTTTAATCAGATAAAATTCAGTATATTAAAAAAACAGTGATGTGTTGTCTTAAATTAAGCCAGTAATGGGAGAAAGATAAGTTGAGATTGTTGTCAAAAGCATGAGTAGTGTGATTTCTCCTACTGTAGTTCTTTGCTTGTGACCATGTATGAGGGTTAAATGTTAAATCCACTATTTTTTTTGCTTTAATCTTAATATTCAATATAGAATGCTGAAGACTATTAGCTTACTCCAGCCTTTTCAATTTTGTTCTTACAGGGCTTTTCAAAACTAAACTGAATACAAATGTCTGAGGTCATGCTTGTTTCTTTTAGACTTTTAGCTGTTATATTGACCACGCAATAGATGCTAACAATTTTTTCTTTGACAGCATTGCAGAAATACAGAAAGATGTGGAATATCGGCTGCCATTCACTGTAAACAACTTGACAATTAACATTAACATGTAAGTAGAGTGGACTGTGTCTATGCACATCTTGAAAATTAAAATTGTTCTTAAAAAATATAAAGTGGTAATAGAATATAAGCTGCTCCCAGCTCACAATTAATTTCAGGAACCATAGCCTGGATTTATATTAAAGGTTATAGTGATCTGGGTGGAATTGGCTCTGTACAAGATACAGATGTTCAGCTGTGTCGTGAGAGCAAAATCATATTTTACTGTTCTCAGTTCCTAACATAGCTGTGTGATTTTAGTTGAAGGTAACTAGGGGGAAAGGCTTGAGGATTTCTGATAACTTTGATTCCCTGCCACTGAAAATAAGCTTGATTGGTAATTTCTTAGTCTGCTGTAACTCCATAGTCTTACCCTGGTGAAGCTTCTGGATCATAACTCAAGTGATTTATTGTAATATTTCCTGTAAATTTACTTTGGGGCCACACTTTTTTCTGGCAAATGTTGATAGTATTCTGTTCACAAGTTTATATCACTTTGTCCTGCAGAGTTGGCCTAATATTCTTACAGGCTACACTGCATTGTATTTGTAGTAATAACTTCTGTATTTGAAAATGTTCTTGTTATACTACAGCTTCTTTATTAGTTTGTCAGACCATGTGCTAACACCAAGGCTGCAGGTTCAGTGCCTGTATGGGCCATGCACTTAAGAGCTGGACTCGGTGATCCTTGTGGGTCCTTTCCAACTCAGAATATTCTGTGATAATTGCTCCTTTGTTATACTTACAGTTTTGCCCAGTGAATGCTCTCTTCAGTTTTGTGGAAGTCTGATGCTCCAATCTGTTGGACTTAAAATTTTGTAACTGAATAATCCTTTTGTATGCTTCATTCATTGTGCACTTGTCCATAACAGTTCTCATAGAAAAGTATGTTTATGTAATTAACAGCACTTTTTCTTTGCATTAGAAGCCTTCTTATGCAAACTTTATCATGGGGTGTCACTGTAGTAATAATTATTCTTGTATTTGCAGTTTGCTTCCACCTCAGTTTCCTCAGGAAAAGCCAGTCATCAGTGTTTTCCCACCTGTGAGACATCATTTAGTGGACAAGCAGGGGGTATATGTGACCGGTCCATTAATAAGTAATGTATGTATCATTTGTAGCTTCGCACAGATCTACTGTTAATAGCAGTTTTAATACGTCTCACGCAAGATTATTGTTAATACTCCTGGTAAAAAAGATTAGTATAGATCCTAATCTCTTTCAAACTGTATTTCAGGGCCTGAAAACAAATTCTGAAGTGTTCAGTAGTTATTCTAATTATTTTTTTGTGTGTTTTACTGATACCATTTCTGACTTGAATATTCCATGTGTCTAAAACTATTTTAAGTTATGAAGTCTTAGAAAATTATTATCACATTTTTTTTGTTATTGTTAATAGAA
>NW_005054297.1:16088188-16091155 GCF_000277835.1 Geospiza fortis
AGAGGGATGCTTTAAGACAGTTTTGTAACATAGTTCTTTCTAGCCTAATCCTATTAGAATGGCATCAAGGTTTTAGCTCGAATATTCAGGATTTTAATATGCTGGTCTTTTTGTCAACAAGATTGTCCTATTTTTTCTTGAGTGGATGGAGATTCTGACTCTTTTAGAATGTAGTTAGTGCCTTTGTCCTCAGATTTTTTTTTTCCTCTTCTGTTGTTTGCACAAATGTAACTTGGTAACTAAAGTGGGGATTTTTGGTTGTTCAATAGAAATGTGGTACTTCATTGACTCTCCACTGATAATGGAATCTATGAAAGACTTAGTTTCTGTTCAGCTCTGGGTTGCTTTATCACTTTATTTGGAGCTTATGTATATATAGTTTGGATTAGCTAGTATGTCTGAAATAGCTTTTCAGCACTGTCACATGGCTATAATAAATACTCAAGTTCAGCGCATTTTGGAACGCTTGGATTCCAGATATAATTTTTCTTCTTCTTTGGATTTTGTTTTGTGTTTTTCCCAGTTTACAATGCATTCAGATCTTGGAAAAATTATTCAGAGTTTACTGGATGAGTTTTGGAAGAATCCTCCGGTTCTAGCTCCTAGCTCAACATCATTTCCATAGTAAGTTATCAAAACATAATAAATGTCTATTCGTTTTTCAAAAAGTGACTAAACCAATTATAAGGAGGGCAGAGACAGGAATAATGTAATGGATATACCGGAAGAATTAGATTACATGTCTTTGCATAATTTCATGTGCATGGTAGATGACCTGATTGTTTTTAGAAGAGACACTAGATTTCATTGGAGTTACTGAATCAACATGCCTGATGTAACTTTATGTCCATTTTCTGGAAAAAGAATTTTTTACATTACCAGATGAAATCTGGAATTTGCTTTATCTCATTATCTGAGCAGTTGTGTTTTTTCATATTCTGTTCATAATCTCCCAGCTTAGGGCAGTTCCTTTTGCACCATGTGCAGCAGAAATTGGATGATTTAAAGAATTGTGTTAAATTCAAATTGTGTCAGTACAACTGTGGTTCTCATGGCTGATGGTGATACTAAGTTTGGATGTGGCTTCAGTTGTGAATTTTAAAAAAAATCATTCATGTTTTTTAGAAGTAATTACTTGTGTGTTGCCCAAGCTATTAAATGCTATACCATACATAAGAACAAATGTATGACACAGATGTTTTTCTCACAACTTTAGGATGGAAACTATTTTAAATTATGCTGTCATAAATTTTTGAGAAGTACTTTTCTCATAATTTAAGAGTGTAAGTGTGTATTTGGCTGTTCTACAAGAATGTAGATTAATGGACTTCTAGACTATACTGCAGTATTAGACAGAAGGGCTTATTACATTGGAGGTAATTGAGAACAGAAAATACAAAGTTTTTGGCCACTTGAAAATTCATTCTTATTTCTTATGTGTGGTCTGGTAATTATAATTCAAATGACAAAAGATGTGCTGTAAGCAGTTGGTTGCTCATGATTGTGGTTTTGTTTTTTAGCCTTTTCAACAAACCAGCTGGAATGCCTCCTTTTGCTCCTCAGGGGTTTCCATTTCTCCCTCCATATCCACCTCAAGAAACAAACAGAACAATGGCACCCATGCCCATTTCTGAATCAGTTTCTTCGAACTACACTACGGACAAGCCTGCTGCTCCCTCCTATGGCTTGATTGCTGATCTGCCGCTGCCTGTTCCCACAGCAGAAGCGGTGCTGCAGGTCGGTGTGCTGAGTTTTGCTGCTTAAGCTGGCAGACACTGGGTACAAGTTCCCTTAGGGGCACACAGAGCATTGCTGTAAAACTCAAGGAAGCACTTGAGTGAGTGAACTTCATTGTTTTGCTGGTGCTAGGGAGGCAAAACTGTCATTCTGGCTTTGATGAAGAATTTTTTAGAACTTGAAGTCAGAGCAACAAGTTTGTCTGATTTTCAATGAAACTAGTGTTATGTTAATGGTCTTTGATTATAGGGGTTTTGTTTTGGAGCTGCACTCCCCCATAGGGCAGCTGTAGCTGTATCTCCAACCACAGAAGATAATTTTTTTCTTGCTTTCCTGCTCAGAACCTATTAGGTGAGGGCAATGTGCAATCTCAGGTCTTTATATGAAGCATTTTATCTTTTATGTTTATACTTAAGCTCCCTGTTGCTGATGAACTCTGGAAGGAATTTTATTTTTAATAGAACTTTGTATCTAAATGTTTAGTCTCGAATCAAATAAGGTCTATAGAAACAAGTTTTCTGAGGCTTGGAAGGCACTTTTGTAGCTTTATAGAATTTAAATTTTCTACAACTGTTTTTTCCTTGTCTAAAACGTTTCTTTTCTGAGGGATTAGAGCTCTGAAAACCACATGAAAGAGATCAAAATGTCAATCTCCTTCTCTCTTCTCACTTTCTTGAGTTTTACTATTCCTGTGTGTTTTCCCAGTCATTCAACTGCTTTCAAATGAATTATTTTCCTCCAAAACTGACTCATCTTTTATGACATGTCCCCCCAAACACCTTCAAGCATTTTGTTGCATTGGTTGAGTTGTTTTCTGTTCAGATACTAGTGCTACTGCTTCTTACTGCTTTTCTTGCTTCTCTTGTTGCTGGAAAATATTCATCTTCAGTTCTCAATTAATCAGGTTAAATATCAAGAAACTGTGCTTCAGAAATCTACTAAGCATTTCTAAATTTTGATTCAGGTTGGCCAGAATGGATTTACATACAAGATGCCTGATGTTCCTGATACCTTTCCAGAACTCTCAGAACTAAGGTAAATCTTCAGAGGGTAGCTGAACTTTCCATAGTTACTGAAAGGCACTGTAGTGTACTACTGTATCTGATTTTTGTCAGAAGTTTGTACACTTCACTGAAAGGGTTTTGTAGAAAAGGTAATTAGGGGAGCTACCACATACCAAAGTATTGTAGTCAGAAAATAACCCTGCTTTATATTCAAATGTTCTGCTTC
>NW_005054297.1:16091188-16112340 GCF_000277835.1 Geospiza fortis
TTTCTATCAGTGTTCTGCTTTTTTTCTGAGGCCTTGCAAGGGACTTAATTTCTAGTAATTCAGTAAGCGTAACTTTTGAAGAAGGAAATGGGATAGCTTGAGGCTGGTTCAAAAATTACATTCTCCTAAATGCCAAAGGACTGTAATGCAAGGTAGATGGGGAACTGCCTTGTGAGCAGCTCAGCATGTTCAGGGGAGGCTGGCTTAGACAAATCCAGGTGGTAAATGTGTCTGCTGTCCCAGTGCACATCACTGCTACATCTAAATACTTTATACACATACTACACAAGTATTTTCATCCACTTGTCATTATTCAGACAAGCTGTATTAGTTATTGCTCCCAGCAGCTTGCTCAGATCTAATGAGACAGTTTCCTAGATCAGTTATGTGGCATAGAATAGGTTACAAATTCATTATAAACTCCTTCAGATCTCACATCTTTGTGGTGGTGTCATAGTTAAGCAATTGAAAACTCTCCTTTCAACTGGGATGGCTTTTGCTTTTCCTTTGACACTTTCCAAAGAACCTGTTTCGTTTAGCTGACTTAGCTTTTAAGTTCTGGCAGCATCCTTATTATATAACAGCAAATTAAGATTTTTGCAGGGAAGTGTAATTTGTTAAACCATTCTAAGCCTAGTCCTTTCAAGAAGACTGGATTAAAATTCCATGATTCTTCTGTTGGTCGTTTAATTGAATGAAAGTGGTATTGCAGCTGTTCTGAATAGTTCTGTTCTCTATAGGTGGCATGGTTTTGGTAAAGGGGGCTTTTGAGTGGCCTTTGTGAGAAAGGGTCAGGAGCTGCCCCTGTGCCAGGCACAGCTGGTTTGGCAGCAGACCCACTGCAGGACTGCTGAGTCCATTAGCAAAGCAGGCACTGCCTCTGAAAACATTTTAGAAAGAGCAGAGGCAGTGAAGATTGAGGGGAGGAATGGAAAAATGTGATAATCCTGCCAACACCAAGGTCAGGGAAGAAGAGGGAGAAGGAGGTGCTCCAAGTACCAGAGCAGTTATTTTTCCACAGCCCATGGAAGTTTTGGAAAAGATCACAGTAGAACAGGTATTTTTAAAATGTACCCTGTAGCTGAGAGGACTATGCTGGAGCAGTTACCCACACTGCAGTCCAGGAAGGACCCAGTGTTGGAGCAGGCAGATATGCCCTGAAGGAAGCTGCAGCCAGGTATACTCCAATCTGGGTAAATCTCTCCTGCCAGGAACTGATTGCAGGGGTGGAGCAGGGGTGAAGTGTGAGAAGGAAGGAGAAGCAGAGATGAACTGTTAGGGACTGACTGCTACGCTTGCAGTTCCCCCTTTGCCCCAAGGAGAGGGAAACAGCGGGAGGTAGTGTTGGGCATGAAGGAATGAGGTTGAGCCTGAGGAAAAACGGAACAAAGTGTTTTAGATTTTGCCTTTCTTGTTTACCATCCAGCTCTTACAGTAATTGACAATAAATTCAGTCAAATTTTTCTGAGTGTGTTTCGTATGTGATTGTAACTGGTAAGTGACTTCACTGTTTTTATCTCAACCCCTGAGATTTTCCTCCGTAGCCTGTTGAGGAGGGGGACTGAGAGAGCAGCTAAGTGGGCATCTGGTACTTTGACACAGTCAACCCACTGTAGTAGCATTATGGGAAGTAAGGCTTGAAATGGCAGATATTTTTTAACGTGCTGCTTTTTAAATTCACTGCTGCATATAGTAGAGCTCCAGGAGAAAGGGGAAAAATAAGTTGTGCTCAAGTGTCATGTATTTGTAAGTCCCAAAAAATGCCTCAAATTTTGCAAGAAATTAATTACTTTACATGTGGTGTTTTCAGATTTAAATGTACTTTCTTTCTGTTTGAGTACAGTATATCACAGCTAACCAGTATGAATGAGCAAGAGGAGGTGTTACTGGAACAGTTTGTGACTCTTCCGCAGCTGAAGCAAGTCATTACTGATAGAGATGAGTTAGTGAAAAGCATTGAAGAGCTGGCAAGTAAGCTGTCAAAATGTTAACATGTGTGGCTCTGTTCTGTGAACTAAATCCTTTAAAAAAAAGTAGTAATGGTGATTTTATTTTTCAGAAAAAAACTTGTTGCTGGAGCCTAGTCTTGAAGCAAAAAGACAGACAGTGTTGGATAAAGTAAGTTAACAATAAAATCATCTTCAGAAATATGAGTGGTAATATCTGGAATTTTTTCAAGGTGATAATGTCCCTTTTCTTCTTCCTTCCAGTATGAGCAACTCACGCAAATGAAAGCAGCCTTTGAAAAAAAGATGCAAAGACAGCATGAACTTAATGAGGTATAACTCCTATATGTCATCCTTTAAAAATACTTCAATAAATCTGAAGTTTTGATTTGTATCTTTAACCATTAAGAATATTCATTTGGTTAAACTCTCATTTAATATGAAGTAGATTAAGTATTTCATCAAATATGAAAAAAGTTGAATGATGTACCAAAAAGTTAAAAGCAAAATAATGGGTTCTCTCATTGGGGTTTTATTTTTTACTGCTACAATTGGAGCAAAGTTGGAAGAAAAGAGTGATGTGCATCTAGAACTGTTTAGTACAATCCCAGTCCAAACCAGTTTTAAGAATAGAATAATTTTTAAAGAAGGCTTGTTCAATTAATGGTACTCATTTAACATAATGAGATTGTAAAACTGTGCCAGATGAAAGTGCTCAATAACTTCAGGAACTGAAATTCTGCAGTTCACTAGGCGTGCTTACTTCAGGCAATATGCTCTATGGGCTGTCAAACTTTGCATGTTTTACAGTGTAAACACGGCAGAGGTTATTACTTCAGAAAGTATTGGAGAAGGAGAATAATTTCTTGATATATTTACCAGGGTATTCATTAGAAGATCTAACTTCTGATAAACCACTTTCTGCACTGAAATCTTCATAATTTGCAAGACTTGTCACCTGAGAATGCAATGGTCCATCAGTTTAGCATGCATAGTACCTGAACTTCTGAATGCTCCCAAAATAAGAAAATTAATTAAAAAAAAAAACCAAAAAGTTGCATGATGGCAAACCAAATGGTTTCATAGGTGGTCTAAATATTAGAGGTTTTCTCACTGAAAATCAGAAGAGTCTGACTCCTAATGCCTCCTTTGACCTTAAAGTGGGCAGAGGTAGTTGACATGGATAAACCACCTATTTTTGCAAGAAACCACTTAAGAACAGGACATAATATTGCACTGCTGTAGTCCCTTTTCTTTTTTCTAAATTAGATTTGCTGATTCATTTTAACGATGGATAGGAGGCTGAGAGTTGAGGAGTAGCAGTTGAATTTTTCTGCTTTTTTTCCATATATGCTATATCTTCATGTAGTGATGTTTGCTGTGCAAAGGTATCTCCTGCTCTCTTTCCTTCAAGTTTCCAAACAAGTATTTTTACTTGCATTGGGTGAATTTTAGTCCTCTTTTATTAGAGCAAACTCTCTGTATTTTGTACAAGATCAATTTAACAGGAAATTTTGATTACATTAAGGTTTTAAAGTACATAAGTAAAAGATTTTTCATATGGTAGATGAAGGTTAGGCCAAGCATCTAAAATCTATAAATGCCTTAATTTTGCAGTTCTGGCTCTCTTCAGACTCCTACTGGGTGTGAATCATGTCCTGTTTACCTGTCTAGGTGTATTTGAGAAAAAATAATGAAATTGTATGCAATAAACAGAAGTAAGGTTTGAGGTTTATAAGAACAGAAAAATGAGTATACTGTTTTAGATTAGCAGTCTATCTACTTCTTGAGTAGGTGCTTCTTTGCTTTCCTATCTTCTCCACAGTCATTTCAAGGGTATTTAAAAGCTGAACAGTAAGTTCTTTTTTACCTTTCTATACTTCTCAGGTTCACAACTGATTTTCAAAAGTAGACCCTATTTATTGAAGACACTTGAAATGTTAGTTCTACTCAGAAATCATGCACTTGAGAACTTGTCAGATTTCCGAGCTGGATGCTTTCTACACTGTAGGGTAAAAGCTGAAAAACTTTATTCATTTGTGTGAATGATTGTGTATCAAGACCTAAACTAGCAACACTTTTATGACATTGAAACCTTTCTAGTTTAACAAGCTAGAGTTCCATCTCTGTAACTTGGAGATGGAACTTCATCTGGTTACTTAGGCTTTTATGTAATAATAGTGCTCTGTCCACATATTCCATATTTATATAGTCATTTATCTTCTTGGAAATGTAAGTTTTAACTGATAGGTTAATATTACATTGGACTTTTTATTTCTTAGAGTTGCAGTCCAAGTGCTCTGCAGGCCAGACTTAAAGTTGCTGCTCATGAAGCTGAAGAGGAGTCTGATACTATTGCAGAAGACTTCTTGGAAGGCAAAACAGAGATAGATGACTTTCTTAGTAGTTTCATGGAAAAGAGAACGGTATGTAATATACAAGTACTTCTAACCCAAGACATGTACAACACACAGTGAATAAATTTAGGACTTCTTTTTTTAAGAGTTTGAGCAGTCCTGTGATACAGAACAGTGCTTTAGTGAGCTTTGACAGAAGGAGAAAGATTCCTTAAATGGCTTCAGTTTATTTAGACTATAATCTGCATTCCAAAGGCACTTACTTCTCAGATGGGAGTGCAAAGGTCTCCTGCATTAGACCATATTCATGTGCTGTTGCAGATATTTTTGTGCCAATTTCTTCTGTATCTTGTATAGATATTGGGGAAGATAGCCACATGGTAAATTTCAAATTTGGAAGGTTGACATAAACTGACATGTTGCATTAAACAACCTTAATGTTTAATTTATTCAACTTCTTAAACAAATTCTGTTGATGGCTATCATCAAATAAGTAACTGGGGTTCAAAAATCACCATTCTTGTTCATGCTGTGACAAAAGTAACTTACCAAGTAGTGTACCTTTCTTTAAAGGTGCCCAATAAATGCATTTTGTAACATTGGAAACAATCCTCTTATAAACAATTTTAGATAGAATAATGTTATCTGTACAGACCATTGTTCAGCCCGAAGCTTGGAAGGGAGGTAGGTCAGGCAGGGTTTTCTTTCTTTAAAGAGCCTGTAAAATAGCTAAATCATTAAGGAGAAACTGCAGCATGCATTATAAAAAAACTGCTTTTAGAATTCTGTCTTGTATGTCTTGTTTCATAGCTCTGCCACTGCAGACGAGCCAAAGAGGAGAAACTTCAACAGGCAATAGCCATGCACAGCCAATTTCATGCTCCGCTATAGGTAAACATGGTTTGTTAAACAACTTACCTTATTGTTACACTCCTGGTAACTGCTAATGGATTTGTTACAGTGTTTATTGTTCTAATAACACTTCCTGTGGAAATCAAGTATGTTCTGCATCTGTTGTTACTTGTATTTAAAATATAACTTCTGGAAAAATTAAAATATCTAATTATGGAAATTTGTCTTTACAGACTTCCTGCAAACTACACCTGCCAAGAGAACGAATGAAAACCCCAATAAAGCACACTTTTTAATAACTATTATTTGCAAATAAGCATTTCATCTTATCTGGTTGTATTTATGGAAGAGATTGTATACAGAGTTGGGATGGTTTTTGTACAAATTAGAACGTCTCTTTATATTCTCATTGTACTCAAGAATCCTTCTATTGCAATCTTTGCATTAATTTCTTGTATTTATTGTTGATAGTTAAAATATTTAAGTTCCCTGCTGCTATACTCCATTGTTCAGAGATTAAATATCTAAACATGTAATTTTGACTAGCTTTTTACATTTTTATAAAAACATAATTCATATCTTTTGTATTTTGAATTTTAACCATAGATTTGGCTTAATCTGTGGAAGACTTTAAGTGATAGGACTCTGAAAACTAAAAAATTCTTAATGGAGATTGCCACTGGATTCACAAGCTGTCTTTTCTTGAAGCCAAAATATTAAAGAACAAGTTTTTTTACTTCTAAGTAATAATAGAAAGCTAAGTATTAGCTTGTATTGTGTTTTGGATGAGTAGATTGGGGATTAAGCAAAGGATGTGTTGGAAAAAAATTATACTGGAATCAAAATAGAATAAATGATATCTGCATAGGTTTGGTATGTTGCTTAGTAGCACTGATGCACTGATTTCAAGAGTGGTTTGGTACCTACCACTGATTAAACACAATTTTCATCTAACAAGTTCATTTTCTTTTCTTTTGTTCATAAAGGAATAATAAGCAGGTCACCTTCCTGTTTCTTTTTATGCAATATAAAGAAGTTCATCATGTGAGGAACTCAGAAACGCTCCAAAAAAACTAGTTCTGAAGTTCTTTGGAAAACGGTTATTTTTTTCTAATGTTAAGAAACAAAGAAACTAATTTGGTTGGAGTTGCACGGTGTCATATGATAAGGCAAGTGATCAGATTCGGAAGTGAAACTCAATTCTGTGCTTTAATCAATGAATCTTGCCTCTGGTAAGCTGACAGTCTGGGGATGGGGTATATCTGGTGAGAATGGGTAGGACTAAATGCAGTGTTCTGTAGGAAGAAAATACAGGTCCTAAATATGCATGTATTTTCTCTCTTGCTATTGCAAGAAGACACATTCTTTTTCTTAACCTTCTCAATGCATCAGGTTTTCATGGAGACAGTCAAGGAGGAAGAAGGAGGAGTAGAAGGAATGGTACAGTTTTGAGAGTTGTAAGTAGGCTAAAGTGCTGATTAAGTAATGTATCAGAAATCCTGCTTCTTTCTTGTCAGGAAGCAGTCTGGAGATAAACCTCTTAGCAAGACTCCACCTGTGTGTTACCTAGATAGGATCACAGAACATGGCAGGTTCAAATCTCAGACCACAGTCCAAGCATGTGCTTTTCTGTGTCACTGATCCTCAGTCCTAAACTTAATATTCTTCCAGCAAACTGTGATATTTCTTCTGAATGGAGAAAAGTGATTAAGGAAAATCATGTAAGTGCAAAAAGTCTGTTCTACAGGCTAGTGGGTCTTCAGTCTCAGCCCTGCCATTCGTTACACTTGTGCGATTGTCCTAAGCTGTTCCTTCTCAGGCTAAGTAAACTATTCACTGGTATTTTATAGGACATATTTTAAAGCTGATCCAAATTCTGAGATTAGATGTCCCAAGAAAATAGATCTGTGGTCCAAATCCAAGATACTTCGATGTCTGAAAAAAATCAGTACTTTATAAATGGAATGCTTAAGCAATAATTTTAGAGGTTCTTATTCCATGTGCTGCCTGTATATTGACACAGCACTCCTGCTTATGTGCTAACTAAAGCCTTAGCTTATGTAAACATCTAAGTGGTTCTGAACTTGTGTCTATGAGTAGTGTGATTTCTGCAGCTCTGGAGAAGAGTTAGGTGTAAGTCATCACTGTAACCTTCTTGGCAAAATCCCATCTAATTCTGTGCTGAATTGTTGTTTCTGATCTCTTTCTGATGATCTAGTTAACTCTCAAGACTACACACAATTCTGTGCAGAGCTGTTTTTTTTGTTCTTGTTTCTTGTGAACAGAAAAAGGCATGGATGACCAGATATCTGGTGTTCTTGCTGTATTGGGGTAGTATCTTTATACATTTTATAACAGGACAGGAGGACAGGCTTCTGTTCTCATCTGCCAGGTGTTACTGTGCTCTGCTGTCACTGAACACTTTAGCCAGGTCACCCTCAGGGGATTTGTAGTACAGGTTCTGAACTCTTCAGCTTTTCATCTTATGTTACTTTAGTGAGCAAATTTTCAAATTGGGAACTTCTCCATGGAGTCTTTCTGATGGTAGTGGAGTAGAATCTCCAAGAAAATGTCACTGTTTAATGCAAGTTCAGTGTTGGTTATTCAGGGATTTCAAAGTTCTTTTTTCTCCCTTTTATTCTCTGATGTCATTGTTACTATTATTTGGATTTTCCCCCTTATTTTTAGCCCCTTCTGCAGTCACAAACCCATCCTCTAGAAAAGAAGCACAGAAGTCTCTGTATTCAATGGTGATGTATACTGGATTAGCTGCAAGAATGCTGTCACATCCAAGAATGTCCAGCCTGTTTATGGTCTTTAAGGGTCTACCTGATGCTGGTTGGGGTAGTTTTTGAGGATTTTTTGTTGTTGTTTTGTTTTTCTTTTGTTTTAGTCCTACATTGGTTGTGCCTTCCCTGGTCTACTTTCACCAGAAGACTAGGTAGAACACTGATAACACTCTATCAGAGTCAGAGTCAGGGATTTTTGCTTTTAGCATGCTGGTAGCTCACAGTTAAACACATTCTTTACCTCAGTTTTTGCCAAAATATGAAGTGCAGGTGTAAATCCAGTTTCCCATGAAGTGTAAGAGAATGACAGCTGCTGTTAGATGCATATTCTAAGGGTTTTTGAAATATGTCAAAAGAACTTTTAAGCAATCTGGAATAAAAAGCTATGTACGATGACTTGTTTCTTGCGAGCTTTGCACAATGTCATGCTCAGATGTTCTCCCAATGGGAAATCCAAGTCAATGAACAAAAAATTCAAGAGTAAGGAGATGGCTCAGCTCTGATGTTGCAGTTGTTAGCAGTGGGGAGTGTACATTCTGTGTGGTAACTGCTGATTGAGTCTGAGGTTTGCCTAATTTTAATATCTGATCTTACTGCTAAATCACAGAATGGGTCAGGTTGGAAAGGTCCACACTGGGTCATTTGTTCAAACCTCCCTGCTCAAGCAGGGTCATCCTAGAATACATAGGACAGGATTGTGTCCAGATGGTTCATGAATATCTCCGATGCAGATGACTCCACAGTCTCTCTGGACAACTGTTCCAGTGCTCAGTCATCCACATAGTAAAGAACCTCCTCATAATCAGGTGGAACTTCCTGGGCATCAGTTTCTGCCATTTGCCTCTTGTATTGTTCAGCACCACAAAGAAAAGCCTGGCTCCATCCTCTTGACACCCTTCCTTCAGATACTTACAGACATTGATGGGGTCCCCTCTCAGTCTTCCCCAGCCTAAACAGGCCCAGCTCCCTCAGCCTATTCTCTTAAGTGTGTGATCTACTTATCTTTGTTGCCCTCTGCTGAAATGGCTCCAAGGAGCTCCATGCCTTCCTTGTTCTGAGGAACCCAGATCTATTCTTCCCCAGGTGCAGGGCCCTGCATTTGCTTTTGTTGTATTTCAGAACATTCCTCTCTGCCCATCCCTCCACTGAGATCCTTCTGAAGGGCTGCACAGCACTCTGGGGTATTGGCTGCTCCTCCCAGCTTGGTGTCATCTGAACTTGCTGAGAGGCACTATGCCAGCCACCACTGCAAACAAGAGACTGGAAAGTGAGTTCTCAGCAGTATGAACTATAATCCTGTTGTTTTTTACATACTCCGGCAGCTTTGCCACTTAGGAATTGGACCAAATGTGGAAGTTAGAAATTTTACAGTTTTATACATGTCCAAGGTCTAACTACTCCCTTCAAATAATTTTTATAAATTTTTATAAAATAGAGATTTAAGAGATCTTCAGGTAAAACTCAGTTAAAACTCTGGCAACAATGTCAAGTATCACAGCCTTAATTATTCTGAACAGTAAATACTGTAATGTGTTAAACTTACAAATAAAGGCTTTAGGATTTTAATATGTCTTGTAGTCTTATAACTTACATATACAGTTGGGCATTGCAGGACTTTTGAGTGGATATAGAATTGTGTTGAGAGTGGATGCAGTACAATACTCAAGGACAAACATTTTATCTTCATGTGCAGTGGTTTGAGCTTTTCCTGTTCAGCCATTTAAACAGCAGTAATTCTTGGAGCTACCTTCACTAAAATGGGCTTTAAAAACCTGTATTGCATCTCTGGCTTTTGAAAATGCCTTGTTTTAGTCAGACACCTGTAGACATCACATTTCCATGCAGTAATAAGCTATAAAGAGAGCCTATATTTCAATAACAAGGGAATACCTCAATATAAAGAACTGTGTTCTTTAGTCTTCAGAAACAGAATAAATTTATCTGAATAACCTTAGCAACAGGCTTAGTCCTTGCCTGAATTCAGTTGTTTTTCTGGTGGACCTGTAAGTTTTCATCAGCTTCTTTACAGAATGATTTCTATTAAAAGACTAGAGCATTCTATTTTAACATTTAACATTATTGGATTTGCTGATTTCAGTGCTTTACTGGCAATTTAAATAATATAAGTAAATTTGAATGTTTATTTTATCTTCTTATGCCCGCACTCTGGCATCTCTCTGAATTCAGGGTTTGCAGTACACTTGGCTCTAGATCTTTGGCCTATTTTTCTTGTGTCTTAGTACCATCATAAGCTGACCTACTTCAAACTCATCCAGCACATGTTCTTCCCTTCCCAAATGAATTGTCAGCAACTTACCTGTCTTTGGAGGATTTTTCAGTCACTGTGGTGTTTACCTGTCTCTGCACTGCTGTGTAAGGGTGACCAGCCAACCTAAAAGCTGCACCCAGCTGTCAGCCTGCACTCAGAAGCAGCCCCTGGCCTTGGTTTTGTTTGTGATCTGCTTGAGAACTCTTGTATGCAGTTCAGGGCAGTGTCCACAGAGAAGCATTAAGTTAGCTGGTCAACAGTGATGGCATTCTTACCTTCATAGCAAAGGCTATCCCATTGTGTTGCTGCAGTTTTATTGTTGGTTTGCGTCATTAAATGTCTTTTATGCTGTGATACCATGCCCTGGCTTGCCTCTGTCTTCAAAGAATGTGGTTCCCTGCCTTGCTGGTTTTACAAAGAGCTTTCATTCCCTGCCTTCCTCCTTTTACTTTCTGTTTTTCCTTTTTTATTTTTATTGATGCTGTGTTGTTGTGCCCTCCAACTAATTAATTTATCAGCTTTTTAGAATCCATTACCAGTTAACAACATTTGTTTCTTGTATAGAGTTACCAATAAAAGCAGCTGGCAAATAGTTTTCCTTCTTAAAGGAGGCTTCAGCTGTTTGATCCCATTGCCTTCAGTGTCCCTCAGAGGCACACTAAAGAGCAGCCTGAACCTAGTGAGGACTTCAGCAGTTTAGTTCATCTGTGTCCTATTTCAAATTACAGTGGGCTTATTGCAAGTGGGCCAAATTTGCAAAGATTTGCAGCAAGGCTACAAGAAAACAACATAGTTAATAAAGAAGTCTTTTTATCTTTTCTTTTTTCTCATTTCCTAAAAAAATAGAAATACAGGAGTATAACATGTTCCCATATAATTAACACAATTTATGAGAGTCTCAGTTTGTTTAGTTATCAGTTGTAGATTCTTCCACAACTGCAGCTACTGGATTCAAGTATCAGAGTAGGGAAGATACAAGAATCCCTTGATCTCAGTGACAAAGTGACTCTTGAATAAATGAAGCACTCTTATTACAGAAATCAGGAAAGCAATCCTTTGTTTCATTCTCTGGTGTGAAATAACATTTCATAACACCTAAGTGTTTATTTGAAGGTGTTTCTCATTAGCCTGATAATGCCACAAATACATTCAGTACAATGTAAGCAGTAATAGTTAATGCAAAACACCAGGGACTAAAAGATACATCACAGAGGGCTGCTAAGTGAAGGCGTAATAAAGAAAATGTTAGTATGTTAATATTTTAGTTGTAAAGCTAGTTAGAAGGAGTTGCATAAGCAACACAAAGACAGTGCTTTGAATTTGCATGTCTTGCTCTTCTGCATTTATTTCTATACATGTCTAGTTGAACACAATGTCATCATATACAATTTTACATTTTAAATATGTACAATAACATTGCCAATTTTCAGACTGATTTTTTGGCAGAATATTTGTGTGTTTTGTTTTCACTGTTGACTTTGCAGCATGTTTCTTTAGTTTGAGAAAAGCCATTCAAAGTTTCCTTTAATGCCATAAAGTTTACAGGCTATGTTCAAAATACAAAACACTTTTAAAAGTGCAGTTAAAATCAGGGTTTAATTTATTAAAAATTCATAAAGATTAAAAACCAGAAAGCTAGATTCTCAACAGAATATCATTTATTGTTGTTTTTATTTGAATTAATCTATAGCGATTTATCAAATTGAGGATCTTGCCTTTCCAATATAATATTAAGATAAACCTTGCTGTTAAGAATTATTTGTTCAAAGATAGCAGCTCCCTTTAGAGGATAGTAATAATACTGAAGTTTACCTATTCACTTTTTATAACATGTTCACAGAACAGAATGAAAAGCCATTCCATAAAAGCAGACTGAATAATAAAATCTAATGATTCTAAATTGAGGTATATTTATATAATACTGTTCTTTCTCTAGGTCTGTACTTGAAGGAGTGTGTGAAATGCAATCTAAGTAAACTTACATTACTACCACTTTGCTCTACTAGAGTTCAATTCTGCACTGTCTTCAAGCATGTAAAAGCAGCCATATGAATTATATTTTTAACTGCTGGCTTTAAATAAAATTAAAAAACCAACAAACTTGAAAGAGTTGGAGCCTAATATGGCTGGCCGCCTTTTTAATGAGTTTCAAGACATTCCAAATTTTGAATATTTTTCAGTTCTTTACTTCTGAACTGTTGATTATGAAAACTATTGCTCCTATTCTTAAAAATATCTGAATTCTTAAATGAGAATTAAACCTTCTGATGAATAGTGAATCAGTCCTTTTCTTAAATTAGTATTGCCATGCTCTGTTCAGGTTGGCAAATACTAAAAGGGAAATTTTGTGTGAGGATAAAAGACACCAGTTGGTTATGGTTAGTTTATTTTGAGTAACAAAATTTTGGAGAAATATTCTCTGTAACAGTTCCTTTATGGGCACAGCTTTCATTTACTTACTGATTCAGAGTGATATTTTCATAAGTGATTTCTGTAAGTGATTTGATATTCCCTATTTTGTGTACTGCGTATGTACCTCACTCTCACTCAAATAAAACATTTTCAAGTAGGAAAATAGGCTGAAGAATCAGGGATTTTATCACCTCTAAAATTTTACCTTTTTATCTTACGTAGGTGGTTTGGAACAAGGGGAAGATATAAACAAACTTGGTAACAAAACATAAAGAGGTGAGAGCAAACTGCCTGGTGTACCTTTTGTTACAAAGGGGCGTTTTAGCGCAAAGGCTGTGTGAGCCTTGAAGTTTTGGTCACAGAATCTACTGAACTTGCAACACTGGTTGAGAATTGAGTACAAATTGGATGCATTCAGATGCAGCAGCAACTGCTTATTAATGGATTTTTTTTTCAGGATCAAAAAAATCCTTGTCCCCTGAGCCAGGGTGTCCATTTGTTAGCTTTACTTTGCTGTAAAGAATATTAGTAGGAGAATATGCAAAATAATTGTTCTAACCTCTTGTGAAGAAAAAAGCGGAGAAAATACATATGTCTGAAGGCAAATGAGCTCTACAAAAATAAGTTTTGACTGCTTCACCAGTGAGGCTAACAGTAATGCATCTTCAACCTTGAGTAAGAGTACTTTGGAATTTCACATCTTAGGAAAAGAACTATTATCCTGTCCAATAAATAACTATGGAAATGTACAAAGTAAGGAATAATTATGTACAGCATTGATAAAACAACCACCATATTGGCTTAATGAAATATAACAGCAGATATTACCTTTCTTTAGTGTAATGTCTTAAAATTAGTAATAACTTGTTCTGCTCAGATCTTAACTTACACAATTGCACAGTTCCCTTTCTTTGGATTATTTCTTTAGGCCACAGACCATTTCCATTCTTCATCTGATGAAAAGATGTCATTCCAGACTGTGTAAGACTTTACATCATCTGGATCCTTGCTGCCATGCAGGTATTTCAGCCTGCCAGGAATACAGCTTCATCAGAGTCCTTGCCACTGTCTTCACTAGGCAAGCAGCCACCTCCACTTGGGGACCTACAGCTTAAGTCCTCCACACCAGACTCCTGGTCACTGTTGGCTGAGAGGTCAGGATCAGAGCTTTTCAGGTTGTCCTGTGTTAAAATCAGAGCGGAATCTTCATCCCCTTGAGAAGGGCTCCGGGATGGGAATGATTTCAGATCACTGCTATACTCCTGGGGAGTGTTAGCTAAGCTGTTGTTGGAGGTATACAGTCCAAACTGTTTGCTTCGGTCTTGTTGCTTACTCTTGACTTTATTATTACCTGATTGTGATTTCTGAAGATTTGCTAATCTCTGAAATAAAGGAAATAGGATTTACCATGTGGACACATTTAGGGCCCAGAAATCCTCTTATATGTCCTTGCTTTTTTATTTTAAAATAAACTTCCAGAGCCCAACCCACCCTTTAAAACTGACTATTTGCATTTATGGAATATGAGAAGTGCACAATTTGTCACACACCAATGCTGAATTACAGCATTCTTCTGAGCTACAATTCCCTCTGAGTTACAGAAGGATTAAACTTTCAGTAGTACTTGTGCATCAACAGAGGTAAAATTTATCCTTAAAGAAAAAATGTCCACCTTTATGTCTTAAATGCAAAACATTCCCAATAGTTTATCTGAGAACAAAGAGGATGGCTGAACATCCTCCTTCCAGAAAAGGATGTAATGTGTAGGGGACTCTGCAGCATATGGAGCTGGGTTTAATTTATCATCAGTTACCAAGTCTGGGGTATCAAGCTCAGCTGTTTATTACCTCTTGCAAGACTTCCAGCTCTTCTTCCAGCTGCTGAGTTTCTTCCTTCACTGCCATCAGATAATCAGTAACTGACTGTCGAGGATGCAGCCCCTTTTCAAAGCGGTTGTACATGCCACTCCAGAACCTGGAATTGATGGCAAGGTCAGCAATTTTCCCATTTGGTGAAGTAGTCTCATGAGACTTAAATGCACACCTTTTTTTTTTTGTTTTTTTTTTTCCCCAGACACATATTGTCCTAAATGATCTATCCACACTTATTCATCATTAGAGTGCATACACATAGGTTCATAGACTATTTAGCAAAGTTCATGGTTCGTTGGCATTTCCTCCATCCTGAAGGTGCAATTCATAGGCAGCTGGACATAAGCAGCTCAAAGTAATTCTGATAGACAATAGAAAGAAAGATGAATGTAGTTTAGATCACAATTGAGAAAGCTCCACTGAATGCAAAACTTTGCAAGCTTTTTTTTGGGTATTATTGTTCTACACTATGGGCTTTAGAGCAATGTACCTATAAAATAGCCAATGGTAAAGACAGTTTTTCATATTTGTAGTTCTCAATTGTTGTTCAACTTCCCATGAACTCAACTTTGGAATTCTGTGTTACTCTGGTGCGCCTCCTGCCTTGCTGGCATAGGGCCACAGGCAGGCCCTGAGTGCGTAACCAGTTCACCAGACAGGTTAAGTAGCCCAGCCCTGCTGTCAGCTGCAGCTGTCTGGCCAAGGAGCTGACAGATATTTTTGGAGCCCGTGCATGCTGCTTGGTAGCTTATTATTCCTATCCCAATAATATACTATTTAAATCACATTCCCCCTTAAGTTTATCATCTGATAGCTCATGCTTGGAAATCTTTACGCACCCAAGTAATTAGATTAAAATCAACAGGATTACTTATCCATTGGAGGATCTGCTGTATCAGTACTTCTTTTATAAATCCCACTATCCCAAAGAATACGATTAATTACTATTTTTAAATTGTTTTAAAGTGGATGTGACCAGGTATACAGACATGAAAGAATTCAATTTCTGTCATTTAGGATTTTTATTGATGTTTTAACAGGTGCTATTACTTGCAACTGGAAAACAAATTGACCCATGTTACTTAAATGACAGTTTTAATGAATTTCTATTCAAGTTCTCCCAAAGTGTGTTAGGAGTAATGGCACAATTAATTAACTCAGAATGTTAATGGTAACATTTCTGAAGTGATGGCATTTTGTTATATTTTGAAGAAATATCAGGAAAAACTTAACTTCGTTTTACCTGATATAACACTATAGGCAAAGTCTGGGGTTTTTTTACAAAATACTTGTTTTAGCAATGAAATCATATGATTTCTTGAAAAGATCCTTTTTACTTTCATCACCAATTGATCTAAACTAACATCACGTAATCTTGGAATGGAAGAAGTTAAAGCAACTGTAAATTTAGAAACAACAGATGACAACATGACTGAAAGAGGCATTTCTCAGTGGAAGAAGTGAGTAACCTTGAAATTAGGACACACAACTATCAATATAGCTTTAATCTTAATCTTCTTTTCAGACTAATACTCTGTTGTGGAATGGTGCAGAGGTGTTGGCTGACTATGAGCACACAAGAAACAAACATCCTGCATCTGAGACTGAATTTACTCTCTATAAACGGCCTTATAGACCAAGAAATACTTATATACAAAGGTATTCTGTTCTGTACTAACCCATGCAAGTGGTACTACCTACTTGTACAAGAAGTTGCATGGAGCTATCTGTGGGTGCAGGGTCCCTTGGGTTTGACTGTGGTCTGACCTGTATAAAGGATTCAGGTAATCAGCACGATTTTTCCACAAGTGAGCCCACAATGAATATGTTCGTTCTTTGATTCTGAAAAACAATACATTAAATAAAAATATATTAAAGGCTCCATTACAATTCAGGGATAGCCAAAGCTTAGATGCAGCATTCTTGTCCTCCATACTTCCAGTTTACAATCAGCTTCCTTGACAGAATTAGACTTAAGTTACAAGCATAGAGAAACAGAGACCCATATTCCCTTGCAGGTCACTAAAAGCAAAATCTGATCCATTTCCTATAAAGCAAAAACAGCTAGAGCAAGTAGGTGGAGACACTGGTTCCTTTGTGAGGCGGAGAGGATCATTTCCATAAAGTGAGCTTTCAGACAGATCTCTGCTCCAAAGGGATCCCCACATTTAAAAGCACTCACGTCCCACTGAGCTGCAATTTCTTACACAGTTAGCTCTTGGGATGTGGTGATCTGTGAAGGTTTTGATTTTAAATGGATATTCACTGTGGCTGCTCGGCATTTGAGCAGTGAAAAGGAGCAAATGGCAGCAGCCAGCAGTAACCGGCACCTCCTCTCATTGCTACTGCCGATATCATCAGGGCTGCTTGAGAAAAGCAATGGATGTCATCATGTATCAAGGACCCAGGGCCCTGGGAAGCAGATACAAACATGAGCACTGCCAGGAATATGATGCTGTCTTTGTTTGGGCCTCAGGGCAGGTAGATTAATTCATAATTGCTCTGGGGCCAGAAGGACAGCAGAAGGACAGTCTGCTGACTCAGTCCTAGGGAGGGCTACCAGACAAAAAGGCTGTTCGTAAGGAAGTACCTAAGAGAGCAGGTAAAACGTCCTGACATGAGATCCAAAGACAAACACAGAGGAGCACATTAAAACACAGAGGAGCAGTAACTCTTAAACTGAGGACTTAACTAGAGTTACCATAATTTCATATTGGAGTTAAAGGGCCAGCTTGCCTTGTATTTAGTCAGGGCTGCAGTAAAGGCAGGCCCACATGGCTGAAGGGATAATGCTCTTGTCAATTTTCACTAATCCCTGTCACGCACACCATGGATTATGCTCCCAGCACAGCTACACTGCAGAGGATCAACTTTTTTTGGTATTAATCTGTGTTGCCAGAAGACAACAGGCACCCTGTGCCTTATGAAACACATGCATGCAAACTGGAGAATGTCTGACTGCTCAATACACCACCAGCCACAGACCCCATGCATAAATATGCTACTAAAGAAAGCATTTTCATACTTCAGCTCTCTTCTCTCCTTCTGGCTGTTACACAGGAAATTCCCAAACTGGCAAGAATAGATATGATGCTGTATGTGGATGAGGAATCTTTCATTGAATTCAAAGGCACAAGGGAACTGTTCCATTAGCTGCCAAACACATTCGATGAACTGGTCAATAACAGGTGATATCTCCTTTGGATCTCCATCTAAATTGCCATACCTGAAACAAGACAAGATACATCCAATTATAACCTGAATCCCTGTAAGAAAACTGAATTAACTCTAAGGAAAACAAACCCCACATTTTTAGTATGCAAGGTACATCCTAGGCATTCATTTCTAAAATCTCAAGTATTACTATATTTTTACTTAGAAAAATGATGCAAGAATCGTGAAGTAGAATGGAGGCAGAATTAAAAACAAAAAAGCCCCTTTTACTGGGTATTTTGTTATATGAAAGCTACAGAAAGCTGGCTGCTGCATAGCCATGTTTTAATGCTATCAGTATAAATTTTACCAGTAACACAAGTTATCAGAAGAATGGCTGAAATGACTAAATGACAAAAGCGTGTCCGAAAACAGTTTCTTAATAGTAGATTATTCCCCAAACCAGAAAACTGAGCAGGAGAGCTACCTGCTCTCATTATAACATTAGCAGAAAACGGGTCAAAGCTGCCCTCTCTTGGTGAAATTTTATGAAGTGGGAAATATTTACATGCCACTGTGACTGTCAAGTGAACATGAAACTTTCTGTGCATAAAAATGCCTCTTGGAAACACTTGCAATGAAGAAAAGGAGACTGAAAATAAAATACGCATAGAAGTAAAAGGCATTTTGTAAGTCTATATAATAGGAAGAAGCATTTTCAATCAATTATTCTCCTGAGGGGGTGTATGTGCATTTATATTTCCACATGCCAACAGAGTAGAATTTTATAAATATCTAAAATTGAAACTTCTATTACCATCAAAGAAAATACAGCAATATTGCACAGCAAACCAAACCTATCAGTGGTTATTGCATTTCATAATACCTTTTGCCACTGATAATCAAAACCAACTGACAGTATCATATGAACTGTAGTAATTCCTATGGAATTTCACAGGTGCTGTGAAGATGCTCAGATTTTCTGAACTTTGTTGGTTTTTTAAACTATAACAAATTTATATTCAAATCAAGCAATATAATGTAATTAAATCCCAATATAAAAATTGCATTTTTTATTATTAAAGAAAATAGAAGTAAAGTCATGAAAGAAAGAAAAGTTGAAAATGTACCCCTGTTTAAATATATTAAGTCTTCAAACATTTTTCATTACATTATAGCATTTACATTGGATTGATGTTCAAAATAACTTGTTCAAATAAATTACCCACTTTGCCTGACATTTCTGAGCTGGCTTTTTTAGAACAGACTGTAACAGGAAGTGCATATATTATGTAATAGATAACTCACAGACATGCCTAAGATTAAGTACTGCCTTGGAAGATGCAGAAGCCCCTTTGATGAACAGGGACTTATGTGGGGGGCCTTGGCACTCAGAGGAGATCTGCTGGACTCCAAAGGGGTTTTGCAAGCCAAACACACACAAATACTCACATGGACCTCTCACTGCTCACAGCAGCTGCAAGAGCTGCACACAGGACTCCCCTTAGCAGTTTTGGAGTGCATATATAGAAATATTTCACTCTGACTTTTCCAGGCAGCTAAATCTCATAGTTGGAGAAAAGGGTATGGCCGTTTCCTGGGGCATTCTGTTGCTGTGTTTTGTAAGGCAGCAACAAAGAAGAACTGGAATGGCAGCAGATACAGACTACATAAACATATACATATATAGAGAGGAAAACCTTAGCACTGCCTTACCTGTGGTTAAATTTGTGGCCAAAGGAAACCCAGTCTTTTTCAATTAACACCTGAAATGAGAATATTGCATTCAATGTTGGGGAGTGGAGCTGACATGTTGAAGCAGGCAGAAGGGTGGTGTAAACAAGAAGTGTTGGAATCCCAGTTAATTCTTAGAATGATCAGAAAAGTGGCAAGCAAGAATGATGTAAGCAAGCAATATTAGAATACTAAGTAATTTTCAGAACTGGCAGAAAAATAATGAGCACTGCTTGCCAGCTCAGGGAAACGCTTCACAGATGCAGAGAGAGTGCCTGTATTTCAGCACAACTTCAAACATCTTGTTTCATTGCTTTCTAAAATAGAACTTATAAATGTCTCAAACATCTTTTTAACATGTGACCAGTAACTTGATAACCACTTCTAGATGCTTTACTACTGCTGATTGACCTGGGAAAGGAACAGATTTTCCAATATAGCTGCTCATTGCAATCTAATATCTAGAAAAGACACACTTCTGACACTCAAAATTAAAATGTTCACTGCAAATGAATATAAATTCTTGCTTTCACAAAAGCTCTTTGGGCTGTGAGAAAGTTTCTTGGTCAAGGTTAGGGAAAAAAAAACCCCAAACATAGGTGACTGACTGATCCCCCCCTTGAATAATGTTTCATAGAGAAATTGGGAGACTCTAACGTGAACATATAGAAGCCTTCCCCCCCATTTTAAAAAACAAAACAAAGCAAAATAAAAGGGTATATTTAAGGACAATTTATTTCCTACTTAAAACAAAGATATTCATCTGAAGTGATGCCATACTCCTTCATTTACTCTGAAAAAGAACCCGCTTACCATGAATCCCTTCATGGTTCTGTAATATGGATCCAATAGAAGGCTTGCTACAGAGCAAACCTGGGCTGTCCTATCCCAGCCATCAGAGCAGTGAACAAGCACACTCACACCTTCCTCAGCCACAGCCTAAGGATACAGAAAAAGTCAGAAATTTCACAAGCAGGGAGGAAGAAAATGGCAAGAGAGAAAAAGTAAGACAAGAGCCATAGAGAGAGTATTAATTTGGAAACTGCGAAAGCTCATTCATTTTTTACTCTACCACAGAGTTCTTAAATAAAGTTGACCGTCTCATTTGAAAATCAGTGTTATTACTCTAATTTGAAACATTTTAATTCACCCCAGGCCATGCAATATGGTGGTTGAGAATTACCTGTTTATGCTCCACTACAGGAAGATGTGGGATTCATTTCAGTTAAAATACATCAATCTGCCAGAGCAGACAACTACCTACAGCAAATTCAGATGCTCCAACATATCTCATGCCACTTACATGCCACTAAAAGCATAGCCATACTTGCAATATGGCTCTTAATTTTTCATCTTGATGGTAATGTCATTAAGGGCAATGACTGGTTCCAATGACATCACTAACCTGGACATAATTGCAGCACACTGCATTACACTGGTGACATGCTGTAAAGGCTTCTGGGGAAGCTTGTGGTAGTGAGAAACTTCCACATCTAATAAGCAAGATTCTATCAGTATTTTTAATGTAATAATCAGGGAGAGAGGATTCCATTTTATACATAAACACATAAAGAAGAAATTGTACCGAGTTCTCCAGAGTCTGGTGTTGTATTATTTTTAGAATTTGAGGGTTGGTGGTTGTTTTTTTTAATTCTAGGGGTTTTGACTTTTATCATTTCTAAAGAGAATTGAATTTAGGAAGTATAAAACAAAGTAGGTTAGGAAAAATACTGTAGGGGAAAAAAACCCCATTTAAGTTAATTTTGGGC
>NW_005054297.1:16112350-16113080 GCF_000277835.1 Geospiza fortis
ACCCCTGTGGGTGGAAGACCAAGAACAGAGAACTGAGAACTGTACAAATAAGAATGGGTCAAAATGCATGTCAGAAGGCACTAGTCTAGCAAGCATATGCACAAAGGATAATAAGAGTAACCACTGGGAAAAACTGCAAAGCTAATGTAAATGGCCTTATTTCTATGAGCTAATGAAAAGGAGTAGGCCTGGGAGTAACAATACGTGAATTTATTGCACAGTTGCTGTTCAGGTAAGAAACTACAGTTGCCTACTGAGAAGGAAGAAGCAATGCAAGAGAAACAAGCAGGTAGTGAGGAGAGAAACCCATGAAGTTTTATCTGTATAGTTGTGGGCAGTAGGTCATGTGAATAAAATGGCCAATAAGAAATTGTAATCTCAAAAATAAGAATTGAAGCAGTAAAAGGCAGAGCACAAGGTTGGGGGCAACAAAATTAAAACTACTTCTGGCAGATGACAAATGTCTACATTACTTTGAGGGGAGTAGGGGAAATAATTTCTTATTAAAGCCAAAACTGTTTTCTGGAAGAATTTTCAAGTATATAAAAGTAGAAGCTGCTAAAGAGTTTGGCCATGGTAATACACCATGAGTTGGTTCAAGAGGTGAATTTGGTGAACTGAAATATCAGAAGGGATAACCCAGTAGCTATATATTGTATATAACATATTATACATTATATATAGCTATATGTATATATTACAACTACCACTTCCACAAAGAAAATGTCCA
>NW_005054297.1:16113099-16144082 GCF_000277835.1 Geospiza fortis
GGAAAATAGGGAAAAAAACAGTAACAATCACTCTCCGGGAGTAAAGTAAGGACATTCAAATGTCTGCCACAACAAGACACATGCTAGTAGAGGCTTCAGCACAAAAGAACACAAGATTTTGTTTACTATTTTAGAAAAATATCAATACAACAGCACCTAAGAATCATCTCTCCTCATACACAGAGCACTGCAAGATGGGTTTTTTTCAGGTATAACATCACTGAAGAGATAACAGAAGTTACCCATAAGCAGAGAATTTGGTCCTCATTTTCTGTGTATCTGCTTACTCCAAGTTTTGTTCTCATTTTACACACTTTACCTTCGCAATAAAAATGCCAGCGTCCATAATGGCTTTGATGTGCTTCAGCCAGCCAGAATTTTCTAGGCCCCACAGAAAGTCACTCATTGAAGGTGATTTCAGCTCACAAACTGCAAAATAAGATACATTTTAAATGCATAGTAGATAGAGTCCCTTAGGCTTCATTGACTGTTCAGCCTTGGAGTTACCTCTTCTTCAGATATCCACTGTGTAAAATATGCATCTTTTGAAAAGAATGCTCATGTTTTGAACATCTCTGCCAAATTTAACCTTCGAGAAACATATGTATTTGAGAAATTGGGCTGCATCAAATTTCACCCAATATGTTGACTTAATTTAAAAAGGAAAGCTGTCATAAAACCTATTGCAAACAAATTCAAATCCATCCTTCTCTGAAGCATGTATTTTCCAAAATTGTGTTGGGAGGAAGTTTTCAAACCCCTGGGAGGATTTCATGTATTTGATGATGAGGGCTTGGAAACAGAAAGCATTTGCTTTCTGCTGTTGGACAGGCAGACAGACACCTGAGTGGTTCCCCTGCCTCCTACTCCCAGCACCACAGATGATGGTGCTTGAGTTAAAGTGGTTCACTCCACAGTTCTCCATCCCTGAATTAAACCTTATTAAAGCTTCACTTGGAGTCAAAAAGTATTCTGATGGTGAGGACAAGACATAATCCATCAAGGAAAATATTTTTCTGAAAATCTTCCAAACACTATGCCACATTTGAAGAAAAAAAAAATAGCCCAGTTTTTACTCTAAGTTCCTATTCTGCTTTATCCAAGTATCTATTTTTTTACTAATAAAGAGTTTGTGGTATCAGAAGAAAAAAAGCAATCAGAATCTAAATAAGGCACCTCAATCCAGCAAAAAACATACTGAATGAAATTTTCTGCAATCTATTTTCAACAGTAAGATGCTAAAATCACCCTTAAAAAGACTACATCTTTATTTTGATCCATGTAGAGTTATACTGTCTTTTAAAGAAAAAATATATTAGCCAGTGAAATTAATTTTCAGAGTACAGTGAAAAACATCATGTCTTTTACTGAGTTAATGTATGATCTGTCAATTACTAATGTCTTAGTAAGTCTCTTGTGGTCTAGAAATCTTAAAAGACTCAGTTATTTATGGCCATTATGGCCATTGGCCAATAGCTTTATTTTCCTTCAGTGTAATTGAAATTTAATTTTACAAGCCAAAGACAGAGGTTATACCATATCTGAACTCTCTGATTGTCCTAACTCCATTTAGTTCAGAAGCAAAATGGCCTAATGTGTCCATACAAAGTCTTGCAATGTTTATATGTTAGGCCCCTTCCAGATGGTTATTTTAAAAGTAATTTTTGGAGGATATTTTTAAAGATGCAGAGATAGCAGCACTGAAAGCAAACAGCTTTCCACATGATTAATGTTTCTGTGCAGATGGAAGCATGACCAATTAGTGGCTGAATACTGGCTGAAGCTGCTGTCTCTATTTACAAAAGCCCAAGGTAAAGGCTGAAACTGTGCTTTGCTCATTCCCAATCCCAAATTGGAGTCAATATTTACTGACCACTTCACTGTGCAAAGTCCATATTGTCCTAAATGCATACACTGGACATTTCACATGACTTTGGCAACTGATCTGGACCCTAGTACTGAGTTCAATTATGAATTCAGTTATCCCAAAGGGAAAGGGCATTTCCATCTCAGCAAAAAAGGTACTAAAATCTTAGAGAAATATGGCCTGCTTCATGCACAGGAAAATCAAGAGCCAACAGGCAGAGCTCTGGGAATTCCAGCAATGCACCCAAATCTCAGAGTGGGAGGAGGAAAAAGGGCACACGCTGGAAACTGTCTCTTCCACCAAAAGTACCAGAGGGGTGTGCTGGACTAGTCCCCCATTTGTGGCAGGACAGCCATAAGCAGAGGAAGGAAGAATTACTGTGGGCCAAACCCACTGGGTTTCTCCCTGCCTGATCAGTCCTAGAAGACCAAGGACCAGAGAGCTGCTCCTACATCACAGCAAGTACTGCTCCTGGTCTGAGGAGAGGAGAAGCTCATATTTGCTGTTTAAATACAGACAGGGAGCATGTGGGGCCATCAGCTCAGTGCACAACACACAGGAGTCAGGTCTCAGCTGGGCCTGGGTGTGCAGCACAGCCCTCCCCATCCCAAGTGCCAACAGCAGCCTCAGGCAGACCTGGGATCTTTAGCAAGAAAGGTCCCTGTGTAACGTCATTCTAATGTTAAAAACTGTTTCAAGGAAGTTTACACACAGGATCAAAATTATCTCAAGGTTCTTCACATAGACCCATCTATAAATGGAGAAAAATAAAAATCCATACTATATTAAAGGCAGCAGAGATAATTTTTTTTTCTGAAAGGAACTTCCATCATGTTGAAATGCATTTCACTTCCACGATACAGTCAAATCTCAACATTTTTTGCATATTCTGAAAAAAATCTTATTCTAAAAATTTCATCATTTTATAATGCTGTTATAATTAGCCAAAAATCAACATTATACTAGGGAAAATATATGTTAAAATAAGATAAATTGGCTTGAAATAAAGTTACTAAAATCACAAAGCTGAAATCAATTTTTCAGCTACTAAAACAAAATAGTATTTTATTTATTAAGAAATAAATTGTTATTAATTTTAACTACTAAAATAAAATATTGATATTTTTATAAGTATAAATTATTTCCTCAGCTTCCCCCCCCAAAAAAATGAATAATTAAGTGAATACATTCCTAATATAAGTGCATTTTCTAATGGAAAACTGAATACTAAATTTTTTTTTCAAATTTTCTTAACATTGGAAGTTATTTAAAATTGTATATTGCAAATAATCTGCAGTCTGGCATGTGAAGATCCTCTGCGCTTCACTTCTGCTTAGCACCAGTAAATTGAATGAAACTGGCCTTGCATTTCAGCAACACATCTAGCCAACTGTATCTTGATGTCCTCTTTCATGCTGTATGCATCTAAGCAACAATACAGCTCACATTAACCTAAAATCAGTTTTCATCAGCCTCATTTGTCTTTTCAAAGGTTTTATGCACCTTATAAAGTCTTAGTAGAGATCATGAGCAGCAGACCCACTTTCTAAAGAGTAGTATGATGCTTTACTTGAGATTCACATAGGTACAGTGATATTGCTATCTTATTTATGTATTATTTTAATTATTTACATATTTTTATTGATATTGATAATACATCACTAATTGATAATTATTGATATATTATTGAGGTATTAATTGATAAAAAATTAAAGTAATATTAAATTTTATCATCCTTGACAGTCTTTTTGGTTCTAGGTCTCTCTGTATGCTCAAGTCAGGTAAAAAGTCACCAGAAAAACAGATTAAGAGACACATACAAATGGAAAAAGATAAAAAACTACCTAGCATCTTACATGAGGAAAGCCCTAGTACACTAAAAGTCATAAGATTTTTCTTTTAAAAAGTTCTTAACTTCTCTGATTTTTAATCTTATCAGTCAAGTTGCTACATGAGAGATTTCAACACAGCCAATATAAAATCCAGTAAAAATGCAGATGTTTTAACCATACAGCTTATTTGAAAATAGATGCTAAGGATTTGTGCCCTCCAAGCAGCCTGAAGTGTTAAATAGATTTCAAGTTACCTTGTTACATGCAAGTTTTGGCCATGGACCAGTGTCATGAACTTCTGTCTCAAAAATTATACACAGTACTGCCCATGCAGCCAGACTGGTTGTTTACTATTTTAACATTGATAGTTTTGAGTTGAACAAATAAAGGGACCTGTTTACTCATCCAGCCTATCTCCTAGCCAAACAAGACTTCCTAGTGAACAAAAAATCTGTTTTCCCCACCACTGTTTTCCTTAGACCAAGAAAACTCTCATGAATAGATGTTTTACCTGCGTCCCACTTTAATGCTGGTTTCCATAAAATGCTCTAATTTGAAAATAGAGCATGGCTTCCCTATCATGGAAAATTTAAGCACTTCTTAGATTTCAAATTTACATTTGCATGCATTCAGTGGGAGACAGATGAAGTGTAAAAGAGCATGGGCAGAGCATCAAGTCAAGAACAAGATAAATGAAGCTGATCTGGGAGGTGATGCAAGGTGTTGTTGATGTACCTGAAGTAAATATGGAGACATGGTGGGGTGAGCACTGTTTCCTATTTGCTTGTTAAAAGACAAGGATGGCTTATTTATCCTTGCTTTTTTCCCAGATGACCTCTAAACAGTTATGTACTGCAAATATGAAATGGCAGAACAGTTTTGCTGGTTTAAATACTGCTAACTATTTATAAAGCAAATGGCAGTGATTTCCATGGGATATTGAAGGTGATGAATTGTTACACTCATTGACTGTAAATTTCATTACTAGACCTGATGTGATACGTTCTATGCAGGGCATGAATAAGTTTCTGTTAAAATTCACAGTCTAAAATGCTCAACTACCTTATATGAAAATCCCACCATAGATTTTCTGAGCTTTAAAAAAAAATCAGTTGGTATTTTCCACTAGCCTTGAAGTCAGCAATAAGGGATTTTTTTTTCATTTCACCATCAAAATGTAAATTTCAAAAAAAGACAGAGTAGCAGTAAGGTGTACAGAATTAAAATTAATTTTGTCATTAAATGATATCTGGATTTCAGCTAGGAAACAAGGTGTTTTCACAATTAAGAAATCACCAACCAGAATTTGCCATGATGCTCCATTGCACAAGTCCCATTAGCCAGCAGACAGCTGCATGCAGCTGCAATAGATAAAGATTGCTTTCCATGTTCTTTTTTTCACTGCTGCTGATTTCAGAGCAGTTATTCTGATTTCTTTGACAGAAGGATCAATTATTTTCCTCTAGTTCCCAATGAAGATCCCAATGAATATTACCTTCAAGCATCTTCTGCAGACTATTTCTCATAACATGGATGTTCTCAATGCCTATGAATTGAAACTTGATGTTGGAGTAGTTGTCTTCATTTTCATATCCCTTCCCTGCTGCTCTGTTTGCCATTGCATTGAGCTGAAAAACAGGGAAAACTGGATGAAAACCAGTAGCAGAATCTTCTCAAAACAAACCTTGTGGTCTACAGCAATAAATCAGAGCGGTTTAAGTCAGTCACAAATAGGAAGCATTTGCCACAGTGCCAACACAAGGGGCTCTGAATCTGGGATCTGTTCACAGCCTCTTGCAGGGCGCTGGGCTGCTGAGTCTCCGATATCCCTATTTCACACCCTTTGAGTGAAACTTTATTAGTGAGGTTAAACACAAAATCCTCACGGCTTAGGCAGGATTCCCCTGCAGGAGCATAAAGGTTTTAATGTAAAGGGCAGTTTTGATTTTATGTTGGATCAGCATTATGTTTACCAGCAGAACAACCCAGGAGGTGGCAGTGTCTCATCTGCCGTGCCACTGGCTCAGAGCCTGTGCGCACTCTAGTGTCGCCCAAGTCACTGAATTTTACTGCTCTAACCATCCAAAAGCTGATACAGCTTACTTCTTTGAAGCTTGCAATAATGAATAGGGAGCTGGAGTAGTTTTTCCTAATTTTATAGTTACTTGGCTCTTGTTGAGTAAGACTACAAAATATTTGAATTGACAAAATTACCACAAAAATTTCCATCTGCAATGCACAGCTATCAAAGGAGTTGCTGTGCCTCAGCAAAAATACTTTCAGCTGAAAGTTTTGTCTTCAAATCTGTTACTTGCTTCCTGTCATGGGAAAGTGACTACATACTTCTTTAGTTCAGTTTTCTCAAGCATAAAATTAAGGCTGTTGTTAATGTTTATTTTCCCCTTTTTGGAACCCTTAAGTGGGAAGGAAAACTATCTGCCAAGCTCCTTATGCCAAATTGTGATCTTTGGGCTGAAAACTAAAGCTGATAAAAATTAATTGAGTACTTTTACTTTTTTTAATAAGTCTTTTTAGCTAAATTATTCTTTTATTAAGTACCTATCTACTTTTTTTCTAATTTTTTTTAGCAAAATCTCACAGTGCAATGGAAAGAAATTGTCTTTTTGCATAAAGTCTATGCTTTTCTGTGAAATTCATGCTGTAGTGCTGGGGGCCTTCAAAGTTCCCAAGAAATATGAAGGCTCTGAGAGTGACAAAGCAGCTCAAGTGGCAGAACCTCCATGCCTCCAAGCACAACTCACAGCTTCTGCTCAGGAAAGATTTAAGAAATAAATAATAAAGGATTTAGACTCCACTGGGCATCAATTGGACAAAAAGTGACTAAGCTTCATTTCAGTGAGAGCCAATGCTCATGAAAGAGTAAAAAAAGTCTCTCTTAGGCATTGCCTAGGGGACAAGAGGCTGTGCAGATAACTCTGTCTCCAGTTTATTTCCCAATAGTGCAGGCAGTACTATTGAATCACTGCTTCCGTGGTCACATCTGAAAGTCACAATAATATATTTCAGTGCTTAGCTGATGGCATCCTGGGATATAAAAGAATGTCTCCTTTTCTGACCTCTTCCACCCCCAAAACACATACTCCCAATATTCAATTTTAATTTGGAGCCAATATACACAATTGAGGATTGATTGTCTGATGCTGTCTTTCCTCAAACCAAGATGAAGAAGCCCAGCTTTTTGACATTATATGTCAAAATAGGCTTCCAAGGACCAAACCTGGTATCTTAACTTTCCAAGGAAAGAGCTAAAAAGTTATATTTGTGGACCATCTTTAGGAGTTGAAGCATTGCATGAATTTCATGACACAATAGAAGAAACCACACTCTGGATAGGAACCTGGGCAAAAATCCAACATTTTTGATTTATACGAATCTTGGGCAAAATTTCTTTTAACTTGTAGTATGCAATTCAGGAAAGAGCAGGAACAAAGAAACTCCATTCTTGTCTATCACCATCAGTCTGCTGATGTTTTGACTATCAATGGACAATAAAAAAACATACAGCCTGTGAACGGCATGTCAGTTAAGGACAGAGTCCTCTGTGTGACTTGCTACAAAGATATTAATTATCTGCTGAATCCTAATCTTTCTCTTTTGAAGTTGACATCAGTGTTCTTGTATAAACAAAATGAGGCAGTCTCTTTCTGCAGCAGCCTATAGCTTCAGGAAGAAGGATCTGTACGGATGAGTCTCAGCCACCAGAAACCCCTGAAACATAAATGAAAAACATCTATGCTCTAACTAACCCAGTACTCAGCACATTAATACCATTAACTGTTCCTGCAGCAGAGCAATCTTATCACAAATATCCTTTCTTAAAGGGCAATCTGAAATGGCACTCTTCGAAAGTAAATAAATATAAGGTTAAATTTGCAAGGCTTTCTAACACTCATTTATTTTAAATACTGTCAGTTGCCAAACTTTGCAGCTGCCACAATATTTACTAACAAGTTTTCCACATCATCTACCAAAATTCCATCTGCTGCTCTTAAAGTAGTTGTTGTGAAGCTATCTAAATTGTGCATGTCCTTGATTAATCTCAGTGAATATGAAGATACAGCCTGTAAAGGCAGAAGACCCCACTTGCAAGATTTCCTGGCATTTTCTTTAATCTGGAAGATAACCAAATCCAGTCTTGTTATAATGTGTTTTAGTCATGAACACTAAGTCTACATTAGCTTCTTCTGTGATTACATAGAGAAATGACAGTGGCTTAAGTAAATTTGTATTTGGTGATCCTGATATACTCAAATGAAGTGGAAGCAAAGCTTTCTTCCACAGACAAATCTTTTGTTTTGAAAATTATCAAATGCAATGAGGGAAGAGCACTTGGGAATACTGAATTGAAGGATCCATCAAGATTCATGATCTTTATAAGGAGCTGGTTCTTATGAGCAATGAGGCAAACAGCTTTTTAACTGCCTACAGGAATGGAAAGCCTTCCACCAGACTGGATATCTTATCTTTACATTTGTTAAAGGTTCCCTGAGGAACACCAGGAAGCACTTCCACTGATACCTATCCATTGCTATATGCTCTACATTTATAAATGCATTATCAGGTGCAAAATTGTAACAAGGCTGTATTTGGCATCTGGGATCACCGGAGCTTTGCAGGTCTGTCCATTTTTGCTGCACAGAGAGTAGTAGGAATCTGGTATACATATTTCTTTACATCAAAACTTTTTTTTAACAAAACAGTTAAGTGAAAATAAACAGTCTTCATCTCCTGACTAGCTCCTGAAAAAGCCAGCATTGCTGGAAATGGGCTGGCACGCATGGCTAAGTGAGCCTAATTCAGTCTCTCCACACCCTCCATAAAGTATGGGCTTTTTTCACTGCACACAGAAGGTGTCTCAAAGTAATTTACCAGAAAAAAAATTAAAGGATGGGTCCTTCCTGTTATTACCTGGTAAAACATTATTAATAACCAAGTCAGTAAGTCATTAGCAATAAACTGACTGCCTTAAATAGGGAAGAGTAGCAATACCATCAGACAGGAAACAAGCTATAACTATTATTACACACAGAAAACTGTTAAACAAGCATTATTTAGGCAGCTAGGTCTGTCATCCGTGTCTAATGCCCTTTCTGAACACAATGGTACCAATCCTTTTCTACTGCTCATCACAATTCACTTGCTTCAGGACCACAAGTAAGCTGGTAGCATCCTTGTCTTCCCAACAAAACAGAGGGAACTGAAGGTGAAAGTAGTTACCAGATTACACAGCCCTTGGTGTGACTTGGGTCAATGAGAGATGCCAAGGCCCTCATTTTCTGTCTGCTGCCTCCCATTAGAGCTGTGAGCACTCACAGCACCTTCCCACCAATGCTCATGCCTTCAGTCAACAGCCATGCAGCTTCCTTGTATCTGCTCCAGCTCTGCCAGGTTTGCCCTTCCTCACTCCATTTCTCACGTTTCTCAGCTCTACTCACCTTGCCCTTGCCCCTCTGTCTTCTGATCTCAGGATAATGAAACAGCTTCCTTCTTCCTTTTCCTCCAGCATTTATTCTCCTTTTTTTTCTTTTTCTCATGCTATAGTTAATCCTATACCTACAAGGGATTCTGTGGAGGTTTGCCTCTTTATTTTCTTCTCTTCAGAGGCTCTGGCTGCTGGTAGTATAAGAAAGAACATATCCCTACTCTCACCTCCAGATACTGAAGCCGATCTAGTCTTTATCACCTTGAGCTGTTTGCTAGCATGACAATTTTGATACAAAGTTTTCTTAGCTCCCAATCTCTTCTAGATCATTATTGAGTTTCTATATTTCTCCATACCATAATTTTTTTCTAGAGCTTTTTTCTTGGCCAGAGGTTTTTAATCAATTACAGATATAGCATCTGATGTCACTATTTATCATATTTCAGAAAATCTCTTAAAACCACCAAAGTGCTGGAGATATTTAAAGGTCTCTTCCATTCCTGTGATCTCAGTGACTTGTCTTTCTATAGCCTTATGCAGGGTTCATTGGAATTTTCTCACTTCCAGGAGAAATCATTCATGGAGAATTATAGTATAAGCAGTCAGAGGTTTGCAACATTACAAACAATTGTAAATACATCTTATAATGGGAATTATTTGTGCCAATCTCATCAGAAATATACTTACTTGATAGCTCCTTTGTGTGTGTAAAACAGCTACAACTACACATTATTTACTTTCCTGTATCTCGACATTTTGCTAAGAACAAGAAAAGGGAAAGGTTCAGTGTAAAGGAGAAAATTCTCCCAGAGATAATACCGTGGTCAAGGTTCCTAGTTAAGATTCCCCTGATAAATCCTCATATACCTGTGGAGTTAGACAGGCGCAACTAAGATCAGAAGTGCCTTGGTCAATCACTCAGGTTGTGTGTCTTCCCTAATGGATCCAGCCCAGACTCAGTCTTGCTATGAGCAAGAAATGCAATGTACTTACTTTGGGTCGAGTGTCAACAACATAGATGAAATCACTGCCTGGATTGGCTTTTCTGATGGCCTGGAGCATCTGTTCATCCTCAAGGCATCGAGCACTAAAGCCAGATAAAGGCTGGCTGCTTCTACATATGGAGGCCTGCAGAAAAGAAGACAAACAAACAAAAAACCTTACAGAATTATAAAGTAGAAATTATTTAGCATCCAGAAGCATTTACAAAACCAGATCATTAGATGTTTGCATAGATGTACAATTACATGAGAAAGGCAGAATGGTAAAATTAATAAATACATTCTTTTTAATTACACGTTAATAAATACATTATTTTTTTTAAGGCAAGGAAGCATTAAAACAATCCCATTGGCTCAAATTCAGTCTTGAATATGGATTTTAGAGCTATTTTAAGTATTGTATTTCCCTAATGTGGACTAACTCCTGAAAGGTGATATCTTGAGGGTGAGTACAGCCTTGAAATCATAAGAACATTGATATACCAGAAAGAATAGGTCCTTTTGTACTCACACTTACCAGGTACCAGACTGATTACAGCCAACCTATACCAGTGCCTGCTTTACTAAACAGCCTGACAGCATGAGTCCAGCAAACAAAAATGTATGACATGCAACCAGATCACAAATGATGGGGTATTTTTAGCACTGCCTTAGGAAAAAGACCTCACTGCATAAGAAGTGGGTCAGGCAGCCTGACTCCTGGAGTACTTGTATTAAGCAGGGCTACTGAAGGAGGCAAGAGAGCTTCTCCACAGACCCATCAAGATCACCTTCTTTCCAGATGAAACCAGGAAAGTAGAAACAAACTGTGAAATAGGCAGGCAATTTTTATTTTTGCTAGGCAGAGGACAGCTAGATTTACAGAAGGCAAGCGGATAATATGCGCACTTTCTAAGCACTGAACACAACCATGAAGAGAATCTGCCTACTGAAGGTCACAGCCTCTGCAGGCTGTCCTGCAGATTATTTATTACTGTGAGAAAGGACATGCTTTTTTCAGTCACATCTTTGAACTATCAGTAGTTACTCAGTAAAGTATGAGTCTTTCAGAGGGAAACCCAGAATTGTGTGAGATCCTGTTCATACTTTATTAATGGTTTTTCAAACAGGTTCTTGTTATTTAGAGTTTAGTCTTCTGATCAGCACATATTCCAGTGATTTATTACATGCTATTGCATAACTGAACAGATAGTTCCAGACTTTGATCTTATCATATTCACACAGACTGTGTAAGATGCGGAGGTGTCACATCACCACTGAATTTGTCAGGATGAAGGAGCTGTGTGAAAGTTCTGGCTATGAAGGACTGAATGAGTGGTACCTGTCTCCTCTGCATGCAGCAGGCTCTTCCCAAACTGCTGATAAATCTTACCCCTTTCCTGTCCATTACCCTATTTACTGGCAACCTCCAAACTCACAAGGAGGTATTTCCTCCAAAACTGCATTTCCTAGCTCTTTAAACTATAAATGTTCCAGGACTAAACACAATACTTCAGATCCTGGTACTTTGAACATTAACCTGAACTTCAGCCACAGCAGGGAAAACATTCAGGCTGAAACATGAAACTCATCCAAGATGAATTACTATATATTCATGGTAATCTACCTGACCCTGAAACCTTTTCTTTCACTGAGGTTTGGAAATGTCCAAGTGTTTTGAATCCTAGATATCTATGTTTGGACATAGTTGATCGTGCACGTGATTAACTCTGAAAAATTTAACCTGAAGAAAATGTTTTTAAAATATTTAATTTATGCAGAGATTGTATTTACTATTTAAATCTTCCTATTCTCCACTTCATTGTAAATTTCACAGATCTTTATGGAAGCAATTCTCTGATGAAATACAGGGTAAAGGAGGAAAAAAAAAGTCTCATTCCTTTTTTCTGAAGCTTAAATCTATTATAAGGGCTGCTGTAAAGGCAAGACTCCATTGAGATTGTAGCTTATGATTTGTGCTTGTGACATTCTGCAGAAATATGTCCCAGCCTGTGTGGCAAATGCTACAGAAACCCTGTAAGCCCAGACTAGCTCTGTCTCTTGGAAGGTCCTGACTTTCCCCCAGCTCTAGGGAAGACCTCTCAGTGCCACTCTGGATTGAAGCAGGAGTCACACAGATCCTTTGAGAGTACAAAGGGGACATAATTCTCCAAACTGGTAATGACAGCTGAGCTAAGGCAGTCCCTAAGGGGCTGGAACACAAATGTAAAAACACCCAGTTTGGGGATCCTTCAATCCAAGGGTCTCCTTTCTCACCTCAGCTGCTAGAAACAGAAATACAAGTAGTCTAGGTACAGCCTTTGCTACGGAGAGGGGAAGGTGGAACTCCTCACTTGCAGACAAGGAGAATCTCTTCAGCAAAACCACAACACACTGCTCAGCCAAAATTTAGTAGCTGTTATATCCAACCTTTCTGTGTCTTTTCACAGACCTTTTCTTGAAAAGCTGCTCCTAATTCTCTAAATCATGCAAGTATAATTTCTGACTTCCTCAACCTGGTCTCAGGCTACCAGATCCAAAATTGCTGTGTTCTCCTCCCAATCAGCTACTAAGCCGCCTGCTACTGGCCTTTGCTGCTCTGCCCCCCGTGTGTCAGGGCCTCTTGTACTACTCCACTCCCTTGTGATACAGGGATCATCTATTTTTTGTGTTAGCTGGAGGATGAAACTGGTTTTAAATGTCTGCATTAAATGTCTATTAATGAACTAATCACACTAACCAGCCTACACTAATATTTTTTTAATTAAAGAAACACCGATTTTGTCTTGCAAAACCTTACTAGAAGAATTATGAGGCCAAGGCCAAAATAAGCAAACACTTTGAGGTCACAAATTCACACTTACACTGTTGCCCTTGCAGTAGTAGGAAAGAGCTGGGAAACGCCTTCGGCTGCGAAATTTGGAACTCCCCACTATGATGTGTGCAGTTGCAGACTTTGGTACATAGACTTCTGTAGGATAGGAGTCACAGACCTGTGAAAGGAAACTCTGTTTGTTTGGTCTGCAAGGTACAAGTAGCATTAGCCATTTCCACAGCAAAAACAAAATACCAAGGAACTCAAGACCTCAGGGAATAATTGTTATTATTGTACACATATCAATGCCGTTTCTCAAAACATTATTTTGAAGCTGGAATGTGTTAATCCTAAATCACAGATGAAAAAACTGAAGCAAAAGGGTTGAAGGGCTGTATTCCCAAATGTTAATTCATGTCTTGTTGAGAACAGACAAGTTTAACATACATTCATCCCAGAAAGGATTTACTGTTATGTATAGCAAGGTTGTATTTACAACTGCAGTGTCCTCTGTAGCAGAATTTGGGAGTAAGGATGGGGGTGGGTGAGTGTCTCTGCTAGGAGGGGACAATAATGGGAGGGCTATAATAATATAGACAAATAATAATAGAGCCAATTTTTCAGAAAATTTGATAATAAAAAAAGGACAAAAATAGGGACACGTTGACAAGAAATTAAGCCACATGAAATGAGGCTACCAAAAGCCCTGACAATGCCTACCACTTCTGAGAGGAACCTGATAAGCCTGGAAAAAAAGCCCCAAATTACCTCTGAAGACAAGTGAGACCAGAGATGGAATCCTGTTTTTACCCCCTTTTCCTGACATTGTCTGTAGCATTCTGACTGGGGTCAGAAGGATATTCAGTATCTGCCTTTGACTTTGTGAGATGACTAAAGCACTAAGAATGGCCAGGATTAAATTATTTTCTCAGTCAAGAGATATGTAATGAAAGAGAAAGGAAAGGAAGGGCTCGTGGTTACAGTTGTTGCTGTGGTGAACTGGATTTTATTTATTATGACATTTTTTCTACACTTTATCTTAAAAGAGATCATACATTTTTTTCCACTCATTTTAACAAAAAGAAAACAAACCCTGATAGCACATTCAGTCTTCTCTGAGAATGTCACAGTCCTTCCTTTACATGGATATGTTCCAGCAACAGAACCAATGGAGTGCATGGACAAACTTCCTTCAAAAATGTCTTGGTTATTATTTTTCACAATTAATTAACATTAAAAGTCCTTCAATTGTACAAGACCGAATGAGGAAGGACAGCAGACAGCTAGGAAGATTTACGACCACAAGATCACTGTGAAAATCACTGACAGTCAATCACAGATGCTTCAAAAGGAGTGTGGGAACAGCCAGTGAGGAAAAAATATTGCCAAGCTCACTATCTGGAACTTTTTTTTTCCTTAAAATTACTATGTAGTATTTTTACATAGCCCTACATATCAGGGAAACTCTTACTCACACACATAACCATAGGTATGACTTCAACTTCTTCCCAGGCAGCTGAACTCTAACATTTAAAACACAGTGGACTTACTTTCTGCTGTTCATTTCCACATCTGTTAAATGAAGAGCCATCCTTCCTCTCACTTTTTGTGTGCCATGTTATGTAAAGTAGTAGAGTAACTGCACTTTACTACATGTGTGTACAGCACTGAGCACAAAGAGATACTGCCACTAAGCACTATGGTGGTCCTCAGTCAGGCTGCTGATTGGCTGTACAGACAGCCTCTGTGACAGAAAAATCACAACAACTTACTCCATAGTCTCTGTTTACGTCACTAATCTGCCAATAGTTGTTTGGAACACCCATCCTGTTATATTCTTCATTGAGGTCCACAAGCTTCCACCCTTGCTCTCGTTCTTCTTTATCTAATTTTGGATTGAAGGAGAAGCAATACAGCTCTTCATATTTCACTGGGGAAAGAAATAAGCAAAGAAACAGAAAGGGTAAATTACTTCAGATTTCTCATCCTGAAATCACACTTCAATACCAGAACTTTGCATGGACCTTGATGCAGTTTCCTTTCAAAGAGTACAGTTTGCTTTACAAAAGCACACATTCTGCTTTATATCTACTGTCAAGTAAACTTTGAAAGTACACGCTCTTTTGTTATTTGTATATGTTCCAATGTATGTGCCTTAAGAGAAGTGCTACTTAAAACATACTGTTCTGCTAGTCTTCAGTAGATTTCTAAAAACCTTCCCCAGCACAAAGACAAAATGTCAGCAATATGCTTTCATCCAAAGAAAACTAAAGCCAATGCCAGAGTAAGCACTTGTTCTTCAAAAGAATTTGCTATCTAGAGGTAGTTTAGAAGTCCCTTTATTAATGTAACATCTATCCTGTGGCAAAGACAAAAGATATGAACAATGGATTTTGCAGCACATCCTTCCAAAAATGATTAAAAAAAAAACCCCTCAGTAGTCATTGTCCCTAATTAGGAAGGTTTCCAATAGATCCAAGGAAATCATAGTTTTGTAGACGGCAAAATTCAGTCCTTGAATTATTAGCAAATGCATTTGAGATGCACATGATGTAATAGCATAAAAGAAGCATGTGCTACATCAAATATTTTATCATCACCAGGAAGTTGTTTAAGCAGCTATGCCACCTTCCCCCTCAACCAGATACCATATATAAAAGTTTGGTGGTGCTGGAGTTTTTAAACTTTTTTAGGAGTATATCTGCATTTAATTAGTGTCTTAATCCTGGTGACCAGTGGCAGACAGACACCACTGCCATTGAATCCCAGCTGTTGCTGGGATGTTCATGTCAACTCTGTCAGGAACATACTGAAAATCAACAGAGTCTTGAGTAGGGGAAAAAAAATTATTTCCATATTGTCCAGCAGCTTAAACTCCTTCTGTATTCTCTAATTTCAAAATTCTGACATGGCACAGATTAGGAAAACATTCTGGTTTATTTCCCACATGTTAACCTAAAGTTTTAGCACAATCCACAAATCCAAGCTGAGCATTTGTTAGAAATCTGAGCTCCTGTTTTCACTGCCTTGTTGTCAAAGGCATCTGGATTTTCTTTCCAATGGACCTGCTGTTCACAGGTACAAGGAAAGCCTTTAAAAATCTACCTATGTATCCAGGTTACTTATGACTGAAGTCTGCCTCAACATTGTAAGTGTTATCACATGATGGTGTCTGCACATAGTAACAAAATTGTTCAAGTATTAGTAGTCAGTCCCTTACCACATCTTTGCCAGTGCTTATAGGACCTTTCCCAATCTTTCAGTAATTTTGCCATAAACTTCTGCAATCCTGTTATTAAAATGTAGTATCTGATGGTTAGCTTGTTTTACAAAATGGCTTAATTAAGCAAAAAGGCCAAATTCATCTGACAGCTTGACCTTATTAAAATTCTAGCAAAAATAAAATTAAACATAATCTTCACCTTTACTGTAACTAGGACATCAGATAGCATAGAACATGTTAAGCTGGCATTCGACATGAGCTTCTCTCAGGAATGAATGAAAAGAACAGGCAGAGAATGGAAAATAGAGCCTGAATAGGTCAAATTATCTGCTCATGGAATAAAAAATACCTTCTAATGCTGAGTAACCATATTATCCAAAGGAAGTACAGCTTCATGCCCTGACAAAATGACAGGGAAGAACACAGTCAGGTACAAATGACTCAGCTTGAATCAGAGCCTTCTAATTTTGAGTAGGTAGGCAAGATCTTATCCTGTCTCAAATCACGATCAGATAGTTTGCTGGAGAAGGAAAACTGCTGTGCAGCTAAACCATGCAAAGAGCTAATTCTACAGTGCTGTTACTGCATCTTCTTTACTCAGACCTTCTTGTCCACTGCAGTCAGTCACTGAACTTGTATTCAGGGTCCTCAGCTACTCTTCCTTTCATAATTCTGGTGCATAGCAGCATGCACACCTCCTCCTGCCTCTGAGAAAAAGGATTACGGAATCACATGCCTTCCAGCATACATGAACATGTACTTGCAGCTGAGGTGCATGGAATGAATCCAGATTTTCATCAGCAAAACCACTGATGGAATTTTTCTAATTGTTTAAAATTTCTCTGATTACTTTCACCCTGCATCACCTAGCTTACCAAGTTACTTCTGCTAGAGTTATGAGGTACTACAGCTACTATTAGTACTTTATAAGGCTCAGTAGCTGTGCTCGTGGACTGTGCAATTTTTGAGCCCTCTATACAGTAGATAAAATTGGTACTTTCCTAACAAGAAAAAAATTAAATCCAGTTGTTGTCAGCTTTGTAAATACTGTTAACAGATAATTTCTTTGCATACTGTTAAAATAATAATAAAGGACCAAAGCTGGTGTTATATTTATAAAGTCATAGTTTAAAATAAACAATCCAGAAGCTTTGTCAGTTGGGTCTTAGGAGAGCATAGTGCAGAGAGGAGCTATAATGTAGGCAATCAAATGTTGGGCTTTGATGCAACATTTGGTTTTTCATCGAAAAGGGGAAAAGTTTCAAAAGGATGTTGAACTGAATTCAGAAACACACAGGGCATATTCAAAATGTAGATAATAATAGGCAAATCACAGGCAGCCCAGTGAAATAAAACAACAGCTTGCTGCTAAACCTTTCATTGATTTTAAGGAATTTCTGCACAGCACAAAGCCTCAAAATGGAAATCTTGACAGGACCACTAAATTCATCATAAAGTTTTTGCTACAACAGGGACATAAAAGTTACCTGAATTTAGAATATTCTCCTAATTTACATTTACACAAGTCATCCAGCAAATGAGTTGCACACAATATATCTTTATAATATATTTCATGGCCCATGATGCCCTAGAGTATTGTTTTAAATAGAAGTTCATGTCATACTTTATGGAGTAAACTACTTGTTATAATGTGTTTTCTTCATTGATCTACAAATGATTATATCAATATTTCTCCCACAACGCATCTCTATTGAAACCTTTTTCTTAACCTGCAAAGGACAAAGATGCACAGATACATTTCTTCTGTTAAATTCCCCCTCCTCAGGATGAAGGCTGATTTTTGTGCTGGTTTTTTCCCATACCTGGCCGAGCCAGACGGATCAGGGATATGTAAACGTCATGGCAGTCTCGTTCCTGAGGGATCACCAGATGGATCACCTGGAAGTTCTTGCAGCGGATCAGTAAGGGGCAACCAGTGGCAGTGGTGGCTTGCTTCTCAATAGAGGAAATTTGGCTGTGGAGAACCTGAGGGGAATTGAAAAGAGTTATGCTAGTCAAATGTTTAAGAAGAAAAGCAATTATTTATAATGATGTGCCAGAGCAGGCACAGTAGCTTCCACTACTTTTTCAGAAAACCCTCATGCTCCTCCTCTTGTAGTTTGGTTCTATCACCAGCTTCAGGCTCAAGCAGCTTGATATATCACCTGCAGACAAAGAGGCATTTCTGGAGTGTTTCAGCTGCTCAAACATCAGCCTGTTCACATTATCCAAAGCTTTTTGTTTGTTTGCTTTAGTGTAAGCTAGTGGTTGTCAAAGCTCTTTTCATCTATTTGCACAGGGACAAGAAGAACCAGCATCAGTTACATAAGGCTAAAATATTGTGCCTCCTCATGGGTAGAATGGTAATGCTGACATAATTTTAAATACTGCATCAAATGAGATGAAACATTACAATAAAAATCTGGTCAAGAATAGTGGGATCAAAGGAAGATGGAGTTAATTAGTTCAAAAACGGACAAGGGGTGCATAATTAAGCTACACAGAAGACTCTCCAATGTGTGACATCAAGCAACAGCTGTACCTATATATGTATATGTGTGCTGGTTTTGGCTGGGGCAGAGTTAATTTCCTTCAGAGTGGCTGCCATGGGGCTGTGTTCTGGATTTGCACTGAACACAGGGTTGATCACATAGAGATGGCTTTGTTATTGCTTACACGGAGCCAAGGACGACTGCAATGCTGGCCAGGAAACTGAGAGTGATGGGGGCTGGGAGGAGGCACAGCCAGGACAGGTGGCCCCAGCTGACCAAAGGGATATTCCAGACCCTGTGACACCATGCTCAGTGTGTGAAGTGGAAGGAAGCAGGAAGCAAGGCACATTTGGAGTGATGACATTCGCTTTTCCAAGTCACTGTTACATGTGATGGGCTTTGCTCTCCTGGAGATGGCTCAGCACCTGCCTACCCATGGGAAGCAGCGAATTTGCTCCTTGTTTTGCTTTGCCTCTGTGTGTGGCTTTTTCTTTCCTAATTAAACTCTTTATCTTAACCCATTTTCTACCTTTTACCCTTTAGCTTCTCTCCCTGATTCTGCTGGTTGGGAGCAGTGGCTGTGTGGAGCTTGGTCAATGGCTGGGGTTAAACAACAAGAAAAGGCAATATATTTTGTCAATCAATCAAAACAGCTATTTCAAATTACTACTTTATTAAAAAAAATAAACTATTAAACCAACAAAATCACTGATTCAACACTACCAGTAAAGGAGAAGGCCAAGAATTGACAGAACCAAGGAAATAGTTCATATTCAAGGCATTTCTCCTCAGCTCTTCCTGGATGATAGGAGCAACAGTGCAGTTTACAGCAGCTGTTCCTCAGTCAATCACATCTGGTATTCATACAGTGAAGGCCCTTCTCTTCCTCTTACTATACTGTAATATCTAGAATCCACTGAAAAGTTTTGAAAATTACTAGGCTAGAACTTCACATGGTGGCCTCATAAAAGCATCCATATGGAGTAAGTTACTATTTTTAAAGTGTTTTGGAAGTAATTTTCAAATTAGCATCAGTACAGTGCCATGCACTTAGAGCTAACTGAAATAATAAAAATTCATACCCAGGTTTCTTTGCGGGTTTCAGAACCATTCTCCACAAATATGACATGGGTCGCTGTTAAATACAAGGTTCCCACCACAGCTCTTCTTGAAGATAAACGATCAAGTAACCGAACATTTTCCACCTATGCAAAAAAGTGACAGAGGAGAAAGAAAGAAATAATTAGGCTATGACAGCAAGCTCAATAGTGAGAGCTCAATGTTCACATTTTGTCTATTACAAAGTTCTCTTCAGCACAACATTAAATATCAAAGAAGTATAACTATATGAGAAAATGTGATTATGTGATTTATTTTCAGATCTTCCTTCATTTTCCTTTTCTCCCCTCTTTTGTGGTACCTCTATATCCAAAAACCTGTTACCTAACACTTTCAAAGACAATTTCTCAATTAAGTTCTTCCTTGTGATCTCAATCTTACCAAAACCCTGTGACAGCAAGGCAGGGCCTGTCCTTCAGTTAAACTCCAGCTCTATCCAAACCATTCCAGCTAAATAATAATAATAATAAGAAGAAGAAGAAGAAGAAGAAGAAGAAAAAGAAGAAAAAGAAGAAAAAGAAAAAGAAAAAGAAAAAGAAAAAGAAAAAGAAAAAGAAAAAGAAAAAGAAAAAGAAAAAGAAAAAGAAAAAGAAAAAGAAAAAGAAAAAGAAAAAGAAAAAGAAAAAGAAAAAGAAAAAGAAAAAGAAAAAGAAAAAGGAGATAATACTGGTAGAGTGTCTTTCTTCAATGGGTCTCAATCAGGCAAATTTTCTCCCACGCAAATCTCTGTTGAGATTTAAAACAATGTTAAAAGAGTTTAATAGAGTTAAAAAGAAACATTTTGATGTTGCTCCCTACATTCCTGTAAGGGCTGACAGCAGAGGTCACACTGGAAGTTTTTGCCTTCAGTAACTTTTCAATGGGACTCAAATGCTCCACTTCCACTGCTCTCTCACCTTGGGCACAAAATGGACATTCTCCCTTTGCTGCACTCCTGGCAACAGGAGAGTTTAAACACATCATTAACTCTCAAATCACCAGCTTGTGACTCATACATCATCAGTACTTTGTATATGGCATGTGCTATATACATATAATTAGGCATATATTAGGGGTAGGAACTAGATGATCTTTAAGGACCCTTTGAACAAATATTGTTCTAGGCTTCCATGATTTCTGACTGAGAAACCAGAATAATTTAAAAAATCAACAAGTTGGATATTCAGTGGGATAAAACCTGTCCAAAACAGTTACCAGTTTGCTACCATGGGTTTGATGGATCTCCTACTATAACAATTTTAAAACTATTATGAGTTGATTTTCCTGAAAACAGAATGCCAGCATCTGAGAATTACATGTTTGCAATGTGTATTCCAAATATACTGCACTATTTTAAAAATAGGAAAAAAGAAAACCTTAAAATGAGAATAAGCCAGTTTAGTAGCAAAATGCTTAAATTAAAGCAGAGTCATCTCCCTCAAGGCCAGTTATAATCTGTTTTAAACAAAAATGAAACTATTTATTTAAACAAAAAAGGCTGCTAGAAAGCATGGATGAAGTCTTTTCCCAGGGCCATCTACTTCAGAGGTCATGTATTGGCTTGAGAAGGAATGGAAGAAATACAGTCTTAACCAAGCACACATTCAGCAGCAGGCAAAAGAGGAGGGATGATACAAAAGAAAAATGTGGGCAGTGCCCTTCTGAAAGGAAACCACAAAACCAATAAAAATCAGCATTGTCTGCATGAAGAAAGGTCCCTACACTGCAGTCCAGCCCACAAGGGCTTTGCTGCACAGGCACTGATCTTGCACAAGGCACTCATCACCCACCCCAGCCTACAAAGAGAGCTAGCATGGGCCATGAAACACAACCTAGCAGGCATCCACACAGCAGGACAGGGCTGAGGGATCAATTTCCAGACCTCCTGGGTCACATCTTTCCCCACTCATCAATCACAGCCCCTTGACTGAAAATTGCTAACCAACAAAGCTCCTCTTTGGTTGTGGTTGTTTTGTTTTTGGTTTTGTTTTTTTTTAATACAGAGCTACAAATAAATTAAAGGTTGGATCTGAATTAACAGGAACAGTTGCAGTAAGAGCTGTGTGGGAAGTCTGATTTCATCAAAGCAAATGCAGTGGCTGCATTGGGGAGATCAGAATTCATCTCTCCCTGCAGTTTGTCTCTCAAGAACAGATAGTTGTAGCAGCTGAGGGAAGTGTGAGAGGCAGGCATGTACTCATGCTCCCTCAGGATCTCAGCCCAGCTCTGGGGCCTTCCTAAGATGAGGTCACACTTTTTAATAGCCATAACTGTGTTTACATTCCATTCATTTTATTAAATACCATTTTGTATATCTGTAACTTATTGGCATCCATAACACCCTGTGAGAGTGAACTTCACATTTCAGCCATTCATTGTATAATAAATTCCTTCATCCTGCTCTTTTTGAACCTGTCACCAGTTATGTGCCACACGTGCTCTTACACGTCCTTCCCTCCATCCTCGTGTTCCAAGAGTGAAGAGCCCAACTTTACATAGCTGTGACCTTTATGGAAGCAATTCCAGACAAGCTCTTCCACACTTTTGATTAGTCTGCATGAGGTCTACTTCCTGGAAAAAGGCCAAAAGTGCAAACAGAATTCAAAGGTTGGATGTACAACAGGTTTCTGTAGTTTGTGTAGTGGTATAGTGATGTTTGCTGTTTTGCTTTTTATTTAGTTTTTTAAAGTACTCAAACATTGCTTGCTTTTTTGTCCTCTGCTGAACAAGCTGGGGTTTGGGTTAGTTTTGGGGTTTTTTTTTTGTTTTGTTTTGTTTTAGAACTAGCAATTGTAATTCTTAGTCATGCCTGCATATATAAGTTAAGATCTACCCCCCATGTGTATTATCTTGTATTTATTAATGATAAATTTAGTACATCAGTATAATGAGGCATTGCTCAATCTTAGATTTCACTCTGCTGATCAAAGGATTCACAGAATGAGCCTTCTTTCTTCTCCTGCACTCTCCCAGCCAGGAAAAGAAAGATGTGTCCAGCAGTTTCTTTAAACCTAGAGAGTTTGGCAATACAGGGAATGGGAACATGTTCAATTCCACAAGAGGGGAGCACACACATTAATAGTGCTTTGGAAGAAGAGATTTTTTCTATTTAAAAAGTCACAGCATGCTGAGAAATCAGCATTAATTGCCAAAATTTATATCAGAAAGAGGTAATAATTATTTTTCTGGTTTTTTCCTATAAAACAATGCTCCACTTTTTCACCAAAACAACTGTAGACTTTATTGGAGAATTATGTATGGAAATTATGTATGTCATGTCAGGAAAAAGGATAGCACATGCACTTCACCTAAAATGAAGAGCTGGTGTGAGAGACCAGATCAGAAAATACAAGTCTGTAAAGCTGACAGCTGGAAGACCACAAGGAATTAGAAAGAAAACATTAGCCAATGCAGTCTAGAGAGGGGCATCTAAGTAAAACTTCCATTATTTAAATAATTAGTTCGAAGCTCTTGCCTCTTTATTTTTTCTCCTTTTTTATTTTTCTTTCCTGATGACTGTGGTTGTCTAGGCCTAAAGAAAAGACCACCAGGAGATTCATTTCAATAACTAAAACTGCTTATATGGAGATAAATAAAGTTGCCCAGAAAGTCTATTTCCAATGCAACACAGATGACAGAAAAAATGAGGCAAAAATAGAAAGGAGCACAGATTAAGAACAGATGGAAGGCACTTTTTACTCAGAGAATAAACATGACAAATGACTTACTAACAAGGTTGTCAGGAGGTCATTCAAGAAAAAAATGTCATATTAGGGAAAATCATGGGCCAAAGTTTTATTCCGGCACAACTCCCACCAGTTTCAACGGGACTCCCACCTAAGGAAGAACTGCACGCATATGACCCTGAGAGCATTTGGAAAAGTTTGCCTGCCAAAATGTTATTCCTAAAAATATTCAAGTACCCTAATTTGTTTTCATTTTTAGTTTAAATAACCTTTTTTATGAGCTTTGACTGCATTGCCTATTTTTGAATGCCTTTTGAATATGCTACCTTAGTCCTCAGTCATTTAAGCTGTTTCAGTGTCTCCAAACACGTCAGCATCTCAAAACAGTGCAGAAACTGCACTGTAGCAAAACTACTGCTACTATTTCAAGCTCCACATGGGAAAGCTTTTTCAGATAAATACAGGATCAGTTCTGACTGTGGGCTCAGACTGAGCAGGGAAAGGAGAAGTGAAACTGTTCGGCAGATTGGCCAGAACTGGAGCTTCCTGTCACAGCAAAGCTCATGTGGAGCAGGAAGATGCTATCTGACACAAAATGGTCTCTACTGTAGGATTTTCCAATAAAATTAAATTTGAATTATGAAATAAAAATCTCCAAGAGCTTTTTTCTCACTGCATAGGTTTTAAGTCTATGTGTTTGCTTCCTACACATAACCTGAAGAGGAAGACACATGAACAGCTAGTTCTGCCATGGTCATCACTGACCTGCTCATTATCACTGAGCATCTTGAAGAAGCTGAAAAGCCTATTTGTCAGCCAAGAACAAAAGAGATCAGCTCCTATGTCACCAAGTGTTCCCTGTTCCTTTATGAGGAGCCCTGACTAATTCATCTCCTCTAATTCCTTATCCCAACAAGGAGAAAGGCCAGAAAACCCTCCCAGACAAGAGAAAGATGCCAATTAAAGGTAAGCAGGGAATGTTCTCACTCAGGCCACATCCTCAGGAGCTTCTCTATTGTTCAGACACTTGAAATTCATTGCTTTATCACAACCCATAAAAGCAAGTTTCATGTATAAGCTGATAAAGTACCTTGAAATTTGGCTGAACAAATGAGTTTCAGTGATTCTCCAAGGATAAAGAAAGGCCACTTCTACAAACTTCTCTGCTGCTGAAAAAGTTGACTCAAAGCCAAGGCTGGGCCCTAGGGGCACACACTTCATCCTACAGAGACTTCTTGTCCATCCCCTTGGCCTCCTAGACTGGCCAGGGATTTCTGCTGCCTTCCCTACTCTCCTCATGAGGTTACCCACATGAGTAAAAGCAAGAAGAAACTGCATCCTGGGAATTCGTGTCAGGACTCTCACTGGCCTTAGCACTGCTGGCAGACAAAAGCAAAGGGAAGAGCTTGTGAAAGCCAAAAGCCTGAGCCTAATGAGAAAAAAGGAGCACAGCTGGTATGGTTGGAGGCCAAGTGGAATATTTGAGCTTTCTTCACCCTAGTTGACCCCAGCTATCCATGTGTTTAGCATAATTCCTAAGAGTGAAAAGAGACTACATGTAAAAGACCAAATGCTATTACTTTTTTTTTCCAACACAAGGATAGTAGTACTTGTTAAACAAAATATATAAAAGGTGATCTTTTTTTGCATGATCTTGGAGTGAGAATAAAAGAAACCTCAATTGCCAATTGATGCTGCCTTTTAATGTGGTTTCCATTCTATTTCGTAAGAATCATAAAAACTGTACTTGATCCATGTTACATTTTTATATTTCCCTCTCTGAAAAGATCTCCCAAGTGCAGTAAAATAATGCACAGTCTATGAAGTTAGATGGCTGCATATGTCAAAAGACTCAAAGACAAAAGTAAATAATTAAATTTAAGCAAAGATACCTTAAGAGATGCATTGTAAAAAGTTTCCTCAGGGCAAATCTGGCAGGATGGGGGAAAATAGTCAAGAAAAATCTAAACAAGTTTAATTTTCTAAAGGACCAAAGTGAAGTGGAGGAAAAGAGATGAAAAAATAATAAGGAATGATTCATAATAGCAAGACAGACAACAAAGTACCTAATAATTTGGCTTAAAAAGGAAACTATTGTCTGCTAAGATCTATAGAGTGAGGTCAGCACCACATTAGCAGATACACCTGAGTAGCATCTGCATAATGAGAGCAGCAAACAAGACCCTATTACAAGAGTATAGAGCATTACAATATGGTGCCAACACTAACACAAGGCTCATACATAAAATTTTCTCTTTCAGTCTGTATTAGATCTCATTTACCTAGAAAAGGAGAGAAGAGCAACTAAGTGTATTCTATTAAAAATCCTAACTAAGAGCTTTAATTTAGGAAAAACAGGGCTTCCTCAAATCAGTAAATCATAATACATTTGCCAAATTTGTTCAGATTTGGTTCTGAAAAGATATATAGGGAGAAAGAATTCTGCATGCAGCCAAAGGATACCGAAAAGAAATATATCTTTAAACTCTTGTATTTGATACAGGCTTTTCTGTTACATGTTTGAAACCATGTCCTGTTCAGCACCCTGTTTTAGAGCAGCAGTACCAAGTCATTTTAGCTGTGCAGGCCATGAGAGATTTGCATTAAAAATGAATTTGTAGGACTCCTTTTCTGGTAGTAGGGACCTGTCTTTCTCAGCAGAGTACACCTGCACAGCAGGAAATGTCAGTGTGTATTTTCTATTGCAAATAGAACATTCCTTTAGTTTACAGACAGCAATAGCTCAAATACCACCCACTTGGGCCCGTTAACAGCAGGCCTAGAGATTCCAGCCTTGACCACCCCAAAGCCTAACTTCTCAAAACCTTCATTCCAACTTCAGTCTCCTACTATGCAAAAAAAAAAAAAAAATCAAAGAGGACCCTGTAGACTTGCTGTCTTAATGATTTCCAGTACTATTTTTCAAGTGCAATAAGGTTTAGAGTTAGCAGTTTAGACATAAATACCAAGACAACAAATTAAAACACATGACTACCCATGATTTTTAGAGCTTGTTTTGTGACTTCATCCAGCTACCTCTTTATTGAGGGTCACATTATTGAAAATATGAAAGTCTGTGTGGTCTTCTGACCATTTTTGACTAAATATTTTGAGAATAATGGCTGTTATAAGACTTTTTAAAATCGAAACTCACACTAACAAGAAGGTAGCTTGATGACTCTAATTCAAAACAAATATTTTATAGCACAATTCCAAACAGATATTTTAAGTCCAATCCCACAATATCTGGACATTTTCTGCAGTTCTTTTTTTCATTTTATTCACCTCCAGTCTGATGTTACCACAGAACATTTTTTGGCATAGTATACTACAAAGCTCACTTGCATTAAATTTATCCTTTGGGCTCAAACTTTCATAGCACAAAGATGGAATAAATGGAGCCCAAAGAAAACTAAATTTCATTCTAAATAAGGAAGACTTATTAATAAGAAAAAAATCTGTAACTCACAAAATTAGAGTTAAATGTGTCCAGGATTAGTGTATATGTTTTAATGCATCATTTGACTAAAGCAGTGAAGTAGAATGACATATTTGAAGCCATTAAACATTACTGGACCCAGAACAGGCTAAACAATTTTTAACCATGATGTAAAATGAGAAACAGTTATGAAATCAGAAAACACCAGCTGAATTGTAAGACACGCTGCTCTAAGTTGTATACTTAGAGGAAAGTACAGAAACCACCTTCACACAACATTTGAAAAGCAGAAAATCAACCTGGCACTTAAAAGACGTTGCATAATGTGTTTGCTGTAACCTGATGACCCAAAACACCATTTAAAGGCAAAGGCCATGCCAGCCTCACCTCCTCTACCTTTTCTAAGTAGCAAACTAAACACAAGTTTAGCCAAACTCTAGTACTATAGTGAAGTCTAGGGCACTCCATACCCCATTCCAGTGGGGGAAACAACCAGTCCACATCCCCAGGTGTTTCCTGATACCACCTCAGGGCTGCTGCCACCTTTCCACGTAACTGAAATAAATCAAACTTTTCCAAAAGGAATTGTAGCTTGGATACAGAGAACATAACTATAGTATCACAGTTTATCTCAACAGAAGGCACACGGAGAGCAGTGGTAGAATATGCCAACTTACCTCAAAAAAAACGTGGAGATCCAGCAACCCAGACCATGTAGTAGGAAAGTAAAGACTGGGCATGCTGGGTTCAATTTTGCTATTGATCTGGATAGACATCTTGACAAATGTTTTGCCATTTACATTGTCATATATAAAGTGGATATAAATTACATGGGTTTCCTGATGGAGACTTTGTGAAAAAGGACATGTTATAAAATCTTATTGGAAAGTAAGAATTATGGAAAATAGATTAAAAACAAAAGCAAACACACAGCATACTTAAACATGCTGGAAATTTATTCTGTGAAGCAATACATCTGGTAGAGGGATTTGTCACTAACGTGGGAGCAGATCTTGAACTCTGCCTGAGAGAGGCATCGTTGAAAGGAAGTACCTCACTGTAACACCACAAAAATGAAAGCACTCGAGCAGCTCAAGTCATCCCAAGTATTCTGTTAACACTGAGCCAAAAGAATTTCTGGGCTAAGCCAACTGAAAACAGCTAGTACACCAGGGAAAAACTGATGTGTTCTTTATTATAAGGCCATCAATAGGCCTGCTGACAATGTACAAACACAAATTATATGAACATATCTACAGAGCTCTGGATCTTTCATCCTGTCCATGGCCAGACATCTCTACACATGCCCATAAAACATGCTTCTAATCTTCTCAGAAGTATTGCTGATTTCTTTTTTTCTGAATGTTATGAGCTGTTTGTCATATTTTGGGTTTAGAGAGTTATCCTAAACCATCTTGCTGCTCAATCCAAACTCATATCAGTCACTGGTTTTACTAATTTTTAATTTTTAAAGGGGTATGGGAGTTATATATAATTCTATTCAGCAGTGAGGTACAGTTTCCAACTCTTAAACTTAAATTACAGCTTTCACACATAGGATGGCGTTTACCTCATGAAAATACAGCGCCTATGTATGTTCATACAGGCATACATCATACATGCACCTTGTTTTCTACCAAGAGTAAAATGATAGAACAATAGTGGTCAGCACACCAAATAGTGTGTTAGCAGGTGGATATATCCAGTCTGTTGGGAAAGCACCAGAATGGCTTTTGCAGTGGGAAATTCTCCTACAGAAGAGTCTTGCAAAACAGTGTGTGGGCAAAGGAGACACATAGGAGCTTCAACACAGACAGACATGGTAGAATGCCTCCAGGAAAAACAACCTAAAACATATCTACAGAACAATGGATTGGACCTAGGAAAGAGGTCTTGGGGTCATTGATGACATTTCTCTGAAATTATCAGAATCTGGAGGGCTGTGATCAAGATTTACTGTGAAGGCATGGATAACGTGAACATGGAATTTTTATTGAACAAGTCCTTGAAGCTAGAAGGAAACAATACTGAAGGAAGCTACTCAGGACTTTTCAATAGACAGAAGAAGGTAATTTTTGTAAAGCCACGATCCTCTGGAGCTTGCTTCCATGCAGGCTGTGGAGCCAGAGAGTGTCATCCTGTCTATAAGGAGCTCTGGCTAACTCACACAGAGAGGTCCATAAATGGACACCAATAGGAAGAGCTGGAACTTAATACAACTGTAAATGCTGAGAAGCTGCAGAATGTGGCCAGGTCTAAACACTCTCTCTCCTCTGTCACTCTGACACAGAGTAGTTATGTTAATGAACTACTGATCCACCTGGCATGTAATTACCTTCTGCTTTTTTAATGTCTGTTATGTTTTATCAGATTAATTTTAATATTTATGAACCATAAATCACTACAGTCATATTTCACTTAAAATGAAAACAATTGCTGAGACCTAATGGGCGTCATGTAATATAGACCTCCCTTTGAAGGAAAAGCTTTTACTTGGGCTAAGAATTTTGTTTTCAGATATTAGTAAGTTTATTATCTTGCTAAGTATGGGATTTATCTTGCTTTTCCATGTGAATCAGGAAAGTGTAATTATTCTGAGATTAATACCTTTGCAGAGCAGGGCAGTCACTTCTCAAATTTCTCTCAGGACAAGATTGTATGGAGTCAGGAAATGTGACACCAGAGGCTAACACATGGTACTGTGAGCTTTCCCTTACCTATTTTTACACTACAGGCATTGGAAAACATTTAATGTTCAGTTCCAAATTATCAAAACGAAATTCAGTAAAAACAAAACAAAACAAAAAAACCCAACAAGCACTGGTGACTTATTTTAAGATGAGGGATTTAAAAAAAAATCAATGGTATCAATTCTGTCAGGGAGCTGTAGATACACTCATTTTTCAGTGTATTTAGGAGTAACTGGAGAGATGAAGTATTTTAGTAATCAATCAATACATGCTGATTTTCTACATTTATATTGCAAATTTTAAAGAATTTTTGTACCCCTTTTACCTTTAAATCATTCCTTCTAAACTGCTCTATTATATCAGATACCTTTCAGCATAGCTATAATGTAAGAGACTGCCAGGATGCAGGACTGCAGAATCACCTCACACTGAGTTAAGATTTTCAGTGACCTGAGGCATTGGTACAGTGCCTTCTCACAGTATCAATTACAGAAATGGGTTTTACATATGCAGAGTAATATTTTCTGGACCAGGACCTGGTTGTAGAAAAGAAAACAGATAAGCTTCATCGCCTGCAACACATTCTGGGTCTTCCATTCACAGCAAACACAACCTTTTTTTTAATATATATTTTTCTACCCTTATTAGTTGTTTTTAACATTTTTCTCATTCATGCTTTCAGCATTTTTCAGCAAATGGTCAGGAGCATCTGTGCAGACAACTTCCACTGATTGTACCTACCTGCAGGAGGACACAGTGATATTATTCTGAAATTCTTCCTTCCCAAAAAGGGAGAAAACAGGTAATGAAATGAGATTAGAAGAAAGGCAGTTGTTATAAATGCCTATCTTCTTACTAGATTTACAGCTTAACACCTAAAGGCCACAAGACATAGCCAAATAACAAGGCCCTGATCTCAAATTCATGCCAGCATATTAAATATTAATAATAAATACAAATAAATTCTTAATTTCAGGGGGTTGGATTATTAAATAAATAAATAAATAAATAAAGATGAAAATATATCCCACCCCATTTCGAATTAACATATTGCTCTGGTTCATTTTTCTGTGATTACTTTTAATCGAAACCTTCTCTGTATTAACACTGTATCTTCTTTTTAGAGTAACGTGGCAATTTTGTTAAACAAATACAGGCCTAGTGCTTAGAAAGCTGTAGAAAAAAACGGATTACGTCGACTAAAGATCAAGCATACGCATAAAAACACTAAATCAATTCATCGCCGAGCCTGAAATCTCGGGGCACACGAAAGGCGGCCGAGAAGCAGTACCCCAGCTGCCACTCGGGATACCTGCAGCTGACGGGCAGTGCCTGCGGTAACAGCGGGACTGAGTGAGAATCCCGACAAGCCCATCCCGCAGGCCAGCAATCGTGGCAAGCTGGCCGGCAAGCAGCCC
>NW_005054297.1:16144402-16150000 GCF_000277835.1 Geospiza fortis
GCCGCCCCCGGCCCCGCCGCCGCGCCCGCAGCTTCCGCCCCGCGGCACCGAGCACGGTCTGCTGTCTTACCGAGCGTTACATCGCTCTGCCCTTTCTTTCAGGGGAGATCAGATCGGAAGCATAAAGCGAGCTCTGTCTGAGACCGCCTCCCCCCGTTTTGTTTGTTTCCTGGCCCAGCGTGTACAGTGGCTCAAAGACAAAAGCTCCACTTACTGAAACCGGAGCACTGGATTTTGTTTATCTCAAGCTCTGTGTGTCTGTAATTCACGACTTTGCTGCATCCTCAGATTTGCACAAGGGAATATTTTCTGTGACACACAGTTTTCAGCCTTATGCCAGAAATTCCTTTTCCCATCTTTTGCCTTGCCTATTGCCAGAGATGTTTCCTCTTGGAGCAAGAAGAAGTGACACTGAGATGGTTTTCCCAGTTTACCAGTGTGAAGATAAAGAACAGGTATCTCTAACCATCTTTCATACACTAACCAGCTATCATATTCAGAGCAAAAAGAGAAACCTCTCACTGTTTATACCAATGTGCAAATGACTAGAGGTGCTAGTATATTATTTCAGATACACCATAAATATAAAATGCCCTGGTATTCTATATTGATCAAGGTATTCCAGCAGTTCTTCACAAGCAGGGACTAACCTCATGGAGGCATAGAAATAAATGTGAAGACCGGTCAAACAAGCCCCACAAAGGCCACAGCAAAAGGACTCTGCTCCAGAGCAACAGAAGCTCTCAGCATATCCTCTTCTTGCCTGTAGAGAACAAGATTAATTCATTTTGTGAAAGATAAAATATGGGTTGAAGATAACACAGGGTTACCAAAAACTGAAATGCATTTTACCCTGAGGAAAGGGGAACAGCGGGTACAGCTGTACTGGTTCCAAAGTTTCTCCAATCCTGCCACTTTCTTGCTAGTGAATGGCTAGAATTTTTTTTCCCATTTCTTATCCACAAAATCCAGGGCATCAAGATGTTTGGTTTTTTTTAATATCAGCTCTTAGGTTAGAAGAGGCAGAAGCTTCTGAGGGTAAAATAAGTCACCCCTGGATTTGATCATTCTGCTTGCCACTCCCATTTTGGCCCATTTCTGCCCACCTTTCTCTCATAGTTCCGCTGCTGTTTGGATAGCATCCATAAATGTGCATAAAGTGTGGACTTCACAAGACTCTTGATCAGTGGCATATTTTTATTCTCTATTTTAGGCCAGAACATCAGAATCAATTAAGAATTAACCAACCATGGAATATGTTTCCTTTGTAGTTACAGCTGATGTGAGTCATAGCATGTATTATCATCTTTTGGCGTCACCACCAGTGAGTAAAATTGGAAGAAAATACATTTATCCTTTCAGTCCCCAGAGATGCTTATACTCTGGTACATCTTGTGATTCATTGCAGCCAAGTTCAAGTCCTGCAGTTGATGTCAGGAGAACTTTCAGATGCAAGTGACAAATGCACTTGAACTGTTCTTCACATTCTCAGTAGCTGCAAAACTAAAGCATTGCTGTTCATATAGCAATCAGTTGCTCAGCATCCTGACACAGATTTTGGCCTGTTTTCGGCTGATAAAATATTTGATGGGCGAATGCAGCTGTAAACAGAACTTGGGTTTAGTTAAAAGTTACATCTAATGCAATTGTCATGGAAAGCTTCAGTAAACACAGCTTTCTAAAAATTCTCTTATAGTTTTCATTTGCATTTCAGGCTCATGGAGACTGCTGCCTCAGCAGTCTGGAAATTAAATCCTCTGTAAAGGTATAACCAGAAATAATTCTGCAGATTATTGTTCCTACTCGACTAAGATGTAGGGGCAGGAAAATTAAATTGCCATGCCTACATAGGTTTTGACCTATCTATTGAAACTGCCAATAAAGTTCTCAATGTGTTTCCCATGAAGAAGGCCAGTCACTGAGGACTAGTATCATACCAGCATAATTATTTTCCATATCCATAAGTAACATTCAGCTTTCAGCCTCATCCATTAAAACTTGAAAGGACATTTCACTTCCAATATGTAAACATTTCTGTTATAGTCAGTGGAGTTACCCAAAAACTCAGACATTTTTCATGCAACCTACCTGGCCTGTATTTGAACCATGTTAGATGTGGAAGGATTTGTGGATTTATTTGTGTTTTCCAATTATATCTTACTTGTTTAAGAGTAGTTTCCTGTGGGCTGCACTTTAATATAATACAAAATCAGAGAATACATTTAGGTACTTTTAATACTTATTTTAAAGGTTAGTCCACAGATTTGTAGACATAAATTAAATACTGACATATAGAAAATAACTGAAAATTGGTGATGTAACAGCTTGGTTGCTGGGACAGCTACAGCCAAGGTGGCAGAATCCTCCAGCTGAGGAGTCTGGTATATGGGATGAAGATGTGGAGATGGGGGTCAGCCCATGTTACTGTGGGCTAAAGGCAAACAGTACCAGTTTGAGTGCAGCCCTGGGTTTGTGGATAAGGAATGGAGCTTAAAAAAACCCAGCTTGACATTTCACCAAGGAAATGCTTTTGGACCCACTGATGGCAAAAAGTGATTTTTGGGCATCAACTCTTTCTCATTCAATTCACCATACGGGTCTTTGTACATTATTTGTTGAAAATTACACACAATCCAAATAGGACTGTATCAAAGCCAACTGACTTTCTTATCATTTTTCTTCTAATGAAAATATAAAGTAAGATGCATGGCAAAATTGACTTTTTATAATAGGAAAAGGGAAACAGTACCACTTTTTACTATAAAATATGGTATATTAATAAATTTTCAAACATAGCATATCTACACCAGTAATACACAAGAGCATCATGTAACTTGTAACTACTTTGTAGTTTCAAAACTCTTTTCTTCCACAATTTCACAGTGGAACCAGCAATTTCTTTGCTGGTTTAACCCCTTCATAAGAAAAAAACCCACCCCTATAATTTATTAGAATTATGGAATCTTTAAGTTTGGAAAAGACCTCTAGGATAATTAAGTCCAGCCATTAACCTGAACATGTTACCATTAAACTTAGTATCCAACCTAAACCTTTTCTGGCACAGCTTGAGTCCATTTCCTCTCATCCTGTCACTTGCTGCCTGAGAGAAGAGACCAACCCACACCTGGCTACAACTTCCTTTCAGGTGGTTGTAGAGTGACAAGGTCTTCCCTGAGCCTCCCTTTCTCCAGAATAAACAACCCAGCTCCCTCAGCTGCTCTGCTCCTCATAAGATTTGTTCTTGTTATTTCCTCAGGGTTTTTCATGCCACTTGTCAAATGATAAAGATTCATTCTATTGGAACATGTTTACACCCTAGATAATAAGTACCACAGATTCAGAAACAGTGTGTCTGTTTATATTTGTTTCATAACTTTTGAACCTCTTTTAGGGAACATGCAACCTTCTCCTGGTAAATGAACTTGGACACACAGACTTCACCCCCCAGTTAATATAGCAGGAACAGCATGTACAAGGTAAAGGATGTGAGGAGCAGCTTCTACTTTATTGTTTAACTTGACTGTTACTAAGTTTGACCTTTTAACTTTTCCTTCAAGAATGGCTCAAAGTCTTTGATTTGGCCTTGTTATAAAACATTGCTACATTGTTATAAAAGCAAATTTTTTGCAGAAAAAATACCAGCCGACCTCTGGAAATGGGAATGGTTTTGATGCTATTCTGCAGATAAACAAACTGACATTTATATCATATAACATATACCATATAACATTGTGATACATGATATGTGGTACATCACACATGATATCTGGCCAGATTTGTGCTAACTGTCCAGAGAAATAAAATAGACAAAACTCTAGAATTACTCAGGATATATGTCCGCTTACATGAGAATTTCACATATTGAAGAAACAGGTACGATTATGCCAAAGTGGTAACTGTTGATCAAATAAGAGCATTTCAACGAGATCAGAATGCTCAAACCTGTTGCTCTGAAATGCTGCATTTTACATAACAAAGCATGTTGGCACAACCACCTAGAGAGACAGTGGGGGAAGGTCAGTCAGGATGCCCTGGAGCTGGTATTTGTCATACCACACACAGCAGTTACAGACAATCTTAGCACTTACAGGAAGGGGTCAGTCAGTTACTACAATATGGATTGTAGGGGCAAAAAGGAGAGAAGTGCTTCTCAATACAGCCAGTAGAGAAACAGACTCTTCCACAAGATAATTTAAAGCTCCTAAACTCCTGAAGTGGTGAAATACTGCTTAGAGATTTGCCTCTGAACTTTAGCATCTGCCATATGCTGACTACCTTTACACTAGCTTCTCCCAAATCTTCGATACAAAATACTCCCTTAAGTGATATTAGAAAATAAAAATAACTTTTAAAAGAAGGTATATATTGTTAAAAACACCTTATCTTAACTATTTCCATTGAAACATTCAGTCAGAGGCTCAGCAACAACTCAGGAGAAGAAAACGAAGATGTAGAGTTGAAAGCAGACTGCAGCTGTGTGTAGTCTGAAGCAGTATTGCTCAATGAAAAATAACATCATGATAGCAAGGCAGCTTCCAACACTTTCACAAAGAAAATTTTCTTAACTTATGGGACCATATTAATGGTCTGCCTAGAGTATTTTTCCCAGCATGAAGAAAAAGATATGGACATGGTGTATTTGGATTTAGGGAAAGGAGACTAGAGAAGAAAGAAAAAGTGGATAACAAAGGAAATTTATTCCCTGGCCTTTGTATAAGAATTAGTTAAAGCTATGTTTAAAATACTGAAGAGTTTATCTTGAAGCTCCCCATTGACCTATGGTGATCAGAACTCAGTGAAGGAATTGTGTCTTTTATAGTCATGCTTATGCATGAGAGTGTGATAGTTGTAAATTAATTTTGATTACTCTCCAAATTTTACAGAAACTACAATGCTGTATGAAGGGAAATTAAAAATAAGGACAGTTGTTTCCCAAAATATATAAAAAAACCCTCACTGAAATGCTGTTTTATACTTCAAATTCACACCATATGAAAGTACATTTTTGAGATAATATGTTTCTTTCTGCCTCTAAAAAAACCCTCAAGATTAGGCTTTTTTTTTTTTAAATAAGGTGCTGAAGCCAAACACAGTTCTTCAAATCTCTCTGCAGAACAACTGAAACTGATGTGATTCCTACCACCTGACTGACAAGCAGCCATCACAATAAGTGGCCAGAATCAGTTTTGGCTGCCTCGCGCTTCTTGAAATCCTTCTGAATTTCAGGTGATTGCCTTGGCCCCTTATCTACCATAGGATTATGGAAATAAGCTGACACTGTGAAAGCTGCCAGTGAAGTATCACTAAAACTCTGTGGTAAAGGGGCTCAGAATATGTGGTAATCTTTAAGCTACTGACAAGCAATTTAGTTTTTGAGAAATAGCTGATTAAGCAAGGGTCAGAGAAACCTCAGTGTTCAGACTGAAAATGTGTTATGAATAAATTCACACGTGCTTTGACAAAACTCGCCCATATTTATACTTGAATTCACTTTGCTTCACCTGGTCAGTACTTTTCAGGTTCCATTACTGCTGCTTGGGTTTAGGGAAAAAGTTAAATTTTGGGGTGGGTTCTGAAGAAAACCCAAACTGCCTCTGG
>NW_005054297.1:16150031-16160594 GCF_000277835.1 Geospiza fortis
CTTGACATTTTCTCACCCTGTGTAGTATTACATTTCTGTTCTTTATCTCTGTCAATTATTTTCATGAGAAGACAGCGTTTGATGTAATCTGTTCCCAGAGCGGAATGTCCAGAGTATTGCTAAAAAATACTTTTGCTCATTGGTCACAGGGTACATGAATTATTATGGTTGAATGGTCCTCATCTGAGTGGAAAGGATGCAGTGTCTAGGAAAAAATATCCATGAGATGAGATGTGCTGTTAACTTCAGATAGTTCTGGACATGGTTCTACAAAACTGCCCACTTTGAGTCAACAGTTATAAAAGCCAATGAGTTAACAATTAACAGTTATCTAACTTAATGGCTATGGTCAACTCATCCAGCACATGTCTACACCGTGTTTTTTGCTGCGTGCCACAACATGAGCCACTGATCTGGGTTGTTTTTGCCAGTTTACATCTCTAATGCTGCTGATCTACATCTGTACTAGTATCAAGGGGACCATTCACATCCTAATGTCTCAAGCTATTCCATGTCTTGGTGCCCACACAGGGCACAAAGGGCTCTCATGTCTCACCAGCCACCTGCCTTGTGCAATTTATACATCACTGGGTTAGGTAACATCAATGCTTCTGACTCTTGGCCTTTCTAGTCCTACAGAAGAGCCTGGGCTTTGGTTGGAATCCCCTGTGGTGTCCTCAGAGGCAGAAAATATTTTGTCTCTATAAAGCCAGGAATGAGACCTTCTGTGTTCCATAGGCATCTCCTTTCTTGCAGAGAATAAGCAGGACAGTAAAGATTAGGGCCAAATCCTGAAGTGGCTGCTCTCTGGCATGTAGAACTTAAGTTGATTAGCACATTGTTTGGTGGTTCTTATAAGGATTGAGGGCATCTCAGGTCATCTTGGAAAATTTTGGGATTGTTTCAGAGGGAGAGAGAGAATTGCACTTGGCAATTCATGTTTCCAAGGAGTGCTCAACTACAAAATTTTCCTCCCAGCAGTTCCAAGTAAGTCCGGAGTGGATCTAGCTTCACTGTCTCTGACTATATCTGCGGGCAAAATAAGAGAGGAAGAAAAAGAAAAAAAATTGCCAGATTGACGAGGTAGAAGTACTTGTGGACTGGTATTCCAGGAACAGATTCCCTGCCTTTTATGTTTTGCAAAAGTTGCCCTTCAGAAGTATCTGTCTGTAGTATTTATTGCATATTGGTAGCTGGAAAATAAATTTCAGAGAACAAATTCTCTAAATTTCCAAGTGTCTAAGCCTAGTTTCTGTACTATTAACTCTATTATCTTAGAAAATGTTTATCTTAATTGAATTATTTGAAGCCTTAATCTTTCTGCTGTGTTTTGCAAGAGGGAAAGTTCAGCATTTGTACAATCATTCCAGAAAATACTGGGATTCAAGATAATTTTATTTCTTTCAGATGCTTTGGCTTTTGGTGTTATTTTTCCTTGTCAAGGTTCCTACTGTTTGTTGGACAAGCCCTTTATTGGAATATTTCCAAAATCAAAGGAGTCAATTCATTTGTTTCATATTTCAGTGAATTTTAAATGTTTGTCTTTAAATCAGCATTTGTTGAAAAGTATAGTTATTTTATTTGTTTGGCTTTTGTTTATATTCTCATTATAATGCAGAAATGGGCAAAAGAAATGTGGCCTACATGAGAGAAACACAGAGACAGTTAAATATATTTCTGGTACAAGGAACTTATAAAAGACACAAACTTCAAAAATTTACTTCTAAAAAATAAAGCCAGATATCCTACGGTTAAACATTTATTTGAAGTGAACCTTTAAAAATACCAAAGGTCTGTCTTCACAAGTGAACATTTTTAGCATGACTAAAAAATTTGTAAAGTAAGAAAGATAAGGTTTGTCTGAGACTTGAGTTGATTAAACAGTGCAGAAATGCACTTTTTTTGGGGAAGACGTGATGTTTTTACTATCACTTATTAACACCCAAGTACATTTTTATCTTGAAGTATAATATGCCACTGTGATTTTTTTGTTCAATGTGATCATCAAAACATAATTTTTGGTACTTGACAGGGAATATAAATGAAAAGCAGATGACAAAATGAAACTACATAGTCTTAATTTTTATTGCCTGAATCTCTTTCTGTATTTGATATTGGTAAATATATTACATTGGCATGTTTTCCAGTTAAATAAGCAATCAGTCAAACAAAGCCATTGAGGGCTTATTTAAATAGAAATATGTGATGTGGATTTAGTAGAGTAGAAATCCAAGGTCTATGTAATTTAGAACCTTGTGTAATTTTCCCATCAGTAAATCACATGTGGTTTCCCTCACAGCAGTGACCTTAGTTAGATTTTGATATGGCAGTAACTGTAGGCATAAATCATAATAAACTCCATGCTACATCAATTCAAGAAAATAAAATTTCACAGTCTACACTAACTCCATCATAAACTCATTTTTCCAGCATTCATTGCATTAACAATTCATCATTTGAGTCTATTAGCCATATGATGCAATACATAACTTTTAATATGAGAAAGTAAATTGCAATATGAATTACAAGCTAGAAGGCTGGGTTTTTTCACATTTTTGAGAAATCCTTTTGTGGGTGCTTCTCCTTGTTATACTCTTTGTTGGTAAATATTGAAGGGATTAGGAATTCTGGCTGGCATCTGGACACCTTAATGGGTACTCAGAAGTTATACAGTCAGATTCTTCATTTCCTAAATGATTTTTGTATTATTAACTAAAAACAAATCAGAGAATTAACTGGTTTCTTAGCCACAACGCTCTGCACTTAAAAAGTATGACAGCTCCCTCTTCACCAGGTGAATAGAGGAGCCAAGTTGCAACAACTGATAGGCAGCAAATGCACTAGCACCAGAAGTCTTCAGGAAAAGATACACTGAAGTAGCATTGCCAGCAATAACTACTCCGAAAATTACTGCACAAAAGCCAACCTACCAAACTGCATTATTCCACAGGTTAGAGCAAAACTAAGCAAGGAGAAAAACAGCTCTTCTACTCCAGGATGTGACATAGCAGACAGTGCTTCTCATTATTTCATCCATAGTTGTCTTCTTAAAAGCACACTAAGGTTTTGCATCACCTTGGTAACTGTAGATCTTGGAGCAGATATTTTAAATACCATAAAGACAATGGCAGTATGTCCTCTTGCTATGAAACTCCCAGCAAGTTGCCCTGGTCCAGGATTCCATTCCAGAAAATGATTTCACAACATTGAATTAAATCAAGATTTCTACTCACAGGTTTTTCAACAGATTTCAGTGTTAGGTATTGTTGGAGCCTGGTACTTATTTTGATCTTTTCCCTGAAAATTTAAAGCTGTCATATCACTCAAAGGATGGAAAATGCAGTAGTCAGACAGAACCAGTTAGTATCAAAAGAAATACAAAACTGTGTATTATTTCATCATTTTGCATATTTTGTACATAATACTCTGAGGTTTTTGTTTTGGTTTTCTTGTTGGTTTTTGTTGTTGTTGTTTTTATTTTTAATTTGCATTTAACAAGGCTCATTAAGTCAAAGGAATAGTCATGTGCTTGTTCTCACTGGCAGTAGAGTGTGAGGTAGCTACTTCTTCTCTGTATGATTTTTCTGATCTGTAGAAATTGAGACATTCCTAGTTATTAAAATGAAAACTGGTAAAAAATAGCTATTTTGCAGAGTTTTTCTGGCACTGTTTTTTCTCTTGAATGTAACCTTTGACAGAACTAAATAGTGGCAAGTTCAAGGCCACTTTTTAAAAGCATCTTGCTAAAATTAGCCTTATTTGGAGGGTATAAATCAGAACAGTGTGAAAATTCCTATTCAGCAGAAGGAGTCATAACAAATGTATCAGAGTATTGTTGGGAGGAAGTAGACCAAAGTCTCTTTCAAGCTGAATTACAAAAAAAAAACCAACAAAAAACAAACAAACAAACAAACAAAAAAACCCACAACAAAGAAAAAAAACCCCAACAAAACCTAAAAACAACAACAAAAAAACCCCAAACACCAAAAAACCCACATAAGTAGCAGTTAAGAATAGAAAATATGTTTCTGCTATTGCTGGTGGATGACACATTGTGTAAGACAGCTGCAAGTCTTCATTTCTCTGAACAATCCCCATCCTCCTTCCCCCTGAACTACTCTTTCCTTTTTAATGGAGGATTTTGTTTCTTCATTAGGCATCTAATTCTGCAATACACTGAACTCACCCAAACTCCAGGGGCTTTAATTGGGAGGATTAAAGTCATTAGAGAATCACAGAATCATAGAATATGTTGAGTTGGAAGGAACCCAAAAGGATCATCAAATCCAATTCCTGACCCTATGCAGGACATCCCAAAAATCTTCCCAGGGGCTGTGCAACACCTTGCAAAATTGAAAACTGAATAAAAGGCATTTCTTCTTTTGCCTTTGAACAGGCTTCCAATTAGTACATCTGTTCAATGAATGAGAATTTCTGGGCTGGCACCTTCAGTACTGCAATACATACAGTCCTTGTCACCTTTTTACTATCAGGTTTAACATAAATGCCAGCAAGTGTTCAGTATCTGAACCTCATTCTTTAGTCTTTGCATGACTTGAGTTGGAACGACTCATTGTATCCTTATTATGTAGGGGTGAAGGAGTCAGCAAAACTCTTTTTGTTCCTGTTGTCACTAAAATGCTCTGTTCTTTTTGAAAAGGAGAGGAAAAACAACTAACTTGCAGCAAATCCATCCATGACACAGCTCACATAAACCCACTTTAGGCACAGAACTTCAGGACCTGTTTTGGAAAACTCCACAGGTACTCAGTGAAGGCTGGAGGGAACCATTCAGTGCATCTACACTACACTGCTACTCTGATTGCTGCTCTGAAAGAGACAAGAGAGGAAAACTAGCTAAGTTAGGATCCTGTAGCTCTATAGCATGAATGTTATGTGTAATGTAAGAGGAGTAACATTAATCCATCTCTCTGATACTGCTGAATCAGTCCTGTATTCCTGATAACAAGCTGGGCAAGACAGCATCAAATTCAGTGGGAAGCTGCTCATGCAAGCTGAAGTGACAATGATACTCTGAGCCACTTTTGGATGACCTTCACCACTTTGATTTCTCTGAGGGGAGCTGGCTCCCACATTGCACTGCCAGATCCACCCCCATTCCCATATGTCATCAGTCCCTGTGGACAAGAATACTGACACAGCTTCTAGAGGCTAGCTATTAATGTGCAGTAACACTTCTGGCTTCCATACTGGGCATGGGAAAGTCCACACTGCATAGACTGATGTGTTGGAAATGTGCCTAGCAATACAGAAAGCCTGATTTTTTTGTTAGGGTTTTTTTTTTATTCTATTCCGTTTTTCAGCATTCTTGATTTTCTGGCAAATTTCTATGTACTCTGACGGCTTATTTTTCCCACAAAACTGGAGAGTTTATAAAAAGTGTAATATTCAGGAACTGTACCTTGTCCAACTTTTAAAGGCAGTCAGTTTTCCTTACTAACACCTCAAGGCAGTGAATATGGCAATGGGATTAATGGCAGGGGATGGAGTGAATACAGAGAGAGAGAGAGAGAGAGAAAATTTCTGGAAGTTTCTGGCTGCTGTGAAAAGAGAGTCTCACCTAAACAACATGCTGCAATGTCAGGACAACCTCTACTAGAGACCAGGGAATCTGACACAAGAGGGTGTGGGAGAAATCCAAGATCCCTCTTCTTGAATTTAGTAAACCAAGCAATGTGCATTTTCTTTCTTTCTACTGCGGCTAGCTTCCCTTTCACTTGTGTGGTGCCAGAGTTAAAACTTAATGGCTTCGCTATGAAATCCTGTTTCTTTTTCACTTTCCTCTACTTGGGCTTTCTGTAATGTTTTCTTACGAAATGCCTGAAGTTCTGTCATATTGAAGTTTCAGTATTAGCAGTTTGACTCTTTGATTATTCTAGCATGGACTCCCAATTTCTCCTTTTAAGCAATCTTGTCTGAATTATCCCCTTGTCTTAAGGTTCTCCTACTTGAATAAAAGACTTAATCACCTTCCATTTTTCATACTTCCATGAGCCAGATGTTTAAAATACATGAAACATTTTCTACAAATCTGAAATTGCATGTAAAAAGAATAAATCAACTTCTTGAAGCTGTAGTGCAGACACAATAAAAGCCAACAAAATCCTGGTTTGAATGCTGTATAGAAATACAGGAAGTATTAGTGTCCTGTAGCCAGTGTAGAGGACCTGGTAAGCTCCTATATGAAAGAGTCTATAAATTTTTCATCCATATTCAAGAAATAGGAACTAACTTTGAATGGGTGTAAGAAAAGGCAATTAGCTTGATCAGGGATATGAAGAATCTACTGCACAAGAGAAGACTGAAAGATTTTTGCTTATTGAGCCTGGCAAAATAAAATCAGAGAGAGAATAGGGTAACTTCCTGAAAACATATCTAAGAAGAAAAGGGTGAGGGAAGGTTATTCCAACTAGAGGATATTACTGATACTCTAGAAAAGAATAAAAATATAAATTGTCTATAGATTCACCTGAGGATGAAACAGGAATATCTCCTAACAACTGAGCAGTGATGCTCTGAAATTCCCTTTTAGAGAGACAACTTGGAGCTTTTGTACTTCAGTGACCAAAAAACTGCTTATATGATTCTGGTTATGATGAGTCATTCTGTTTCAGCACGTAGCCTGAAGCATCTATCTTGAACACAGATTCTCAGTTTTGTGAAATTTGCATAATACAGGATTTCTTAGGAAAAGACCAAGTCATAAGTTACAGAGAGAGAGCTGCACCTTTTCTGACCTTTATATTCACAGATATTTACTATGTAAACCATAATAGCTGCAAGATTAGCGACTGCGCCGTAGCTGTTGCCATTAGCTTTAGCACCAGAAATCTGCTATTTTTAAGCAGAATGGATACCACTAAACTTGGGGCTGGAAGTTCTTCAATACCAGGATTAATAGGTCATGCTCTATATTACTTCTGGCGGTGATGAAAAAATTACCCTGCAAAGAACTGCTTTAAACCAGTACAGTCTGTGTCCAACAGGCACTTGCAGGGTGTTAATTTCTATGTCTTATAAAGCATTTAGAGCCAGCCTGTTAATCCTCAGTGTTGTTGTAACAAGTTGAGTTCAGCTCTGTGTAGGATATCTTGCTTCTTTGGGTCATACTAACACACTCTTTTTCCTGGACTCTTTTTAATTGGGAAATAAATCAAACCCATGAGTGCTCATTCTTATAAAAAGCATACATCAAAAATAAAAAAACAAGTTGTCTCTAAATCATTGTGCTTAAGCCTAATCTTTCCTGGGCAACGTAACTAACATAGACAGTGCTCCCCAAAACTACTTTTGTAATTAAAATACGTCCACCCTTTCAGAAAGACAAAGGACTGAAGGGGATCTTCTGGAAATCATGAAGCTATTCTGAACTACTCCCCTATATGATCTTCTTCATAAATCAGATAGCTCCATTTTGAGACCAGTTAATTTCCCCTCTCCACATATATCACTACTACAAAAAATTTAAATATTTAGATATTGACTCATACATCTTATAAGTATCTAAAAAAAAATATAGATATTGACTCATACATCTCAGCCAAATATATTCATAGACTTCTTGTGCCAATATCTTCTTTTGCCAACATCTTTTGCCAACCTAAACAATTCCTCTCTCTTCCCAAAACTCAGCCTTTTAAATATATATGCTGCAACCATATCTCCTACCAGTCTTCTATTTGCTGTGATAAAAACCTTCTTTTTGGAAGGTTTGCACTACAGATTTCAGTATAATATATATATATATCTTGAAGCAGGATTTGATGAGGCCAATTGTCTTGTGACAGCTGGCAGTTCTTTGACAAGATTTTTCTTTGCAATTTCTATGTATTTAGTAAGCTTACTATATGGTGTCTTGTGCATCAGCATTTTAACAAATGTAAAGATCAGCCAAAGAATAAGAAATGATAATGCAAACAGATATATACAAATGTATGATGTCAATACTCATTCACATTTAAAGTTGTGATTCACTGCTTTCTATGCAGTAGATTGTTCACTCCTCCTGCATGAGCGGCTACAGGCAGGACTCAAGTACATATGTGGGTGGCTAGAGGGGAAAAAATATAATTTTTGATGACATGAGAAAAATAAAGTCTTCTATCACTTGTTGCTCAGTTAAGCTCAGAACAATTCAAATATCAAAAGAAGAAAATAATATTATTGCATGACTCATACTTTTTATTGAAGAAAACAAATAGCAGTGTACAGAAAGGTGGTGAGTACAAATCCACCATATGAATAATACCCTAGATTTAATACCTTAGAATCCTCTGGTGGGTTAATAAAATTTTGCAGGATACATTTTCAATGATGATATCATCTCTTCCTGATGAGTACTAACTGCAGGAGTGGAACAATGCCACCATTTTGTGGGTGCCAGTGGCAGTTGTAGGAAGTTATCTATGTGATATTTTTCTTTGAAGAACAAGTTTGAGGAGCAAACGTCTAAATCATGAAGAAAAAATCTATGCAATATCCAAAATTTTGCATTCTTCCTTACCACTTTATCTTCATCTCATCAAAAAGCTGCAAACATGTCATTTTAATCAGCTTCAGAGCACATATATGCATAATGTATACTTAGTTATAAAGTATACACATTGGAACACTGATGAGCAAAGACATATGCAATGTACCTAGTCATAGAATCTGTGACATCTCTGCAGTCAATTACAAGCCCCAGCTGTAAACATTATTTTCCTTGGGGAATATTTATACTCTTTCTTTTGCAAGGGCAGAAGGGCTGTTTAAGTCTTTCACATCTGGCTGCTCTCTCCCACCCTTTTACTGTGGGAAGTTCTCTCACATCTTCGGCCACAGAGAAGGGGAAGAATAGCTGTTTGAGGGACTGCCCAGCAACCCAAAGGTCAGTGAAATCTTCCTGGGAAACTGATTAGAAGTATTACTTTATTCTCAAACGTGACTTAAAAAAAAAATTTGGTCAGTTTTCTGAGCAGCAGGAACATGCCGAAACACAGAAACTGAATTAGGAGAGCTGGAGGTTGTGATAAGAAGGAGCTCGAGGATACAGTGTAAAACTGCTGAACTGAAACTAAAATGTATGGTGAACATCAAAGTAATAGACTGTTAATTAATTAAAGACCAGTGCCATAGATGTAGAATTGCCTTTGGCATTAAAATTAACTGTCTGACTGAAATGTGTAGAGCAGCTCATGTTTCTCATCATTTGTCTACAGTACACAATTGGCATGGAGTGTTAAAGTGCCTCCAGACTTACAGAGAACCAAGTTCACGTCAGGAAAAATATAATAGCAAAGACACAAAGCTCTATATAAATAGTTACCAGAATCCAGAATCAAACACTTGTTAAAAGATAAGCTTGGCATCCTTTGCACAGAAACATACAAACCTTTACACAGAACAGTTTGTTCTCAAGTGTGAACTTTTTTCCAGGAATCCCAGAAGCGCAATGAGACGGCATTTGTATCTGGTTATTCAAGCTTTCTTTATAAATCTCAGGCAAGGTACTTTCTTCCCTCTAAACTGAAAATTTGGACTCTTCAAGACAGCTGAGTGTCTGAGGACATTAAGTCATACAGTCTATGGGTTCTGTTGATGCTGGGAAAGAAGAAAAGTTAATGGTTCAGAAGCTATTCTGAGCTTGCAGAACTGATGACAGTAACAGTACCCAACAGCACCACTTTTACAGGACCATGTTTAAGCTTTTGCATTTAAATTCTGCTGCAACACATTGTAGCTCTCTTTCTGCTGCTCCCCTTACCAGACAAGCCTGCATTGGCAGATGATAATTTTGTGCAGAACTCCACTTAGTAATGCATGTGATGCATAAATGCATAAGTAGTGCATACAATTTCTGAATTTAACTAGCAGCTCCACACAGATCAGATTGAAAAACTTGCAGCTATTTCATGTCTTAGACAAAGTAGAAAACCAAAATCAGTACCCCAACTTAATTTAAAAGATTACCTCCTTAACTTTTCTCAGACAAATTAAAGTGTCAATTCGATGCACAGGTCATGTGGAAAAGTAGAAGAGATGAAAAGAAGCTAACCCTCACAATCCCATAAGGTACATTTTTTTCCCTAAATGGGCCAAAACTCATGCTGGTTTTGGTTCAGCTTCAGCAGTTCACCTAATACTATCTTACTGAGGCCACTCATGTGATTCATTATGGCTAATCAAACCCTAAGTACTTAAGTAAATTCTGATCCCAGAAGAGACTGTGTTGGGCCTGCAAACACAGACTGCTAAGCAGTGGTTAATACATCTGCAACCTGCTGAAAACTGAAACAAAAAGTATGTTTTCTTTGCTGACTAGTCTGGCCAAGTTTCTTGGCATGCTCCTTCTTTTAAAAGTTTCATTGACATGACCTCAGTTGCTCAATGCCTGAGACTTGCCATAGGTTGCTGGAGGTACTTATTAGTTACCTCAGGGCTGTTCTCTGGAAAACAGGAGATGATTGCAGCTCTCCTGCCACTCCCCCTTACACTCCCCTTGGTACACCCCCTGAAGTCTCAAACGGCAAGCCTCCTTTAGGCAGCTGAGGATCAAGTCCT
>NW_005054297.1:16160604-16160681 GCF_000277835.1 Geospiza fortis
AAAGAAAATCAATCCCCAACTGTTAAAAATTGTCATTCAGTATTCATGTAAATATTCTTTTTAATTTTCCTACTTCT
>NW_005054297.1:16160691-16164096 GCF_000277835.1 Geospiza fortis
AAATGGGTAATTAATTACTTACAGAGATGCACTATTTTAACATCATTTATTTAAATGACCTTTTATTATTGTTCAGTCTAATCAAATACAGTGGTTTTTATTTATTAACACAGATTAAAAATACTTTTTGGCTTTTTTTTTCCTTTACAAACTTTTCCCCCCTCTGTGTTTGTATTTTAAAACATTTAAAAACAATATTTTATAAAGGACAAACTATCCTGCATTATAAAAGTTCTTAGTTATCTAATGAGTAAATGTAGTCCAGGCAGCCAAAACATGAACCTTCTGCTCTGCTACATAATTCTGTCATGGCCATATCAGCATTAAGCTGTTTGTAAGGAAGAATGCCTTCCTTTTTACAGCATTTACATTCCTCAAAGGACCACTGTCTATGAATAACTTTGCCATGAGCTAGGTGGCGAAGAAGACGAGGCTAGAGCTTAGCCTACTCCCCCCAGGTCACCAGCCAGCACAGTTCACAAGTTTAAACTTCAAGAGATTAATATTACTGTATGTTCATTGAGTATATTAGTACTATCTCTTCAACATTTCCTCCTGTCAACAGGACACACAGGACAATAAATACTCAGAACGGAAACAATTACATGCAAACCCACAGTGAAAACAGGAAGGGGAAAGGAACACATTAACAGAGGATAATACTACAATTTTCAAAATGAGAACACAGTCTTAGGTTTCAATTGCTTCACTCAGGTAAGACTGAGGGAAAGAAAGAGGATGAGTAGTTTTTTCATTTTGTTTTGTACATGTGATAAAAATTTCATTGCATTTATCAGCTAAAGAACATGGTGGAGAATGATCATTTCATATTCATGCAATAAAAGAACATACAGTATAGCAAGAATATGCTGGGTAACTGGAAATTTCACAAAAATAATTTTGTATCACAGATTTGGTGAGACTAATTTATTCTGTTGTGCTTAATTATTTTCACATCTGACTTCTCACATGTAATATATACAGCATTTAGTGGAACATTTGTGTTTACAAATCCAATTACTCAAAAATTACCCTTCAGTAGTATTCAGAAGATTTTATGTATCACATACATAATTTCCTGATATGGATTGGAATATTTAGTCAGAACTGTTGTTCTGCACACACGGGAGGGCAAAGACAAATAACTTTCTGATTGCTAATGTTTTGGTTGAATAGGCTGCCCCTTAGTCACATGATTTCTCCCAATAACTGACGTGTATCCTGACAAAAATCTTCACTGTTTGCTTACTTTACTGATGTAGCTATTTCTTAGTAGAGTGATGACACTGTCCCTGAAATGTTCAGAAACTGAAAGATGGGAAATTCTAATGAGAATTTAAATGTAAAAGGAGTCCAAACACAAGGGACTACAACATGAATGTTTAACAGAATGGTTCATGATTATTTTTCTGCAAACAGGGAATAATTTAATTTATAGCCATAAATTCACTTATGAAGTGCTAAGTCACTAAAAAGTCACCCCCTCAAATATGTTTCTCCTCTTCTTATCTTGTCAGATTGGCCCTCTATATGATCTTCTTCTGTGAGAAGAAAGAGACTCACGGAATGAGAACTCAACCACAGTTGAGTCTGACTTCTTTCAGATTTACAGTTCTGAAAGAGTTTCCCCTGTAGAAAGAGAAAGGCAAACCTAGCCAGGTTAAAGATGGAATTTTTGAAAGGCAGTTCCTGACAGTAGGGATGCATGTGTGTGGGTATATGAATATGTAATGTACATATTTACATATGTACACACACCCACCCATATCTAGTGACAGAATATCATAAAAAAGAGATGAGCAGATCCATAGCCAAAATATGTAAAAGTGTGTCCAAGGATTTTTTGTATTCATAGAATCACACAGAGTACTCTGAGTTGGAAGGGACCCACTAGGATCATCACAGTCCAGTTCTGCACAAGACAGCCCCAAGAGTCCATGTCCCGGAGAGCATTGTTCACATGCATCTTGAGCTCAGACAGCTTGGTGCTGTGACCACTTCCCTGGGGAGCCTGTTCCAGTTCCCAACCACCTTCTGGGTGAATTTTTTTTCCAAATATCTGACCTAAACCTCCTTTGACACAGCTTCAGGCCATTCTATCAGGTCCTCTTCGGTCACCAGAAAGAATAGGTCAGTACCTGTGCCTCTGCTATCTCTCATAAGGATGTTGAATAATGCTATGACATCTCCTCAGTCTCCTCCAGGCTGAGACCAAGTGACCTCAGCCTCTCCTCAAATGCCTTCGGCTCTTGATGCTTCACCATCTTTGTAGGCCTCCTTTGGACACTCTCTAATAACTTTATATTCTTCTTGTATTCTGGTGCCCAAGATTGCACGCAATATTCTATGTGAGGTTGCAGCAGCATAGAGCAGAGTGGGATAATCACCACCCTGAACCAGCTGGGAGATTCAGATTATAAAGGAAAGGACCTATGTAAGTACAATATATGCAGAGAGAAAAAGATGATGACTTCTGGCTATTCTCAACGTTAATCATAGCAGTAGCTATTCTTAGCCTTAAAATGAGTTTTTAAAGATATCTGGCTGAGAGAATTTATTTGAATTATTTAGGCTGAAGAAGAGGGAGGCACTAACAGTCTCCAGTCTGTGGATAGATGGAGCTGCCAAGTTCCAGGTATCTTGAACAAATATGACAAGGCTTGTAGGAAAAGGCAGTGCTTGACAACACTAGAATGAAAAGAATCTGCATTGAACTTGTACCCATCCTGTGGCACTTTCTGCTGCTCTCAGGCAAATGTTGCTTATGATGTCTCCCAAAATAAGCACAGAAAGTGTTATCTGCTAGGACTGACAGGGCGGCGCATCTACCTTCGTTCTCACCACTGCCTGGAGCTTCCTTACACATTCCCACCACAGGCTTCTGAAAGGTGCCTCGGAAAATAGATCCGCAAGCGGCAAGGGTAGTTCCTGGAGCAGCATCTCCTCCTGCCTCCCGCACAAAGACAGGGCAGGCACCCACCCACCCGCGGGCTCACCCCTATGAGGCTGCGGGGAAATTGTTTCTGAGGGCGAACCCCCCGCCAGGGCTATTCGCGTGCGGAACATCAAACACTCGGGGCAAAGCAAGGCTGGAGAAGCCCGTGGTTGCTGGGAATGAGGAGTGGGAGAGCGTCGCGGGTGGGACCTCAATGGTCGCTCCCACGGAGGTGCAGCGGATCTGTGAGGACGGGGGCAGCAGGGGTGCCTGCAGAGGCTCCGAGACCGCGGTGCCGGGGCGGGCCGGCCTCCCTTCCCCGGGCTATACGGCGGGGAACGCGGTCCGACCCTTCAGGGAATTCTCCTATCCCCGCGGCGCCCCCGCGCCGCTCAGCGGAGCGCACTGCCCTGGCCACTGAAAGGAGGAGGAGAGGGAAGGGCGGGCAAGGGGTCGGCAGGGGGGGGGTT
>NW_005054297.1:16164132-16209888 GCF_000277835.1 Geospiza fortis
GGCGAGGGGCTGGGGGAAACGCGGCTGTCCGGGCCTCTCGACGGCTTGGACGCGGTGGGGAGGGATCCTCAGTCCTAGCTCCAGCCAGGCTTGTGCGGACGGAGGGCGCTGATTCCCGCTCGCTCCCCGGAGTTATTCCTGGCTGGAATAATTTGATAACTTGAGCTGGGCGGCTTGCGCGGGGAGAGAAGCACAGGAGTTCCCTGCTGCCTTTTAAAGTCCGCGGTCGGAAGAAGGGCGCTGGCCCTGGGGCCCGCCGCTCCAGCGCTGGGCTGCGGCAGCCGTGGGGCGCCGGGCTGGATGTGGTACAAGGGAATAGCTCCTGAGGGCTCTTGGGCACGTGTGGCACCGTGCTTGCTGGTCCTGGGGTGGCATTTGCTCCTACTGTAAAGGTTTGGGGGCGTCGATGGGTGAAACGCCCCGCCTTGGGTTTCTGACAAGCTCGCTGAAGGCGCTGGCTTTCCCTGAAGGTGCTAGCCGTGCAGGTGTGACTGACCCAAAGCACACAGTGCAGCCCCAGCTCTTCAGTGCGGTTTGGGAAGTTGGAGATGTCACACTTCAGTGGAGAGCCTGAAGTAGGTGCTGATCCCTAACTGTGGGAAAGCAAGTTTAGGAAATGTAAGATTGTTCCTTTCTGCCAACTTTGCTTGTTTAGATCTAGAGATGTATTTGAAGTATATATGACCCTACATATAATGCTACCGACAGCTGGACAAAATGAGTCCAGTAAAATAAGTTTAAAATCTAAGGTATCAGAAGCTGCAGAACATAATCCTTCCACTTTAAAATATTTGGTATCAGTTGAGATTTGTGATACTGTTTGGATGGTAGAGCATTATCAATCGGATGCAGGGTCTGGGCGAACTCCATTAATTTGGGTGAATTACATTAGTTTTGGGGAAGGGGAGGGTCTCACACCACTTCTGACACCACATGTAGTTTCTGCTGATTTTTATGCTAGTGCTTAATATATCATTCCAGCAACTTACCTGGGAAAGGAACAGAAGTTTCCTGAAGTTTGGCCTAAGGTGTGAAAGGACTTTCTTCAAGCCTACCCTCTGCTTCAAGTATATTAATACCCAACATTATTTTACAAGCTTTCAAACTTTTTTCTTTATATTCTTCCTGTTAAAATAAAAAAAAAATCTATTGTGAGGCATCTGGATGTTTCAGAGATGGAGGAGGTAAAACAAGGGATCACAGCATATAGAACTTGTATATATTTAAACAAGCTGATGGGGGTTTGTTTATGCTAGAAAGACAAAGCACATTCTATAAAAGTTCCTGTAGACACTGAGCAGACAGTACACAGTGGGTCTTGGAACACTGTGGAAAATGTTTTGAGTTCTGGTTTGTGTTGCCTAATGGCATTAAAACATCAACAGTAAAAAATAGGCATCACGCCTATACAAAAAGTAAGTTTGTTTTCTTTGACATCTATGATGTACTACATGCCCAGACAGAAAAAGAAATGGTGCCTGCCTGCCCTGTTCCTGTAAGATCTCCATGGCTGCATTTGACTCTGCCCCTGACCACACAATTCTTCTAAACCCCAGTCCACTGGGTTCTGATACAAGTTGGCGCAGAAATAAACCAGCCCCACAAAGACATAAGTAGCCATATTGGTATCTTATGAAAAGTGCAGTGATGTTTTGTATGAATGACAGGCATTTTTACTCCTTTGCCACATGTTGTGATAAAGATTATTCATGCATGGAGTAGTCTTCTGAGTGATGTTACTAAAATGCAGTTTGATTCTTCAGATGTGGATGAAACCTGGCACTTTGTCAAGTTTAAATGCAATGAAGCTTTGATCCTGAAGCTCAGTATGTTGGCTACTGTGTACATGCATAAATGGTCTGACCAATGCTCCTGGTCTCAGTAAAAGTGTACTTGCTAAGATAAATGACAAGGTAGCTGTTTCTAGTTCTGTACACACAGATTAAATCAAAATGAGTTTCAATTTTCTTAATAACCACAGGATCACAGAATATCCTGGGTTGGGAGGAACCCACAAGGGTCATTGAAGTTCAATACCTGGCCTGCACAGGACAGCCTGAAAAATCACTCCATATGCCTGAGAGCATTGTGTTAATAAATTAATGTACTTAGCATATTTTAGTTAGGGATCTATTAATGGCATATAGCCAAAGGTGTAGAAATCTAGCAATTCCATTTCAATGCATATTTGTGGCTTTAAAGCAGAACTTCATGCATTCATATTAGCTTTTTCCATACTAAGATATTAAAAATCATTTTATATGTTGCTGAAATTACTAAAAAGTTTACAGTGTAGTAAAGTACTTGGAGCCCTGTTTCTGTGTCTGTAAATTTCCATGTGTCTGAAAGTGTCCATCTTCACAATACCTTTACCATTTAGCACATGGCCCTTGATCTTTCAGCATCATGATACAATTCTGATCCTCAGGCTTCTCAATTCTTCATCCTTTTGTTTGCTCTGCAGTTGGAGAGAACTTCATCCCACTGGTTTAGTAGCTGAGAAATTTAGTATTGGTAACTCATATGACAGGGTTTTTGGAAGCAAACAGTTGAGCTTTCAGAAAAAGACAAATGTATCCTCCTCTCTCTCCTCTCTGCTGGGAAAAGCATTTGTATAAGTGATCTGCCACTACAACTCCAGTGAGAGTTTTAAAGGTTACTAGTAAAGTGGCTTCTGGGACTCCTAAGCTTAGTCATTGCTGAAAATCATCCAAGATCACAGTATTATCTTGCCTGATCTCAAAATTCTTATTTATCCAAGTGGACATACTCCAAGGAAAAGATCATTTAGAAATGCCCTGAATGTTGTCCTTGTCTGCACAAGTTCCTGCATCAGATTGCATGTGTGTGGAATGAGAGATTTCTGAATGGATGTACAGCACTGATGGGAAATGTGACTGACCACAGGATGATTTCAGGACATCTTGTTCTACACACAACTGGAGAAGAAATTACCTCAAATAAAGCATTTCGATTGCAAGATGATTGTTGCAGGTCTCTTAATGACAATACATGATCTACAGCAGTTGCATACATGAATATCCCTCTTTCTCACTCGACTATGAACTGTAGAAATTAGGGTGGGCAGGTTGTGCCAGTCTAAAAAATTGATAGTTTAATGGCTGGTGCTGAGCCTGTGGGTGGAGGGTGGAGACGTGCTGCTGGCATAGCATACATAGACAATTGCCATATCTATCCTTTCCTTACTGTGGCTGTAAAGATTCTGTCCTAAACCACATGGACTCCCAAGTATATGTGTTATGGTTGTGAATATATGTAAGCAGCCCCCCAACATCTATTATGAAGAATTAAGCAACAAACTGGAGTGGAACATTTTATGGTTCAACTTAATAACAGAGGTCCTCACAAATAAAATATATCTCCATTCACATATTGTAAAGTTTATAGAATCTCTAAGACAGATGGAACCTCTCAAAATTTTACCCAGACAGCAATGAACTTTTGAATGGTATAGAATAGTAACACCAGAGCTCTGATGACAACTATCTGCTCTAGTTTGGGTTATGGCTTCTAGAAACACTACCTAAAGCTTATTTACATAAAAATTCAGGCCATAGGATGAGTTCCACAACACTTACTTTGGAAGAGTATAGTCTCTCATAAGTGTCTGAATGATTGCATGTGTCTGACAAGTAGTAGTAAACCAGCCACAGAGAAGGAAGCAATCATACATAAACCATCACGTTATCATCATGATTGCTCACTGGATCTGGTTCTTCCCTTTCACTTTTGGAGTTAACTTTTCCCTCCACACACAGTAGTTAATGAAGGTGGCCCAAAGACCTCCATGCAGTTGCTGGAGAGAGGTGGATTTTGGTGCTCCCTGTTCTCTGTGCAGTGGAGTGCACACACCTGCTGTTTCTGATAAGTAATCTAAACAGGCAGAGTCAGTATTGGTGATTCAGTGTTGTGCTGCACTTCCCTCTATTGCTAATAGCAAGGTAGTTTTGCCTCTTTGTGATGGTAACATCAGTTTTCAGGGTTTTCTTGCAGTGCTGTTCTCACTAAAGGACCTCATTTCTGAAAATTATGTTGTCAGATGTACTACTAGAAAGGGATAATTGCATTAATCCAATTAACTGGTTACTAGAATTTTTGTGAATTTGTCTGTTGTAGCAAGGTAACAAAACATAGAAAGGTGTCAACTGGAAAAATGCAAAATAATCTTCTGCAGGGAGCTAGCTTAACTAGGGAACATTTGCCAGTTGGGACTGGACTGAAGGAAAAGACAAACTGTACCAAGTGAGTTTGCCAAATTTTTCTTCCATCGTCTGTATTCAGTATACAAATTTACTCCACCTGTGCTTTTTCTTTCCAGAATATTTTTCTTTGAGGAATGCATGGAATAAATTTATTATTGCTTTAAAGAACATTACGCTTTAGGTGACTTTTTTAGGGAGAGGGAGTTGGATTCAGTGCAATATAATCTTCATTTCCTTTATTGTAGTAACAGTGAATGATGTGGATAAGCTGTTCTATAGCTCTGTGAATTCATGTAGCTGATCTCTGCTCCTTGCTCACTTTTTTGGACGTTAGTTATTCTTTGCCTGGAGTTGTATTGCAAGCTGCTTGACAACATGGGAAGACAATTGTGCTTATTTTATTTTGTTTGTGCAGTACCATGCACATTGTGGTTATGGAATAAATAATAATTGAAACAGAAATTTGGAAGGGAATATTATTGTCCTTTTTTCAGTCGCCTTAGACTGAGAAACATCTCCATATTATTTAAGGAAATTGAAACATTTGGATACTGTGTAGGTATCTGATTACTCCTGTGAGGGCCTAAATTAATTCCTCTGAATATTCAGTTTATGAATTATTTGGTCTGATATTGATTTTATTTTGCCCTCAAATTTTTTTGGACTATCATGCAGTTGAGAGAAAATGATGGGATGTGACTTGCCAGGAAATTACTTTCAGCACTGTGAATTAGATGAAAGTCTTGTGGATATATAGAATTAGCATGCATGTGTGATTCTTTTGAAAGGTACAGTGCTTCAGTGTGCTTTTTGGAGCATTAGTTTTAGATGAGTAGGCAGTATTTTTGATCCTTGTAATGACAGTCTAACTTTTAAGTGCTGGTAAGTCTTTGAGTACGATCAGTTTCAGAATTTAGTTGCCCTGTTCTTGCTGCAAGGATTTGAAGGAACTTTTTAGGGTAGTACTGAAGAAGTATCATGAAACATCAGGTTTGTTATGTGCAATAATATGTACACAGTAATTTACATGTTCTGTGGTTGTTGTTTTTCCTCAGCAATATGTTCTTAAAAAATCTTGATGCCTTATCTCTATACACTGTTTACCAACCTGTGCCCACCCTCTTTCTTTACGAAGACTCAAGGAGGGGTCCTGGGCACTTTTTGATAAAGAGGAGCTATTCTACAGGCATGACAAGGTCTCATCCTGAGAGGGAAGTCCTGAGCTGGAGGCTTCCTTCAGGCCTGTTTGTAGAAGGCACCTCTACAAATCTACAAATCTATGAATTTGGCTTTAAAAAAAAAAAAATTTCAAGAAGGCATGAACATGCACTAGGTAAATTGCTATGCCAGCAAATTAGTAAGAGAAAAAATGCACTTATCGCAAACTAGATCAGTAAAAAAGATTCAATATCAGAAATTCAAATATATGAATTACCAAGAAGTACATGGTGCTTGGTTAGAAACACGATGAAATTTGCAATTATAGTATTCACTGTCAGATGGAGAAGTCCAGAGCAATAGAAATCAGTGTTTCTTAAAACATCATCTAGGGGGGAACTTCCTATTGTATATAATAGACCTGCTTTGAGGTTTTCATTGTTTTGAGGTAGCCTGTGTACCTGTCCTTGCCATCCTTTGACAAGTATCTTATAATTTCTCTTAGTTTTATTCAGTGCCCCAAACCCAAATTGGTCAGAAGAGTTGCTACTAGAAAGATTAAAATATCTCCCAAGGAAGCCTCAAATGTAAGTTGCTGTTCCTCATATTCTTAGAGTGATGTTTTTGCTGTTTCCCAGCTCCTTTTTTTCAATGCAGTAAAGACTCCTATACTTCATGTTTGCATCAGTTTGTACAGAATAACTTCATGGTTTTCTGCTCCAGGAAATACATGGTTTTCCCAGGGATTTTCCCAGGGTTTTTCCAGGGATTTTCCCAGGGTTTTTCCCAGAGGTTTTTCCAGGATTTTTCCAGAGTTTTTTTCTGGGCTTTTTAGGGTTTTTTTCCAGGGGTTTTTCCAGAGGTTTTCCCAAGGTTTTTCATCAACATCTAGGAAAATAATGAGCAGTGTGTGGAGATGGAACAGTGGCAAACTTGTGTTATGCCAGTAACATGAGAAAAAAGAATACTGTGAGGTTGCCTGTGGTAGTTTGTAGCTGAAGATGACATGCTGCATACAGAAGCAATGGTGATTCACATGGTGTGTGCTCCTGAGGGTTTGCACAGGTTTATTCAAGACCTATGATAGATCCAGATCACCTGAGAGTTCTAGGTTTTCAGTTGCATTCTGCATAAATTCTTGTGCTGCATAGAATGTTATGACCATATCAGGTCTCTGGAAAATGGCAGGGAAATTGAATGTATTATAAGTAGAACATTCAGGGCTGGCTTGCTTACAGAACACTAGAAAGAAGACCTTAGTTCATGGTCTTTGGTTTTAGTCTTGCTTACCTGACAATAAAATAAACAGGTTAGAACAATCCCACAATGGACACCAAAATTATTTAACTGCATACTTTGGACACCAAAAGTATTTAAATACATCTGCAGGAATGACATGTTCATAAGTATGTTTTATATGGAAAGTGTTGTGACTTCACAATTGATGTGTTCTCTGTTTCTTCCTTTATTAAGTATATTTTATTATCTAAAAACAATAGAGAGTTAAAAATTGCTTGCCTAATTAGGAACAATAACTATTTTATTTTGCTGAAGTGCTTGACAGTGACACCAAAACTTGAGTTCATGGATGCTCTAGGCCAAGATCATCATGCAGACTAATCAGTGATCTTCCACTGCCCTCCCCAAACACACGTTCTCCCAAAAATCATATATTTGGATTTTAGAGCTTATTTTTATTGTAGGTTTGCCAATTTCAATATGATATTAATATATGACTTTCCTACCAGTCTTGCTTTTTGTTCATATCTCTGCATTTGCTTAGTTTTTCCTGCTCTCTTTTGAATGCCTAACCTCTCAAACTGTATAACTTTTTCTGGGGATTATTTCAACCAGCTATTGCTGAGACACCTTTAGATTTTTGAGGCAATTACTGTAAGTTTTCAGGAGTTAAAAAGTAGATGTTGGTGTATCGTTTGGAGAAATCCCATTTGTCCCATGAAAATGCAACTTTCATCATCATGGTAGAGCCTGATGCTGAAAAATACCATGTGGTAGTAATTTATCACTTGCCATGAGGTGTTTTGCTAGAGTGAATGTCTTAGAGCAATGAGGGGTCCATTGTGTGGATTTTGCATGGTAGAGAGAGAAGAAACTGAGAGGGAAAAATCAGCCTTGTAATGTACTTTCTCTAAGTGAAGGAAATCTATTCTAATTGTCTCAACATTTATTCCCTAGTGGAACAGTGCTTCTGAGTGTCTGGTCCAGAATGTTTTGCAGTCTCCCATGCAATGTACAGCTCTTAGAAATAATTTATTAAACTGTTTCAATTTAATTTTTAATTTATGCATGTGTCTTATTTTGAAATAATTAGTTTTAACGTCAGACTTAATAACCTCATTTTGTATTTCTAATTGTCTCAGTTACAAACATTTATAAACCTTTATTCAATTTTACAGTACTCTGCAAAGTCTTCTGTGGAGTTTAATTGCCTATATACTCCACTTCATTAGCTGTCTAAGCAAATAATTTTAGAGTTGTATTAAATAAGAGGGGTTTTTTTCCTATTTGACAGCTTTTCTCTCCTATATGGTAACAGATGGGTTGCACTTAGTTCAATGAACCAGATGCAAAATGAGCAGAATTTGCAGTTAAATACTGTTTATGTTGCATTTTTATTCACACACAATAAGTCAGCTTCCTGATTATGTAAAGTGAATGTTTACACTCTTTCATCGAAATTAATTAAAATGTATCCACCATGCTCTGTGAAACAAGCAGTTTTCCGGGCCTGCATGGGCTCATAGGTACAATTTGTACATTTCTTACTGAAGCAGTGTCAGCATAAGGAACTCTTATGTTGTGCTCCAGGCTGCTATCTCTTGTTCCTGCTCCTGTAGCCATCCCTCTGTGCCTGCACAGCTGCTTGTGGTTCTGTGCAATGAACTGGATTAGGAAACATTAATCTCTTTTCTTGGGATGCTTTTGATTGAGGATCAGTTCTCTATTCCAATTGGAATGGCCACACACATGGCTATGCAGCCGCCTCTAAGTAACAGACACAGAGGAGAGAACAGACTGAGTAGAGTGAGCTGCTTCAATTGTACAGCCATTGGAAAAAACTAGTTAGCATGCTCCACATAGCTGTAAAATACACTGTAATTTCTCTTACACCCTCTGATTTTTGTCTTCACTTCCTTTTAGAACATGTTTGTCACTGAAGTGACAAAGTTTTCAGTAGTTGAAAAACTTTGCTCGTGACAGTGGTATCCCTCAAACTTTAGAAGTTTTGGCATTTAGAATCATTCTTTTCCTGCAGCAAATGAAGTCTTGTAGAGTTCAGTTCCATAGTTTTGTTCCTTTGGACTGGAAATAAAGGAACTGGAACTTTTCAAACAAGAAGATGATGCTTACCAAGTGCAATTTTGGTGATACTCTTCTAGACTGGCTTGGTGAATGACTTGTATGTGAAATGGTTCTGAACGAAGAATTTTGGATAGTTCTTACTTTTAATCTGTCACATCTAACTGTAGCTCCTGTAGTGCATATTTGATATGTTTCTTATCTCCGTTTGTCTGAAAATGTAGAGAATATTTTCATAGAAACCAGTGAAATTACCAAAGTGGCAAATACCTTTGCTCTTCCCTCCCCATCCCAAACACTATCTCAACTCTCATTTGCATTTATTAGTAGACTATTATAAGCTATCATAATTTTTCTTTAAAAAATTTTTTTCTTCAAAATTATTTTCTTGTGCTTTTTCATGAACACAGGCATATTTGTCCAAACAGCTATGTGATGACTAGTACAAATGACTCCTGTAGAGGATGGCGAGTTTGATAAGTATCTTCCTTTAATCTTCATAAAAGAACAGTGAAGTACGGTATTTTAGCTTGGCTGGAACCTAGCTAATAGAAGTGTGGGTTTCAGTGTTCCATATGCTTTCTAAGGATTTGATAACAGGCATTGCTGATAGCACAGAGATGGTGAGTTGGCTAATCACACCTGTTTGCAAATAGCAGAAAGGCAGCAGAAGAACAGAATGATGTGAATGTTGCTCATAGTGTTCCCTGGAGGGGTGGCTGTAAAGAAACCTGGAACTCTAAGAGAAGAAGCTCTCCTGGTACTTTGATTCCTTCTATGTTGAGGTAAACAGGACTCTGGAAACACATAGCAGGGCATGTGAAATATGTGACTGGATTTCATCACCTCGCTGGAGGAGACTACAAACTCTGGAAAACATCATCTGAGTTGAAAGAGCAGTTGGAGACACTTCCAAGTGCTATATGTAGAATCTTCTTTGATAGTAAACACCCCCTTGAAAACACATCCAAAGGCTGAAGGAAGACCTCAAATGGTGGAAGCAACTTTATTCACAGTGCTACTTCTGTCATGTTCTCCTGAACAGCCAGCATGGCTGCTGGCTTGAGTGTGGAATACTTCTGAATTTCTCTTAGCAAACTTAGGAAACAGGTTTTCAGGAACCACAACAAATAAATCTCCCCAAAAATAACCTGGGAAATAAATCTGTGAATTGCATAGGCTATAGAAGTTGTTTCCCTTGATATGAAAGTTAGTCAGACAGGGAACTTGCATAAGGCCGAATATTTAACATGGATTTCTACTCTGGAGGCCCAGGAAGGGAAAGTTTGGATTGCCTCATCAGAAATACTGCAGTCCTTGGCATTACTGTTTTTTGTGACTGATACAGTTCTGCTGAAACATATTGGGCTTGGTTCAGTTTTGCTTATAAATTGGGTAAATCATAGGGCAGAAGAGAAGGATAAGGTTCTGAGAACAGACTCTGAGGTAGAAGACATTACAAGAAATACAGTTTTTTGCCTGAAGAGGTGATACTTGGTATTGTAATGGCCTTCAAGAAATGGAGAAGTGGGATATGCTTCAGACCAAGAAGAGAGAAACAATAAAGTTAAAATCCCACTCCCAAGGTTGCAAAATGTGAAACAGTGCTGTTCAAACTGATGTTTCAGAATATGCTCCCGCAGCAGGCTGCGCTGGGAGGAGTGGTTGTTTGTGTGTGTCTTCAGGCTTGTACAGTGTACCAGCTTGCCTTTGGGTGGTGGGAAGAAAGTACTGCCCTTATGCCTGCCACAGCCCTTTTGTTATACTGAGGCATACACTGTGTACTGAAAAGGTATATAAGGCCCCGTGAAGCAGGTGGACAGTTATCAGTAAGAAATTTATAGCTGAAAGGAAGGGGAAGAAGTCTGCTTTGTATGGAGTTAGATATATGAGCAGTACTTCCGACTTTAATTCCAAGTTCATGTATTAACACCATCTCAGCATGTGGTGGAGAGGAGCTTTCATAATGGTCTTCTCCAGAAACTGTGGAAACAGAAGACTGAAATAAGAAAGTAAATAAACCCCTCCTATACAAATGAAGTCTCTGTAGGTTGCTGTCCTTGTCTTTCTTAGCTGCTTTTTTCTACAGTTCAGACTGAAATAAGAGTACGCACACTGAAAATAAGGCATGCTGAAATAGAACTTAGGCCGTGTTTTCTTATAAATAAAGCAGAACTAATAATGTCTCTATTATTTCTGTATATCCTTAACATGCTATTTGTATTTCAGATCAAGTAACTTGTAGACAGAGTTTCATTTGGTCTTCCCATGAGTGAATGCCACATCAGGATGCAGGGTGTGGTGTCAGTATTCAATTCATTTCACGGAACTTGGAATGGAATAAGACTTAAAGTAACTTTTGTAACTGTTGCATTCTAAATATCTCTAGTCCCTTAAGATGTACCACTAATGCTGTGTACTGAACAACTGAATTGTCCAAGTTATTTAAAATGGATTTGTCTTTTGCACGTGCTCCTACCAGTGATGGAGTCAGATTTTGCGCATCGTTATGAGTCATTCATCATCAACACTGCTGCAGTGTTACATTCTAGACTTTAATCTTACCATTCAGACTGTTGTGGCCCTTCTTGAGAATAATCTTGTCCTTACTTGGAGTTAAGGTTGCACCAAAAAGAGTTGAAATATTTAAGTCTTGCCTACAGTAGTTAATCCTTCTCCATATGTACCCTGCAGTAGTGCTGCTACAAGAACTTGTGCAGCTCTGTAGTAAAATGTATCAGGAAACCAATCTGGTTCAAAATTGACTTAGTACCTGCCCAGTGTGTCTCCATTCTCCAGTTTAATTCACTTTTTCCATCACAGAAATGTTTATGTTGGCCCAAGGGAAGAATGCAGGAGCGAGTATCTGGTTAGGGTACACCACTTATTTTGGTGGAAACGCTGGCTTGAGGTTTTAGTTCCAGCTGTGCTATAGCTGCTGATGAAGCAATGGCAGCACAGAGCTTAACAGTCTGATAAGCACCTTTGTATTCAGGTGGGTTGCAGACCAGCCTGAAAGTTTTGCACCTGAGCATTCAATATTATCTGTGTTCAGTGGCAGTGTCTACTTCAGCGACTGGTGCAGCTCTACAGGAATGGAGCTGCAGAGGAAACCTTCTGATGCTGTGGATTCACTGACCACATCACTTACATTTTGCTATGTGTGGGACAGTTGGGAGGATGTCAGGTTAGTTTTTGTCTGGTGCCACAGGTTGAATTTCCATTACCACTTGGAGTGTACTTGGTTGCTCTTCTGGAATACGTATCCAAATTCCCTTTCATACGAAAAGATGCCTCAGGATTGTTCCATGGAGTGAACCAAGGCACAGTGATTTGTCTGGATGACAGGGAAAATATCTTTGAAAATATGCATCTGAGTAAAAAATGCCAGTGTAAACATACCAAGGGTAACTTGGCTCTGCCTGTAGATGCTGCAGTCAGACAGTTGCTCTGTGGTATCAGTGGGGTTTCTGTTGTTGTACATGACTCTCCTGTTCTTTCTGATTCCAGTTCAAAACTTATTTTGCTGACAGTTCAGCAGCTGGTCCCACTTTGATCTCCAAGCTCTGAGACTGATGCATTCACTCTTTGTTGGTGGTAATGGCACATTTTGTTGGTGGTAATGGTCAGAAAAAGAGATATTTTCCAGCACTTTTTATCACCCCTCTCTGTCTACCTTGGCAGTATTCTATGCAAATTAAGCTACTTATGACAACATGAAATTTAAATATAATAAAAGGTTTTTGGTTGGACTGTTCTTGGTGTGCACATGTGTTCTCATAAAATTTAGTACCCAAAGAAGGGAATTTCTTATTCCAGACTGACTGTGGATCTTCCACTGGTAGAAACATAGAATCACAGAAAACAAGGATCATCTGGTCCAATCTTCCACAGCAAAAGCACGGTCTAGAAAAGATGGCCCAACATCCCATGCAGCTGAATCCTAAAAGTACCCAACACCTGGGAATCCACCATTTCCCTGAGGAAGTGGAAGATTTTCCTGGGGAAATCTCCCCAAGAACAAATTTTACTGCTTACCCTTGTCTTTGCCACGTGACTCCATGTAGAAAGGGAGTATCCACTTCCATGAAGCTTTGACAAAAAGTGGGAAGTGTAAAGACAGTGCTTGAATGTGTTGCATTTGCTGTGTAAAGGAAAATGTTGAATCTGAATAATCTAAAAAAGCACCAACGAAAGAAACCTGGCTGTGTGTTTGGCAGATGAACTGTACTGACTGTTTCCATTCTTATTCTTGTTTGGTCTTGTTTGACCAGCAGTAGCTACACTGGAGCTTCTTGGTATTTTGACAGTCAAGCATATTCATTTTGCATCTGTAGGAAAACAGATGAACCCACCAACACATGCACATTTCACTGCTTAACTCTACTTTTCTCATGTTATCCATTTTTATTTTAGATTAAGGTCTAAGGCCTTGATTCTGAGCTGGGTATTACTGCAGTATGAATAAATGCAGAGATATTTTTTATCTTAGCACAGTTAGAAGTTTTTTGTTTCACTAACTGGGGCTCAAAGTATCTTTATAGAGAGAATTGTTCCATGTGGCAACAATCTGTAGTAAATTCAAGTGCTTTTATGACAAAGCCCTAATTTTGAAGGGATTTCAGTCTTTTTGGTTATGCATAAATTTGAATTTCTGGATCAAGCATAAAGGATTAATTATTTTCTTTTACTTTTTAAAAGAAATAAACCCCGACTCTTCCTTTTCCTCCTGTTTTGGAGCTTAAATATCTTGGCAGCAGTGTTTGAAAAAGTTCTAGTTAAACCAGTTTTGGAAAATAGTTTGGCAGGCTACAGTGGAGTAAAGCCAAAGTATGTTAGAGGTAAGTTTTAAAACCTACTTGTAAGCTAAAATTACAGCTATACTGGGAGAGAGTGATGTGCAAGTCAAAAAAAAAGTATTTGGTCTTCCTTCACCTTCTTTTTTCTTCTTTCTCCAATTAGTCAAGCTGTGCTAGACTGCTAGAAACAGTATCAGACTTCTCATGGATCCTACTGCCTGAGCCTCAATCAGTGTAGACTGGAAAGAACATAGTTAAGTAGTTCTTTGAAAAGTAGCTTATATTTAATATCATATCATATCATATATCTTATCATATCACATCACATCATATAATATCATCATTAGGTAAAATTTCACATGCCTTAAACATTTAGTTGTGTGGAGTCTATAGCACTGCAGAAAACTGACCTTTTTATTTGCTGCATCATTTCTTGCAAAATAATTGAAGAAAGGCCGGTTCCATTTCCCTTGATACTTTCCAGTGTTGCACAAACACAGCTACTTTCAAATGCTTTAGTTTATCTGCTGTTGACTTTAGAAGTACAATTTGTAATATGACAGGATGACTGCAGGATATTACTTGTAAAGTTTGCATAAAATGGATTGTGCGTCTTTTTTTCCCACAGTAAAAAATGTCTAGACTCTTCAGAACCTTTGTAAAGCTGTTATCCAGACAAATTAGTTCCATGAATTTGAGTCATATAAACCTCAAGAACTACACAAATAAATGGGGTCACCAAGTCATTTTATTGTTAGTAAAAATACAAAACTCTCAAAACTCTGCTTAAAATCTGTTAAGCTGACAGAAAATTTCTTTTCTTCTTCTTTCTTCTTCCTTCTTTCTTCTTTCTTCTTCTTCTTCAGCTTTTCTTTTTTTCATAGATTTTCTGTTAATCTAAGTCTTAAAAATATTTCCCATCAGGGTGGGCATTTTGTTGCATATACGTTTGGCTGTCTCTGGGCATTGCTAAATTGTATTAAGCACAGATGTCATAGAGAATAATTTGTGGCTAAAATCTGATGGCCAGCCTAAGTGTAGAAGTCCATGTAATACCTAGTTCTTTCTTAAAGAGATATTCAATTCATTTTGAGGAAGTAGTGATGTCATAATCTTCATGGTCAGTATCTTCTTTTTGATCTTTTATACTGTTCCAAAATTCATACCAATGCCAAAAATTAACTCCTCCTTATCCATGACTTCTCACCTGGTTTTGATTGCACTTTTCAAATAGCCTTTGATCCAGCATGTGCTTCTTACTTGTGCTTTCTTTGTGTGCCATATACTCAGTCTGATAAATTTTGAACAAAGAAGTACTCTGGACACAACTTGCATTCCCTTAGAATTCATCTCCTTGCTTTTACACAAGCTCTAACAGATGTGCTTTGTTTTACTTCCAAGCAGTTAAAACTGTGAACATTATTTTGTTTGGTCTTTTGTCTTTTGTAGAAGGAAGGGGAGAAGAAAAGAAGCAATGTGAATAAATTGAGTTAAGCTAGGTTTAGGAAGAGCCAGACTCATAGTTTTAACATTTTCCCTAGCTGAATGGTATTTTCATGCTCTGTTTATGTGTTGTCTTTGAAGAAAACCTGTTAGCAGAACATAACTTTAATCATATGAAATAGCTTTCTGAGAGGTTTGGTTTTTTCGGAGTTGGCATTATAGAATTAGGAACAAATAGAATGAAAGGAAACATGAAATTACTTTAATTCTGAAAAAGTCATGGCCTGTCATCACGTCGTTTATCCCAGTGTATATTTTTTGGTGATAGGCATGAAATGGTAAAGTATCTGCTTTCTCAGATGCATTTGCTGCTCTTTTAGATAATTTATGTCTGGATCATGACAAAATTTCTAAAGTCACACACTCATACAACTATGATCAGAGGGCAAAGTTATAAATAAAATTTAAAAAGAGTCTTTTTTTCTGAAGGAGTAGCTGTCTTTGATCTGTTTGATCTCTGGGCTCAGTAGCTCTACTGCTTTTTTCTCATTTTCTCATGTTTTGGCCTAATAGCTGTCACCAGTTTCATATGAATCATTGCAGTCCAGTGCAGAGTCCATCAATATCTTTCAAGAGTAAACTTATTTTTTCTGGTCTAGACAATTCATCCATTTTCTGTTGGCCTGCCCTGAACACCCTTTCAGAAATATGCCTGGCCATCACACAGTTGTCTGCTGTTTGTGGTGGGTTTTGTAATTCCCATGAGATAAAAACCAGTCTTTTAAAGCCTCTTTTGAAGATAATTGATCAGTTCTAATGATTTCGTTTTGTTTTGTTTTTTTTTTTTTTTTTTTTTTTTTTTTTTTTTTTTTTTATTTCTCTTTGCAGCTGTTGGGAATTGCAGAGTAAGTAGAATGTGTCCATCTGTACCCTTGTGAAGTCTTAGCTTTCCTGCTCAGGACATTACCTAGCTAATAGCTCACATGTAAAATGAGTTGTCTTGAAAATTTCTGAAGAAATACCTGTTTATGGTGCATGGCTAGAAGAACAGCATTTTTCTTTCTCAGACTTTTACTCTCAATTTTCAAAAATTTCTCTCTATATTACATCAGCAGGAGACTGTAGAGTGTCATCATCCAGTCCATCTTTAGGGATAACCAGGGTGAGGTCAGACGACTGCTTGTGCTACTGGAAAGTTACACGTGAGTGGGTAGAACATCTACCGTCATTTAGAGGTAAAGTAATTGCAGATGTTTTGTACACAACAGGCAGGCTGCTGTGCCAGCTGCCTTAAGTATCTGCAGTGCTGAAGCCGAGCATCAGATTCCACTGATTTTTGTCTTCTTTTTTAAAGTTCTGTGCATGCAGATTTTGGAAATAGAGAAGAACTTAGACTTCAGGGAATAAATCCCTGCCTAAATCAGAAGATGACAATTAATCACCTGGATTCTCTTCAAGGTTGATGTTTTCACCTTTTGTTCTAGCCAGAAATTCTGCTGTGTATATAATGATAGATTTCTAAAACTATATTTGGCTAGCACAAAAAAACATGTCCAATTTGTGCACCACTGAAACTTTGCTAGGAAGTACACAGCTCCTCTTAATCCACAAAACTGCAAGGAGCTTTTTGTCCTTCAGATCCTTTTATCTAGATCCAGACTTCCTGCCTTGAATTTCCAAACTTCCATCCTATTTTGTTACTTCAATTAGAGCTTATTATTTGTCTTTATACCAGATTGATAGCATTTAACAAGGACATTTTTTTCAAAATGGTTTATTATCACAAACCAAATAACCCGAAAGAATCATGTTGCTACTAATGGATGATGCATGGACTAATAATTGCTGCATTTTTCTTCTTTTTTCCCCCACTTCACCAAAAAATTGATAGATAATGTTTTAGGCAGTTCAATAACAGATGTTGAACTCTAGATGGTTTGGTTGAGAAGGCTACATAATATTTGTGAAACTGGAGATATTTTGGTCTTTCGACTTATTTTTAGATTTCAGTGGAAAAATGCTGAAGAGCAGCAGTGATTTTCCTTCTGTTATCATCAAAGTATTTCTAAATTGGTTTTCTTCTAGGCATTAGAATTATGTTAGGGGTTCTTTTTGAGCCAAAACAAACAATTCTTACTATATAACTAGAAGCAATTTAAAACATTTTCAAGAATACTTTCATAGTGGAGCAATTACTGTAACTTAGTATTTTCCTGTCTGATGAATCAGGATTGAAGTAGGCAGAAAATAATGAAATTTGAACCTGTATGTATGTGAAATGTGGAAAAAGGTCAAAAATGCAGGGAAAGAAAGTAGTTGGAAGTTATGGGAGTCTGATCACAGGGAACATTTGGTTCTTCTTAAGCCTCTTCAGCTGCTGGAAATTGAGATGCATGAGATATGCATGTGCATTGCTGGCTGAGTTTCTAGGGACAGAAATAAAGAGCAATAGTTGGACAAATGCATGCCAAAGTGGCATTTTCTGAAGGCCAATAAAGGAATGCATAGGTGAGAAAGGGTCTTAGCCAAGGTATTCTTCCATTGATTATCATTGAAACTAGCTAAGAAGTTTTTTTAGTTTAGGCATGAAGGATTTGACATTGATTATAATAATTGTATGTAACAAAATTAATTTCTGAGTATCTGTTCCTGGTGTATAAAAATTAAAGATTCGTGTTTTTATAATTTCCATGAGGAATATGTACGTACACTTCATGCCAATTTTTTTTTTCCACTATGAAAATATGTATCATTTACAGGTGGTACTAACCAGTGATCAGGTTCGATAAAAATCAGTAGGTTGCTGAAATATTCCATCTAGTACCAGTAAGGGAAGTGGTGGCATTTTGAAATCAGAATTAATATCTGTGACATTTTCCATTCAGTATTTTACCCCTTTGGGCTTGTATTTTAATTTCTCTATGAAACAAGATACGTGATGTCTGAAGCTTTTTGCAAGCAGCTGCTAAATTAGATGTCTGATTTTTCCTGCCTGTGATTTCCTAGACCATTGCATTTCAACTGGCAGCTTGTTCTCTGGGTTTGGCCCTTGAGACAGTGACTCTGTCCTGGCTCCTTTTTCTCCTGGGGCAGGTAAGGAATGGGTTGTGGCCAGACCCTGCCTCTGCTCACACGGGTAGCTGGAACTCAGTTTGCTGTTGTTGCTTCCAGAGCTCATGAGGAGAAGGTCAGCAAGCAGAACACTTTTTCTCCGAAATTGCAATCCAGCCATAATAAAAGCATCTTTTTGCATAGTAAGAACTATTAGTAGTTCTACATGTAGTCTGCACTCATGAATGCACACAAAGCCACATATACACAACATATGTGGAAGGAGAGACAGCTACTCTGCTTGCAGTGTCTGGACTTTTGAGGGCTTGGCTTGTGCATTTGGGGTGGTTTTTTCTTTTAGGTAAATATGTTTGTCTGTATTAGGATCTAGCATTCTATGGGATTTTCCCCATGACTTATTCACAGGGTGGCTGAGGATGAGGTTAATTTTTGTATTGATTTAGAAAAAGTGATTGATTTAGGAATAAATAAGGGGTGAAATACCTTGTTTCACTTAAGTAAGTGAAAGATAAGAAGAAATATATGAACATAGAATTGAAGAGCAAATATGAGTTACAAGTTGGTAACTAAATGGGCTTGATGTTCTGTATTGCTTATGTTCAGTACCTCTCAGTTAAAAGAGGATGTTTGAGGGAATGATCTGTGTGATTTCCCCTGGCCTTTTCAGTCTGACATTGGTCATGCTATTCAGGATCATTGGATGTGGCAAGGGAAGAAAGTTACTGAGGGGAGGAGGTGGTATAGAACGTTTATTGAGGTGCTTTGTGTTTGCTGAAGATAGAATAAAAAGTTATACATTTATGGGACCTTCTGTTGCCTCAACAAAATAAAATTGGAAAACTGTATTTCACCCAGTCTTCATGTGGGAGCAGTAATGGCTGTCCCAACGACTTCCTATTTGCTATATGACACAAATTACCCTGAAAACACATTTGCTAGCATTTGACTGGTGCATCATCAGTTAGTACTGCAAGTATATTACTGTGGGCAACACTCATGTTGTTTGTTCCTCTGCGCTATTTGGTAGTCAATGAAGTAACTTCATAGGTAGAGTAAATGCAATTTAATGCTCAAATGACTTTTGATTTTTATAAGTAGAATTGCTTCTTGATAAAACTGTGAAACTGCTAAACTGTTTGCTTTTTCAATACCTCCAGATGATTTATATTGAAGATAAAGTTGCAAGTAAAGAATTATTGTGCTGTCTGGCTGGGAGTACAGAAACACACATGAACACCTGAGTTGGATTTTCTCTCAAATGTTTATGTTATTCTGTATATTATTTATTATTTACAGAACACTCATTGCTTTATGAACCAGTGCTTGTCCTTCCTCAAGGCTCTGCTGAAATGATTCTCCTGTTATTGCTGAACCTGGATGTATTCCAAGAGGTCTGGTTTCTTCAGGCAGACTTGCCAACGTCTCGGTCTTCATAGGTTACGTAAAATCTGCATGGATCTAAAAGCATGTCTACATCACAATTATGCAAGTGTCATGCATAGCTGTAATTTGATCAAAATACAATAGATACTTCTTTCTTAATGGAAGTTCACAGAGGGTTTTTGATGTACCTTCAGAAGATGTTGAGGGTATGCTGTGTTATGTTGCATCATGGAGCTCTGCAGCCTGTTCAGGCTCTCTGGAAAGCCTGGTTAGGGTCACTTGCTGTACCTATTGCTAACGGCCCTGGAAATCTGTCAGCAGGATCTCAGTGGGCAGCTGTCGAGGTCAGTACTGGCTTTTGCTGTGTTTTGAAGTCTTAGTCATGTTCTACTTGTGAGGTGTTACATGCAGTCAAGCTGTCTATTGACTTACTTAAAAAATACTGACAAATTTGAAAGTCTTTCCCAAATATTACCCAGTTGAAGGCTGTAATGTTCTTCCAACTCTGTTCCTGAGGCATTAAATGTAGTGGTGCTATTTAAAGCCAAGAATGAAAAGGGAATGCTCTGGCATTAGTTATCTCAGTTATAAATAATGTTAGGTGTTTGGATTTATGTGATCTTGATATGTACAGTATATATTGAGAATGTCTGTCTAGAGCAGGCACATTTAATGTCAAAGGGTAGTGCTCTGTAACAAGGTTGCTATAGTGACTTTGCAGGGACTTATTGTTCTGGAGATTTCATATTTGAAATAAGTGGTGTTTGATTTTGCAGGGTGCAGAAAGTACCTGCGAGGAATCCGGGGGTGGTTTTAACAGCAGGAACTTCAGACCACAGAATGCTGTTTAATGCTTCTGGGATTAAGCATTGCAGATGCAGCTGATATATATAGTGTGAACTAATTCTTTCTGTTTATGTTGTTTTGTATTGTTCTGATGTATAAACCTAAAATAAATCACAGCAGTGCACTTAGCAGACATGTTATGTCTGGTGTGCGTGCGATGTGTGGCAGTGGTGCTGAGCATATCACAGTTCCATTTTCACACAGAATGGAAGCAAACTCTGATTTAATATTTAAAGTCCAGTACAGATGCAGTGAAGAATCCTAATTTAAATACTTAGCCATTATTTCATGGTAATATTTGGTTTCAAAGGAGATTTTTCAAAACTTTTATGCAAGAACCTCTTAAATTAATTCTTACTGCCTTTGGCTTAAGAATAAATAAAAGAAATATGGAATACAAATAATGTGCATCTAATTCTTGGATTTCTATAAGCAAAAGAAAGCAAACTTAAGTTTCAAAAACTCTTGTTTTTGAACTCTTGGCCGATAATAATAATAATAATAATAATAATAATAATAATAATAATAATAATAATAATAATAATAATAATAGTAATAAACATGCTTCATTTTAGATGTTACATTATGAGAAAGTTGTGGCACCTTGATTAGACCTAGATTTTTCTTGGGTTTTTGTAAACTGTTTGAGATGGCATCTTTTCCATGTGCCTTAAAAACTCATATAGAAACGAGATGTGTAATAGGAATTCCCTTCCTTCCTCTGCTCCATGATATTTTTGTAAGTGAGGCTATTTCTGTGATTTCTTTTAGTCTTAAATTATATATATTCAGCTTTTCTGTCTTTTCCACTCACTCTTGTTCCTTTATTGGCCCCCACAGAAAATAGGGGGAAAGGCCACTTTTTAATACATATGAAATTGAGTTATTTTAAAGGGTTTTCAGTGACTCAGCACAGAATATTAATTGTACTGCCTTTTAAAACAAAAAGACCCACTGGAGCCCATTAGTGTATGGTGCACTGGTCAGATGGGCTGAGGGGGATTGGAGTGGACAGCCCCAGCAGACTAGGAACCCCTAGAGCTGGTGCTGCCTAAGCCATCAAACCAGCCAGCCAAGGTTGGGAAGGGAGAAGAGAGAAATGAGCTGAATCATCAGTTCTTTGCTTAATTTCCACTCTTGCACCATGAAATTAGGCTGTTTTGGGGGGCTTTCAACTCCCCTGTGGAAGCGCCCAGGAACGCACAAGCAAAGCCATTTAAAAAATACAGACCTTATAGACATTCTAGAAGCAACCTCAGGATTTTATGCAAGTGAAAGAATTCTCACTATTTCTACTTTAAAACCAGTGTCTAAGTCCCTTTTAGAGAATCACCAGCTTTCATGCAAATTAGTAAAATTTTCATCAGGGAAATGTTTGGGACTTAAATTTGATCTTGCTGTCATTGTGTATCTTTCCTAACATCACTGAAAAAAATATTCCATGACTATATTTGTAAATACATGTCTATTCATTTTTCAGAGTTTTATTTTTTGATTCTGTCAGGTTTTCAACAGAACAGAATAGAGGGAATTGATCTTATTTAACTTTCTGAGAGGCTTTTGCTTGTGTTTTACACAAGAGGCTGTTACTGAAAACTTGGTAACCATGGGGTGAAAGGTAAAGCTCTGTTACTGATTAAAAAGAGTAAGTGAAAAAAACAACCTTCATGTCATTTTTCAGAAGGGAAAGTGATTGTTAAGTAGGAATGGAGTTAATAGAAATTTTCTGGATGAAACTATTTTTTATAGGAAAAAAATGTTCATTAAAGATAGTAACTGGAAAGAGTTCCCTTTTTTGTACAGAAAAAAGATAATTTTTAGCTTTTCCAGTTGAAAAATTCTTAAAGAAAAATAAAAACAAAACCAGGAAAAAAACACCAAACAAACCAGCAAAAAAAAAAAAACCTCCTGAAAAAACAAACAAACAAATAAAAAAACCCCTCACCAATATTCCAGCAATAGAACATCCAAGTAAACTGAGGAAAGAGATTGATTGGTTGGGGTGAAAAACAGTAAGTCAAAGGAAGTCCTATATTATAGAAGGATTGGTTAATTCAGGTAGTGATGAAAGTGATAACTAGAACAGGGTGATCTTGAAGAGCACAAATGAAGCACATTCACAACAACTAAAAAACTGTTATCTCTGTACTTGATAATACAACTTTTAATAATTAATAAGCCAGAGCCTCATTATTTGGGTAAAAAAGCTTAGTGTTCTGTCTTTTTTGACATTAAGTACTACTTTTAAATGTCATTTAAATTTACATAGGCTGGGATGATTTCTATGAAATGTGCCTAATTACCTACCTAAATGGCCTTTAGATGTGCAATCACACGTTCTCTCAAACATGGACTGTTGTCAGAAATGGAATACTTTTTTTTTAACATTTCCTTCAGTCCAATATGTTGTAATTTCTAACAGGCTTATAAAAATAAAGCCGAGTAAGATGTTACCCAATAGCTTACACTGCAAAAAATCAACCGTGCCTTTATAGTTTGTTTTCTGTTAGATCTTTGTCCTTGCTCTTACTGAAAGCCTGTTTGTAACCTCCTGCTTCGGAGGGAGAAGTGTACTCATGCTTCAGCTGGCTGGGGGTGCCTTCTCCTGCTCCTGCCCAAGCTGCAATGTGGAGCTGCACCTGACACACCTTTCCCAGGTGTCCAGGGAGATGCAAACAGAATCATTTCAGTTTTGGCAAGACATAGCATATAGTTTATTTTCAATTACAGATCAAGTCTTAGTTCTAAATTTGATTTTCTTGGTTTTTCTTTGTACATATTACAGACTTTTTAATCTAAATTTCCTATCTATATTTATTCCGCATGCAAGGTCAAAAGAGGATGTGTGGATTTTTTTAATAGAAAGTATGGCTTTAAATAGTTACTTTCCTTCTCAAAAAATCTGATTTTAGACTTAAGGGACAGCACTGTGAGTCAACACTACAAAAATTTCCCTTAGACCCCTGGGAATATTTGGAATTCAGCAAATGGCAGCTAGTAGCTGTTTGGGACATGCTTAATATTAGGTTAAATAACTCATTCCTGGATTTAAAAAATAACTGGAATTTGTGCTAATGTAGCCCTTCTTTCTGCTACATATGAAATTATGCAGGATTTCCGGTTTATTCGTCCTGCCTGGATTAGTCTAGTAGTATGTGTTTATTTTTTATAAATTTCTTTTACAGAAATTCAGGATTTTTTTGTAGGAACTAGTTTCAGTAATCTGCTTAAACCATGAGAAGCAATCTAAAATAAACATTTTTTTATTTTAATAAATAGAAAGTCCTTTAAAAAGTGTTGAATTGTAATTGATTCTCTTTAGAAATGATCCTGTCATAACGTTATAGAGACAGCCTACACTACTGTTGAGCTTTCTAAAGATTTTTTCTTTCTTGAATATTTATGATCATCTTGTGTAGATTAGCACACAGATTGCACTGGATTTTTATTTTCAAAACCACAAGTCAGAACCACTAAAATGTAATTACTTTATCTTGAAAAGATTCTTTCTGGCTACTTGATGAATTCTCTTATGAATACCAGTACATCTTCTCATAACCTGTCAGAGCTGCACAAAGTGTACAAAATACGTTGTGTTTCTTTTTCATTGTGCATGACAAAAGTTGAGTTTGTTACAGTTGGTTGCAAAGTGGAGAGATTGCCATGGTTCACTAAGGCCTGGGCCTGCAAGCACTTTTGTTCATGTTTAACTTTGGCGAGTTACATGGGCAAGCACATGGATATGCGTGTGCACAATTAGCACTTCTAGTTATGTAAAACTCCACACCCCCTAGCTGTGAGGCTGTGCCTGTGAGACAAGTCAGAATCAACAACAGAGCAGCTTTTAATCACTTTGTCACTTGGGCATCTGAGAACTCTGTTTCAGTTTGTGCAAGTCTCTCAAAATTATTTGTTTGGGAGTTTTTTTTGGTAAAATTAAAATCCCCTGAGCGTGAATTTCTGTGTAACTGTATAAAAATATACTCTAAGGGAAAGTCTTAAAAGGAGACTTTCATGGGAAAATAATATAAAATAGTTTTGTCCTTCAGATAATTCCCTCTAATGTGGCCAGCTGCTTCCTGGCAAGAAGAGAATTCCTGATCAACTTTTTAATGCAAAGAATGTGCCACGAAAGTCCTTGGGGTATGTAAAGCAGAGATGTCTTGGATGAGGCTGTTCAGATTAATCCAAGTGATGTAGTTTCTGAGCAGAAAAGTCAGAACTTAATGTTGTTGGTCCAAACACAGCTGGATTTGTAACTGGAAGGAAACTGGGAGCCAAAAAGTGGATCTACCACAGCTCTTTCCTGGAGAGAAACAGCAATCTCCTCTGATAGAGAAGCTGGGTTTGCTACACAGGAAGCTGCCTCCAGACAGCACTGTCTGCTCAGTCTTGCCCAAAGAGCAGCACGTCTGATGAGCGTCCTTCACTGATCCCCCACTAGACCCAGCCCTTTATGATCGTCTCTCTCATGCTGCTTTGTCACACACCCTCAGCCACACAGATACACCTCTCAACTGAATCTACAAAAATGACCTTTGCTGGGTGGCAACATGTTAGTTTTTAGCATGTGTTACTGAAAACACACCCAAAACTATGCCTGAGTGTCTGTCCATGGGACCTTTGATCCAAACACTGCGTAATGGGGACGTGCTGATCTACCCCCAGTGCTCTAGGTCGAGGTGGCACAGATGTAAGCCACTTTTTTTCACCAGCCAGTGTGCTCCCTGCCTCTTGACTGGGAGCCAGGAGGGGTCTAGGTTTGAATGCCTTTAGCAGTGTGGCTTCTGTGTGCTACTGTTCTCAGGATTAAGTTTTAGAAAGTTAGACAAACCAAAGCAGCCCAGTCCTGTCATTGTAATGATCCATAGGTGTAGTGGTGCTACCAGGGATGAATTGTTATCACAGATAGAAGATAAGCAGCAAAGGGCAAAAAGATAAGAGGCAAAGATAAGAGATAAGAGGCAAAGGGCAAAAAACTATGCACAGGAAGTTCTAGCTAAATACAAGGAAGAAGTTCTTTTCTGTGCAGGTGACCAGAGCACTGTCGGAGACTGATCAGAGAGATTCACAGTCTTCTTCACTGGAGATATTCAAGAACCATCTGAGTAATTCTTGAGTCACTCATGGACTTGTTAGAGAGTGCTAGTTTGATAAAAAAAAGATATTGCCTAGATATTGTCACAGGTCAGAGTGATGTTCCTTAAAAGTGATTGTCATGCATTTCTGCACAAGAAACCTAACCTTGGCATAACTTCTTGTTTCTATCTTCTGACTGAAAGAGATAAAGTTCATCTTTAACAAGGATGAGGTCAACATGAGGAGAAGCATTAGTGTGGTCATCAGCAGACCTTCAGCAAAAAAGACCCTTTCTCTTAATATGTTTTTGCCTGTCAGAAGATAATTGGCTTGGGTGATGTCAGCCCATCCTTGTGAAGCAAACTTTCTTGGATGCATTTCTCCTTGGATCTTGGAGAGTTGAGGAAAGCTTGTATTCTTCCCTTGTGTGTGGTTGCAGGAAGTAGGGCTATTCATGAAGCAAAAAATGCTCTGCTTCTGGAGCATTGGCAGACTTTACACTAACGGAAGAGTAAAAGCTGAGAGAAAGTTGCAGCTGGCTGCTACACAATGTGTTTTTCTGCCTATTTTCCTAGGAAAGACCTTTTAATGATGAGAAGCATAGCGCTTTTCTCTGCAATGTTTATGTTATGTTAGCTGAACAAAAATAAAGTGAAACATGAGTGTTTAGAAGGAAACAATATGATGTGAACAATGCTGGCTGGAAATACTATTACTTGTTTAGATTGGGGTTGTCTGCCATTGGAAGTAATAAAAATAGAGCTGTACATTATACATTGGGGTTTGGTTTATTCTGGAAGCTAATTTTTAAGATATTCAGATTTATTTATTGGTTGTGTCACTGAAGTGTTTGACTTGTTCTAAGTCCAGTTGTCAGCATTTTTCATTTCAAGCCATACAAAGGAGAAGATCATCTATGGTACATCTACCCCAGTTCAACAGAATGGGCTCTAACCCATCTCTGTAAATATACTGCCTTCTGTGTTCCTTCCAGCCACAACAATACTTTCAAAATTACATATATTCTTCTGAAATTTACTCAGGTCTCAAAACATCACAAAACATCCTTCAATATGCTTCAAAACCAGTTTGTTTTTCACATGGGCACTGGAAGGGTATCATAGTGGGATTTCCCCATGCATTTCCTTCAGGATGTGTGACTAGTTTCCCTGACATAGGCATTTTAAATGCGGGGAGTGGTATTCTGGTTGGGTTTTGTGCACTGAAGACATGAAGAGTGGGTAGGATTTATGTGAACGCCAGTGAGATTCCCTCCTTCCCTCCCTGCCTCTTGGCTGGGCAAATAGCTAGCCTGCTAGCAGCCCTCCAATCACCTGGGCAGCCAAGCCTCCCCACCCCTCAGCGCTGAGGGCTCCCACACCGTCTGCAGCTGGCTTTTAAAGCAAGTCTTTTAATAAAATCACTTCAAGTCATTACTCTTCTATTTATGACAGCAGGAGTTCGGGACTGAGTAAGAGGAGCAGAAATTTGCCCAGCAGAAATTGCTCTGAATCAGGTTAGTAGTGAAGTTTAAGCTGAAAGAAGTAACCTGAAAGCAGCCTAGGTTATCTTAGGGAACCTTGCCTTTAACATATGTGCTGTCTGCGTAGCAAGAGCTGTGGTATGCAGTTTGTTTACATTACAGCATTATTCTGTCTTTGGTAAAGATTCTGTGTTAATATATAGAAGATGCAGTTATATTTTCCTTCCCAGTCTGCCTAGAAGGTGGTTCTGGTTTTTGAATGATAAAACTTGATTGCTTTTCCCTTTTATGGATCTTATACTTCTGTTATAGGTGCTGCTTTCCAATTTTATGGTTTATTATTGAAATACAATACTATAAATCTTTTAAGCCGTTAGGAGTTTTGTGAAAGTCTTTGCCACCACATGGATTTTTAGGACACTTGCAGTAAAATAATATATTGCCTGTGCATGTGTGTACACACACGCAAATCATAGACTATACCTAGTTTTGCTTCATCTCTGTATTCTTTTACTTGCATTATTTCACAAGACCTTACTTTCATATATTATTGCAGAAGACCTAATAAATGTAGTACTGCAATTTTGAATAATGCCGCATGTACTTAATAGGAAAAAATGCATAAACTTTTACAGGTTTTTTAGGAAAAATGAGGCTGAAAAAATATGCTAAATTAATCTGTATTAACCAGTATATACTTATATTTTCCCATTTTCTATATGTTACAAACTTATTGGAGTATTTCATCCTTAATTAGTATGCTGTTTAACATGTTTAACTACTGCATCTAAAATTAATAGTATATTATATAATACTAGCTCAAGAGAATAGTTTTGAGTAAAATATTTTTATTTTATTTTGGCAAAAGTCATTAAACATAAATCTCAACAGTACTAAAACTTTCAGAGGTTTCATATTGCTTTATAACATTTGTTTTCCACATGAGATTTTTATGGGGTTTTTTTTAATTTTAATGGAAAAATTTGTGGGAAAAGTTGAATGGCAACTGCAGCAAAACTTTGGATTTTCCCATGTGTAGCTTGGGTTTAATGTGTACTAACTTAAACCATGTATGAGACAATCAAATTAAAATTTTATTTTAATGGAAATAAAATTATTGGCACATGATGTAAGTTACCTTTTTTTGCTCCAATATCCACATATTTTTTGATTTTTGTATGGGATAGGAGGTTAGATTAGATTATTTTTACATGAAAAATACTTTGTAGAAGTGTAAATTTTATATTACTTTGGAGCAATCAAAGCAGGTTTAAATATTAATATAATCTTTGCAGATACAGAGACTTTGTCCCTTGTGTTTTTAGTTACACATTTTTTGACACCAAACATTTCCTGACAGGAGAGGGCTAACAACAAATGATGATTAAATGTTCCTGATCATCCACCTGAACAAAAAGCTGGTATGAATTGTAAGGTTGAACTCATCTTCTTGGTGTGGCATTCAGATATGTAGCGGACAGGCATTAAAATTACCTGGTTTACAATTGGCCGGGAGAGGCTGAAATTGAGATTATTTTATCAGCAGATGCTGTAGAGAAAAAAATTAACCAAGACAATAAAGAACAAAAGGATTTGGAGAAATACCTGCTTATTCAGGTACTCTGTCAAATACTATGAAAGTCCACTAGACATAAAAAAGTTTTGTTTTGTTTTATCCTCCCCCTGTTAGATAAATCTGTCAAGTTCCTTTCCTGTCTAAATTATGTCCTACTCTCCTCCTTGCTGTATCTTTGCTGAAGGTGGTTGAAGGGGTCAGACTAAACTGTAGTGTGGATAGCTTAGCAGTTCTCTCTAGGAATTCCTTCAAGGAAGGAGGAGGTTTCCATAAGGGCTGATCATTGGTCCTCAAGGTTAAGGCAGTTGAACTGAGCCTTGCCTTTTTTGAAGAACTGTTGGAGGTGTATTTGGTGTTTGTAGCGTAACCTGTAGCTAAATTAAAACTTGGTCCAAAGATCCTTCAGGAGCTGGTGACCCAGCAGATGGGAGCCAAAGAGCTGCCACCTCACCTGTGTGCAGCAGTAGGAGCGTGCCAGCTCCTGCTGCTGCACACAGTGGAACTTGTGTGCACACGCAGTGAAACTTGCTGTGCTTGTGGCACAGCGCTCTCTGTAAAACAGACTTCAAAGAGGAGCCTAGCACAGTCTGGATTGCATGAGACACTAATCAGGTTGTCTCCACACCTTAATTAGAAATAACTGCATACTGTTGGTGAGTTCAAGGGGTTTTTCCTTTGTGGTTTCTATCACTCATTGCCTATTTTAAAACTCTGTATAAGGTGAGGATTCAATATTTTTTCTGTTTGAACTGCATGAACAACACAGCCCACCCTGACTGGTGGTCCTTGCAGCCTACATGCCTAACACTGCTGTTCAAAGGCAAGCAGGTATCCAACTCTGCTCCAAGAAATGTAGAACAGGTGCACCAGAGATGCCTCAAAAGCACTCACTTCCTTCTTGATTGATTACCCGGTGTAATTATCAAAAACCCCCTTTCCCAAGCTGTCAAATGTGCCTTCCCAGGAAGGCTCAGAGCAGAGCCAGTGCTCTGAATGTGCAGCACATTCAGCAGGGGCCCAGGCCAGCACTGGCAGAGCTCACAGCAGTAGAGGCCAAGATGAAGCAGAGCCCACAGTCGTGTGCTAGGGTGAGGCACAGTGAGGCTGCAGCAGGGAAAGGAGGAAGAATAAAGGAGCAGTTAGGAAAATACCGAAACCGGCTAATAAAAAAGTAGGAGAGATTATTTTTAATACACTCATTTACCCTACTTCATTTTCCTCTCTGCCATAAAGATCAGCAGAAAAAAAACCTGCTATTTGTCCAACTCAGAAAGAAGATCTGTAGGTCTGCAGGAATAAGACCCCATATAAGAAGAGTGTGTGGTGGCAGTCAGTATAAGCTTGTCTAGGACAATGCTGCCACCAAAAGGCACACCCAGCTGTTACCTTCTTTGCTACTGTAGGTTTGTATTTTAGCATGAGATGGGCTCTGCCTCTGTTCTGATAAACTGCTTGTGAGTCAGCACATACCAGCAGTGAGCCATTGCTCAGGCTGCTCTCTTGCAGGGGTAATGCATTAAAGGATCTGCTTTACAAGAGACACCTCAGAAAACGATTACACTTGTCAGTTATTTCTGAAGACACTTGTCACCTCATGGCTATGTCATTTGGTCCTGTATGAAGCCAAATATCTTTGTAAGCTCATCAGTTCTTCCTGCTGTCTTATCAAGTATGAAGTCTTGGAATGTCTCAGCCAAATCTGAAAGAGGGCCATGCCTGAGATGCAGTGCTGAACTTGGCACGCACCAGCAGAAGTTGTGAAGCAGGGTTCAGGCATATTTTGCTATGAATACTAAGGCGTACTAAGTGTAGGAAACTGTGGAAGATGTGCTGGATTCCAGTGATTGTAAAAGGACATTTGTTTGTCAAGTCCCTGTTAGGATGGATATACTTACAAAGAGAAGTTTGCCATGCATGAGGTGGTTTTTTTTCCCCTCTACCGACACAAAGTTTGTATACTGAACTTTGTCTTTGGTTGTGATCCAGTTTCTAAAGGCTAAAGAAGAAAGGCTGAGTTTCTGTCAGAAGAGGTGTCTTTTACTGGCTTGTGACTAGCAAGAACTAGCCTCCTTTCTCTCCCAAGAAGCAGAAATCAGAAGCAGAAAAACTCCTCCTATTTTGCCATAGAGATTCCTTCTCAGCAGAGAAAACCATAATATCCAGATATTACAATATACAATATTACAGAGATATTACAATATAATAGCAGAGATAACTATAATATAATATGACTTACTGGCCACTGCAGTAAATGGCTGTACAATTTTTGGGACTTCTTGTCCCAAATGGCAGGGAAGCAAAACAATTTGAAATGCCATTTGAATAATGAGAGTCTTGGAAATTCCTTAGCGGTCTAAGAACAAGATCTGCCAGAGTATTTTTTCATGTTAATGAATTATGAAATGAAATATTATCTGGGGGGAGGGAGAAATAATTCCTTTAAAAAGGCTATGTTTCTGCAACATTGAAATTGCTAAGGTGAAGGGCATGGAGAGTCACAAGAGTGTTGCTGCCTGTCACATGGGCTGCAGACTAGTAAGCATGTTAATATAACATCCTAAGATACAGCTTCAGAACCATCACTGGGGTGGGGGGGAAAAGTGGCCTCAGAATATTCGTCCAAGTACAGCCCAGGAAAAAGAAACCTGGCTATGTGGGAGTGGAGTGCCTTAGCCTCAGGTCCGAAGAAAGGCTGCTCTCCCTGAAGAGCTCAGGAGACACAGCAGGGAATTTTGCCTGAACAGTTCAATGCTAATTCCCTTAGAAGATGGGGATCTCTGCTGACCTCAATATCATCAGAGTTCTGTAACTGGTGAGGTTTTCATAGTGGGCGAGTCTGCATACCATGGGCAGCTTCAGCAGTCTCTGGTGTGCTGAAAGGACTGCCTAATTGGAGCAGAGCTTTGGAAACTTGCCTGTCTGTCTCCTTCCACTGTCCTGGGCCACCTATCACTTTTCTAAGGGGATTAAGTATCACTATCCACAGCTATTCAATTCCATTCATTACCCTTTGTCAAATTCCCTTTACTTAAGAGGGAATAGAGACCTTTTTTCTTAAGGGTGTTCTTTGAAGGCAGAAGTGGCATGTTTGAGTGTACTTGGGGAGCTATTACAGGTGTAGGGTAAAAATGTTCTTTCTCTTCTCTGGCGATTTTTTTCCCCCCAAGCAATCTTGTATAGGGATGGCAGAGTTCCTGGTACTCTCTGCTTCTGACTCTCTGTTTTAGGATCAAGCATTGTTAATTGAGCTATCCATCTTCATACAAAGTCCTCACTGTTAGTGGATTGAGCTAGTGTGAGTAGAAATGTCCTTTACTCTTCTAGCAAACTGATACAGACCAGGAAGAAATAAACCAGCAGAATATCTTTGTCTAAATTAAATAGATTTTCAGTTCCCAGGAGGGTTCCACTTAACAAATCATGAGCAGAGTATAGATATTTATTGTATGAGTTGCAAAGACAAACATCAGTTTGGGAAGATGACAGATGGTCATACCAAACTCTTAGCCATCAACGATACAATTCAAACAAATACATGAAGACAGAACTTGTACATTAATATTGCCTCTTCAAAATAATATTTTCTATGGGATGCCCATGTCATCCCTTCCAAGCAAATGCTTTGGACCCTCAGTGACCATTTGTTTTAGTTGGGAAGCTGGATCACAGCTGCTCCTAGCAGGCACCCATATCACAAGCCAGAGAGGCACTGCCCACCTGCTGGCCTCCAGGACCGGGTTGGTCACAGAATCTGAGCTTGTGTGCTAGAGCTGATCACATCCCCCACTGTGACAGGCACTGAGAATATTGAAGACCTGCAGCTGGCATGGGATGAAGGGTTAGCCCATCAGGTTTTGTTAGATGATTGTTAGGCAGAGGTGTGAAAGATGTCTTGTAAGGATAATTAGATCTGAGAAATTTCACTGGTATGTGAGAGAGTAGAAACAATATTTTAATCTGCTTTCAAGCAGTTCTTACTGAAGCAAATTCTAAAGGCAAAAGCCATGCATTTGAAGACAAAAGGATATTGAATTGGTGCTCTCAGAATAATGTATTTTAAACTTTGCTGTTTATAGTCTTAGTTTTAGATCCCAAAACCCCTTCTTTATGCTGGTGTTGATCCTTATCTTAAAAGGCTCTATGATATATGAGATAATAGTCTGTGTCTGTTTTAGAAGTGGTTAAGAAGTGGCCATTAGCAGATAATTACAAACAATTTCTTCTTTTTTACAGCAGTGTAATAAACCGAAGGATAATGGATCTCTTTCACTCGGGACATAAATGCTACATGTAAAATTAGGAATAGTGTATCCCTAATTTGTTTCCTGGGGAAAAAGCACCTGCCATCTTATATAATGTCACAAAACAGTGTTAATATATTAGTTAGTAGATGTGATTAAAGTTCTTCATGCAAATACTTTTTCCCATTGTTTTTCACCAGAGTCTGCACTACCTTTTGCATTCTGGAATAATTTCCTTTATTTCAGAGCTCCACATCCACCATGTTGCCCTGTGGAACAGCTCTGTCCTTTATTCGGTGTCTGGTGCGGAAGAAGAACATTGGCGGTGAAAGCCTCGAGGACACCAAGCTGTGCCGATGCTTATCAACCCTGGACCTGGTAGCCCTGGGAGTAGGGAGTACCCTTGGTGCTGGTGTCTATGTCCTTGCTGGAGAAGTGGCCAAATCTGATTCTGGACCTAGCATCATTGTTTCTTTCCTCATTGCTGCCATTGCGTCTGTGATGGCAGGTCTCTGCTATGCTGAATTTGGCGCTCGTGTCCCCAAGACTGGTTCTGCGTATTTGTACACTTACGTTACAGTAGGTGAACTGTGGGCCTTTATCACTGGCTGGAACCTCGTTTTATCCTATATCATAGGTAAGCTAAAGAGCAAACACCGCTCCCAGGGGTTTCTGAGACAGCAGATAAAAGATACAGACTTAGGGCTCTTTTTCTGTCTCTACGCTTAGCTACTCTTTCTTTTTAGTCCTGCTGAGGTGAAATAACCAAAATAATTTGATTAGGTTATTTCCTTCTGTGCATCGCCATTGCAAACAGGTTTTTTGCAAGATATTTTTTTAACAGTGTGACATATGAACCACATACCTTGTATGAAGATTGTGTCAGACAATTCTGTGATGATGCACAAGAATAAATAAGATTTATTTACCATCTTTGGTCAGCAAAAATAATGTCAATAAAATCAATAAGCACTTTAAAAAAAATATATACAGCAAGGACATTTACAGGGACTCCACTATAGTATCTTACTGGAAAGTCATGGTGTTTAAGTACTAACTTGCTACTATATCATTGTGCTAATTAAGTGCTGTCCTATCAGGTAATCCTATAAAACACAAAGTTGACCAGAGTTGAGTAAAATCAGTACTTATGTGGCAGATAGTCAAACAGCTATTTCAGTGCTTCAGCAGAGATAACATTTTTGGATTTAAAAATTATTTCTCCTGGAGGAATGTGTTCCAAACTTCCATTAATTTTGTGTATGAACATGCTTAGCTTTAGGTGTGTACCTACAGGATGGTTACTCAAATCATTACAAAACTGATGTTCTCCAGCATTGTATTAAAATGTATTTCCTGAGAGGAGAGTTATACGAATAAGATTGGCCAAATTGTATTTGGCCATGCACTCTTTGCCACAGGAGTGTATTAATTTTAAATACAGACTCTAATGCCATATGTCTTGCTAGTAATTTTTTTTGCTTTACTTACAGGTGGGCAAACTTTCTGTTATGTTCTTTCTTAAAGCGCTTTCTTATGTTACTTTTTATTGTTTAACATATGTCATGGAAATCTGAAATAGCTTGGAATAAGCTTCATCCAAGATCAGGCATAAATGACAAAGAAATAATTTCTGCAATATTTTGGGAATAAATGAGGCAAAAAAAATTTGTATATTTTAGTTTTAGAAAAACTTGTTACCATTTAACAAGCAAAATTCTTAAACATTAAAATTCTTCATCAAAAAAAACGTGACAGGCTCTGCTTTTTAAAATACAAGTAGCAACAGGCTTAGTTTTGTTTCCTTTGCAGTAGAAGTAGCTGTATCCCACTGTATGGATGTAAAACCCTAAACATGCATGTGTTTCATGAAGGTACATCAAGTGTTGCAAGAGCCTGGAGTGGCACCTTTGATGAACTTCTTGGAAAACGGATTGGTCATTTCTTCAGTGCCTACTTCAAAATGAATTACTCTGGGCTAGCAGAGTATCCTGACTTCTTTGCTGTACTCCTTATATTACTTTTATCAGGTAAGAAAATATATGGCTTAATTTATGATGGTTGTGATATTTTACAGTTAAAAGTCCTAAATCGTGGCGTTTTGCATCAGAAATACCTTAAGGAAGTTCAGAGCCACATTTGGTACTGGCACAATGGCTCTGTGAATTACATGTATATAACCACATTTTCACATGCACCCTCTTCCCTTGAAACTGAGGTATGAACTAATCACTTGTCAGTAATTTTTTCAATTAAACCCATTATACAGATTTATGGTAACAGGAAAATTACACAGTTCTCAGTGTTTTCATGGCTCTGTCACCAGTAAATGCCTCTGGAGTGGCCTGGAGGTTAAGCTCTGTAGTTTGGTGATGTGGTCTCCTTAAATTATATATTGGGCATGTAGTGGGCATTTGTAAGGGGGTTTTTCCACCTAAATTGTTCACTTATTTGGTATAAAATAAAGTTCCCCTTTTTAAGTCTTCAGTTGTTTATCCTAGAGTTTGCTGACCTAAAGGGCACCCCGAGGTACTTATATGGACCAACAGACCAGTTTGAAACCTGAGTAAACCTTTCCTGTTTACTCTTCCAAGTCCTATTTTTGTCTTTACTCATGTACCATGCTTTTAAATCACAAACACTGACACTAGCCACCTCCTATTTGAGGAATCAGAAAGCTCAAAAATACTGCAACTTACTTCCATGTTTGTGTTTAACAATTATTTACCGTATTGAAATGTTCCTACTGGCACTGGGAGTGAAGGAAGCGGGAAGTGTATTCTAAAGTGTGCAGTTTGTTTTCAGGCAATACTAGAAGCATTTCAATATTCAGTAGAGGTCTTACCCATATCTCATGTACTTGTCATGCTCAGTCTCTCTTTGGATTAAACCAAAGCAGAAGCTTTTCTTCTCTGGAAAGTGAAACTAAGTTATATGTATATAACATGTTCTCTTGTTCTGAGTGGGGATTTTTTGACAGAGGAAAACATTTCTGTTCTACCTACTGCTGGAATGAGTGATCAGTGCATGTGAAGATTTATTAGGTCTCTGTACATAAAAGAATAACTTCCTATACTTAGTTCAGTCACTGAGGGTTTGGCTTCTGATCATGGACACCTGGAGAGGCAATTTGAGTTTTCTTTGTTTAATTTTGGGGTTAGTTTGGGTTTATTTTTGTGTAGGGTTTGGTGTTTTTTGTTCTGTTTTGGTTTGGTTTTTTTTGATAATGAAAGGACTTTAAAAATGCACAGACTACGATTCACACTGCATTAGGCTAATTGCGACACTGCCTTTTTGGGAAAAATTGAGCTGAAGAAAGCATACATCTATTTCAATAAAATGTCATTGGTGAAGAAAACCCGAGCAGCTCAGAAGATAATTTCTATGTTCTGATAAGATAGCAAATATCTCATTAGCAGAGTCAGAAACCTTTTAGACATTATTTTGAGAGGCTTAAAGTTTTCAGACTTAATCTCTAAATAATGAGGGAAAGTATGTATGTGATGTTAGTGGAAGTGCTTAGAGAGCAAAAGACCTGTGGAAACTTTCCAACTGTATTTAATTTTTCCTGATCTGCTCACTGCCTGCTTCATTAAACTGCTAACACTCTAACACTTAAAATTGTTACAAATCTACTGATAAAGTAGAATCCTGATGGAATAACTTTCAGATTGTTTAAATGTTCTACTCTGTAATCTAAAGCCATGTGTATTTTGTATCTGACTATTTTCTAGAATCTCAATGCATCAGTGTTACAAACATGAGGTGTGCATTTCTTTTAAAGCTGTTATTAATGAACTAGGAAGCACACTCTGATGGGTGTGCCCTGAAAAATGTAGAGTCAGTCATATTGTTAATTTAATAATTCTGCTTCTTTTCTTAATCTAACAGATAATTCTTCTGAAAGGAATATATTCTACCAATCTGTTTTTACAAAGCATAGAATTCTTGTAGCTACTTTTACTCCATGGCATAAAACAGAGATATGGATTGGCATCGCTGAGAAGTAAAAAGTAGCCATTGCTAAAAACCCTTTTAAATACTTAAAGAAGAAGCTTTCTCTTTTGTGGTTTCCAATATATTTGCCTATTGTCATGCTGTTAAAGAGTCTAGGAAGTTTGTGATAACGCTTTTTTAAAAATCTGGTGGGTGATTTTTTTAAGTATTATTCACAGTACGTGCATATATATATATATACACACACACATGCACACACACATACCTTCTTTTACATGTATCCCTTCTTTAAATGCCATTTTATTAGTATAATGAGCCATTCACATCTATAAAATGTTTTTATTTTACAGGTCTTTTATCTTTTGGAGTAAAAGAGTCTGCATGGGTGAATAGAATTTTCACTGCTATTAACATCTTGGTCCTAGTCTTCGTTATTATTTCTGGGTTTGTGAAAGGTGAAGCTGACAACTGGAAGAAAAGTGAAGAATATCTCAGAAACTTGACTGCAGTAACAGAGTAATTTTTAAAAATCTATTTACTTTCTCATATTCCAAGCAGTTTCCTCTTACACATGCTTTATTATAATAAACACTGTTAGTGTTTGAATGTTTTGTCACAAACTTCAAAGCAAGTAAGGTGATAGTTACTTGATTCAGACATTCTTCCTTTTGCTATTATTCTTCTCTTTTTTACAAGCTTGGACATAAAAATGTCATCTCTTGCAGTTTCGTATAGCAGACCTCTGTCATGATGAGAACATTTAAACGTTTTTTTCAGAGTTCTAGGGTAGGAGGGTGCATGTATTTAACCTACCTATAATGTGGGGGGAAAAGTTATCTTCCTGCTGTATTTTTGTTCTTTATAGGAACCGCTCATCCTATGAAAATGTGACAAGTGTGTATGGGAGTGGTGGCTTTATGCCATATGGTTTCACAGGAACATTGGCTGGTGCTGCAACCTGTTTTTATGCTTTTGTTGGATTTGACTGCATTGCAACAACTGGTATAGTATTTATACGTGTGTGTATATATGTTTAACATGGGGATATTTTTGCAACAAAAAACTCCAAAGAACCAGAAAAAATATAATAATCTGTCTACTCTTCTTACTTTGCTTTCTTCCAAAGCTCTTTCAGTGAATGTAGACTGAGTCTAAGTTCATTCCTGAATGTGGCTATCTTTCTGGGAAGAAGGAGGAGGTCTGTTAATTTCATTCCTGTTCTAAAGAAATGATTGCTGCTTTCTAAGTCTGAAAAGTGCTTAGTATACAATTTTTCTGCTCAAATAATGTTAATCACCTGCTCACTTTTACAGTTCTCTGAGATAAGGTGTCTTTCCCAATGGCTGATAGGGAATGAGTATATTGAGTACATTGAAAGTGTAGGTAAATAACTAAAAATTACGGGATTGGAATACTCTGCATATAAAATGTTTTTTATGGCCTTTAATTTACCACTATTTTAACACTATTTCTGACAACAAAATACTGAGTTCTGTTCTGTATGTCTCAGTTTATTTTACTCAGGTTTTTAAAACTTCTATTGCAGATGTGATTCCCATTACTTAGATTAACAAGTGATTTGTCTTTGATGTTGTCTCTTAAAGCTGAAGGAGAAATATAGTACAAATTTTTGGTGGGGCATTTTCTTTTCCCTTTTTCAGGAGAAGAGGTCAAGAATCCTCAGAAAGCCATACCCATAGGAATTGTGGTGTCCCTACTTGTCTGCTTCATGGCCTATTGCTTGGTTTCAGCTGCACTGACACTTATGATGCCGTATTATCTGCTAGATGAGAAAAGTCCTCTGCCAATAGCATTTGAATATGTTGGATGGGGTCCTGCTAAATACGTTGTAGCAGTGGGATCCCTCTGTGCTTTGTCTACAAGGTAAGGACATTGAAATACTATTCTATTGGGAAAAGCTGATGAATAATATATTACATTTGTATGTATGTTCGTGTGTTCATTTTGAAGGCTGAGTCCATGCAAAGAATTAATAATAAGTATTATAAGCAAGTATTAAAATTAAGCAGGTCTAGTTGACAGTAGCCGTGTTAATTTATGCTCCTTTTTTTCTAAACTGTACTGTTATTGAACTCTACCTTTTTGGTTGAAGCTTATTACACCTATTTTTTTAATGTATAAGTATTTTCAAACAATGACCTGCAAGTTATCTCTGCAAGTTAACTGACAAACTAAACCTCCCCCATTTTTTTTGCTGTCCATTCCCAGTGACTCAGCAGCTTTATGGGCTCAGTGTATTTGCAGGCAAAATTGAAGACATGATTAACTAGCTCCACTCCTCATCTTCATTGCCTGTCTCTGTTTTCCTCCAGCAGCCAGTCTGTCTTCTGACATCATCATGCCTTCCTGTGGTTTCTGTGTGGGTATTTGATATGTAGGCTACAGCTGTGAAAATACTATAATTTATTCCCCTTTGTGAAATTGTGAATGTACCTTAACATATTATTTTGATTAAAAAGATCAGGGAGGGCACAATATATATTATTATGTGTTCAAATATATTACACCCCAATTGTAATGTGATACAAACACTTTAATAAAATAGAAAATTGCTTGATACTTGAATTTAGGGATAGAAGAATGCTGATGCTAGTCTTTTACATGAGCTTATGCAGGCAAGGAGTCATTTCCATGAGCTTCAGTGGTAGGAGCACTGCCTGCCTTTCCACAAAGGAATACAAGTTGCCTGTGGAAGCACCAACACTAACAGCACTCCTACATAACCCTGCAGGCATTAGCCTGAATATGGCTTTGTTGACTGTGGGCAATGGTTTAAGGGAAAGGAACATTTAGATGCAGGAGAGGATAGAAACATGAAGTAGTTTCAGAAGGACACTAAAAGAAATGTAGGACTGACTGAAGAATGTCACAGTTACATAGTTCATCCTGTGATTATTTTTGGTATTTCCTTTATATTTTCTTATATATATTTGTCATGGTCCCCTCAGGTTGGAGGGTTTCATTTATTTTTTTTTTCTTTACATTGTTAAATAGTAGAAGTTATATGTAAGAAACTAGATTAAAGAAATTAATACTGGAAAACAAAGTGAACTGAAATGGTAAGAAATTTTTAGAAATTTGAACTGTCAGTCTCTTTTTTCCAATGTATTCTGAAGAATGTATATACGAATTATATGTACTCCTGTGGAGAGATTAATCTTTCAGTCTGTTGACTGATGTTAGTTTAGAACAAAACAAAGGAAACTGTATTTCATGCTCCTCAGTTTAGAGGTACAATGAAGAAAAAACATTGGGATTAATTGCTTTTGGTTTCCTGTTACTGTGCTGTGTCATGAACTTGTTTTGCCAGGTAAATTGTTTGTTAATACTGCTATTATGTATGCAGCACATAAAGAAGGGTAGGATAAATGAACCTTACAAAGCAAAAACAACAAAAATCTTCTGGAATTTTTTGGAATGTACCTTCTTTGCGGAAGGTACACTTATACATCAAAGTCAGTTAATTCGCAATAAAACTTCTCTCCTGTCCACCCTTAATACTAGTGTCCCACAAGCGTTACTGGATGTACCTAGCACCTGTGGCACGTAAGAGCTGTGCCTTCTTTATGTGATATAGTTGCTTCTCTAAAGTAAGAAAGGAAACCCTTCACCTGGTTAAAAACTTGTGTGCTTACTGCAGAGGTTATACTGGCTATGATTTCACCTTTTTTTTTTCTTACTTAAAAGTATTTCTCTTTGAGGGAAAGAAACCACCTAATTTAAGACGTAGGTTTAAGAGCTTTAAGTTATCAATAGTTTAAAAGCTTTATGTGTTCTAATAACATCTAAATTAATTAGCTTTACTTCTTCCAAAAAAAGTCAATGCAGCTTGCCTAGAGGTGCTTTAATTGAAAGAATTAATCTGTCCAAGTACACTTTTATGGTGCTTACTTTGAATTACTGTTAATCACCAGGCTTACATGGAAATATAGAGTGTAAGGGATGCTGCTTATGCTTATTTATTTGCTGCTGCTGAATGACAGACTTTCTCCAGGAATAATAAAGCTTAATTGCATAGTTAGTGTGATCTGGAACATGTTCCTGGTCCATTAATGCCCAAGAACTATGGTGATGGGAAGAGAGTTATCTTGCTAATCTGAATTCTGTCTGATGAAGCAATTTTATTGCCTAAATTGATATAATAATAATAATAATAATAAATCAACTTTGCAGTTAAAAAATCTTATTTGTATCTGATCTGTAATACCTTGGGCTATGGGGCTTTCTGGTTTTGTCTTACAACCATACATTTTGTTTCTATACATGCCATTCATTAACATTTTTTATTTTGTCCATGAATACAACTCTGCATGAATTGTGTTTGCCATGTTGCATGTGTTTGCTTTTTACTCAGTCTTCTTGGATCCATTTTCCCAATACCACGTGTAATCTATGCTATGGCGAAGGATGGGTTGCTTTTCAAATGTCTAGCTCAAATCAATTCCAAAACGAAGACCCCACTAGTTGCTACTCTATCGTCTGGTGCAGTAGCAGGTGAGACTAAGAGCTGATCCTTGTAAAGAAAGGTGCACTGCTAAACACATTGAATATATGGAAATAAACCACTCTTGTGCAGCTTTGACTTGCTTTGGACTGAAATGATCAAATCTGCTTGTTGCTAGGTAAAGTAGTCTACCAGTAAAAATTTTTTCTACCTCAGATTTTTACTTGTTGATTTATCGTGCTTTCAAAGCCTAGGGTGAAAATAAACAGTAACCCAAAACCAAGAACATCAGTCGACCAAACAAAATCCTAAGAGCAGCAACACAGAGCCTAAGCAGAACTATACCTAAACCCATTAACTCCTCCAAGCTTTCTTTTTGTGTAGTTGGGTTTACCAATAAAGCATTGTGCTTTTAATAACCTGTACTTGAACTATACATTTTTCTGTTCTAGTCTTCTCGGCTCTATGTTCCCTTTGCCCCGAATTCTGTTTGCCATGGCACGTGATGGTTTACTCTTTAGTTTTCTTGCCAAAGTGAATAAGAGGCAGGCACCAGTTTCTGCCACCTTGACAGCAGGGGTCATCTCTGGTAAGCTCTCAAAGCCCGTTTTACTTCAAACTGAGATTTAAACACTCTATGCACGTGCATGGTACTTTATATTTTTGAAAAGGGCTGCTTGTTAACTTCCCTTGCATGTACAATGGGAAAAAAATTACTGAGTAATCAACGGGTGTAAGAACATCAGATCAAGCCAATTATGGTGGTGGTGATGGCCTTAATGCCACAGAATTCAATTTTTAATTTTTTTTATTAAATATTCACCCCATGTGGTGAATAAGCTTGTTACTTAATCTGAGTCCCTTAGGCTGATGCTCTACTGACAGGGCTTCCTTGTCTGATGTAGACCTAATATATTTATCCCATCTGTAATGGGGGGAAAATAATTCCTTTTTTTTTTAAATGAAATATAAGAAAAAAAATGCATTTGCGGCAGGATCAACTTTTGTGTCAACTACAAGGATTTTTTAAATTGTCTTCCAAAGAAAATGATTGTATAGGCTTACCAGGTTGTGGTTGAGGGGCATGTGTGTGTTGGGGGCTTATGTATCTGCACATATATGTATACACATATGTGCCTACATATATTTTACCAAAACAGTATTTTGGGAGCTGTTGCCAACTCCTAAGGTAAATTCTTAATATACAACTCTTTCACTTAGGTTCATACTTCTTGTAGAGGTACATTTGGTTGCTGTGCCCAAATTTCATCATCATTTCAGTGGGATATCTAATCACCCAGGAAAAACGGAAGCTTTAGAAGTATTTAGCTCAAAGGAAAATAAATAAGTTTTTTAAGTAATTCAAATATCAAATACATACCTTAGAACTTTTACAACTTTGGCTAAAATTTATCTCAAATAAGAGGTTCAGGAATGAGACAAAAATATTTTTATTTATAGTCAGGGTCATCCTCAGATGCCACAAGACTGGAACTGCTCAAACTATGTACTTGACAATAATGCAGAAAGGCACAGTCATTGTCCAGATAGTTCCCACATGAAGCGTTATTATCAGTTCCATTTTCTTTGGTCAGAGTACAAATAGATTGCATAGCATTACTTTTATTATTTCAAGTTTTTTTTTAAATTTGAATTTATCTTATTCTCCTATAAGAATTTGGAAGTGCACTTTTGCGGGATGAAATCAAGATCTTTATGTGAAATCACAGGAATGATGAGAAGAAATAATAGTGTATTACCCAGCTGGTAAAGTGATTGGTATAGTTACACAGCCCTGCCTGTAGCTCTGCAGCAGCTCACATTGGACTGCTTCTAGATAATCCTTAGGAATTTGGTGCATCAACAGCTCACGGGAAAAACAGTTTTATCTACTGCTGGGGCAGCATTTCTTCTTCTATTTTTTTTTAAATCCATATTTGGTAATTTGTGGTCATAAATAGCTTTGACAGAATAATTATGGATGCATGCGACAGCTTATATTATCTGACTTTTCTATGCATTTGTAGCATGAATAATTTTACAGCTGTAAGAAATGTTAAGGAGATAAGGTGCCTAATTAAAGTTGTCAAGACTACAGCTGAGGCAGCTGTCACGTGTTATTACATGACTGACCTTTTCACAGGTGGTAATCACCATGGCACACCTCTGCACATGGCAAAATATTTTGGTGTCAGTCCAGTTTCACCATAAAGGAATCTACTGTTGTCTCTTAGAGTAGAACTAAGAGAGGTGGAAAAATACTCTGCCTTTTTTTCTCTTAGTATAGAAGAATTACTAAGAAGAAACTTGCAGGCATTTTTCACCTTGTTTCTAAAGTTAAAGAACATCCAGGCTACAGGATAGCCTTTTGAAGCTGGGATTAAAAATTAAATATAGCTACTGTACATGAGGTTTTAGTAGGTTCTGTTCTTCCTCAGCTTTGCTCTTTAGAGCATGAGAAGCAGAGAGGTATTCAAAAATCTACACTGCAAATTGCTTTTTGGATTTAGGAATATCCACTCTCATTGAAGAAAACAGGATGGTCTTTCTTAATTGGAAAAAGAGACTCCCAGATTATATAAAAATTATGTAATCCAACAGTCTTGTTTTCAGAAAATCCCATTTTGCTTCCTCCTTTATGATTAAATACCAGGGGAGTATGTGTCCATGTGTTTGTGCACTTATGCAGCTGTCTACAAATACATTAACAAATGCATACCGTAAATATTAAATACAAATATTTTTCATGTAGAATAATTTGGGTGTGCATATGCACACAGTGTATAGAGACTACATTCAATAGTTTCTTTTGATGTTGAGATTACTGATGATTCAAAAAATCTGCATCTCAAAAACACTAATAAAATACAAATACTTTAAGAGGCTCTTTGAGCAGGTGTACTTCAAATCAATTGGAATTAGCCTTTCATTTACTGATAGCTTCTCCTAATTTATTTATAAAGAATGTGCTTCTGTGTGCAAACAGCATAGACAAAAAAAAATCCGGAATCTCCAAATCAATATGGCATTAGCTTTTATAAACATAAGACTTCTAGAATAACTTCCACTGCCATGGAAGTTTCTGCCTCTGAGTTCAGTGATCATAAGAATATTAATTCTTGAGAGATGTTACTGGTCCTTCCTGAAGGTAAATTGAAAACTATTTTTAATAAGATAACTATTAAAAAACCTCCCACAAAACTATTTTATTTGAGACAACTGAAAGTCCTCTTCACATAGAGCTCTTTACTAGCTCAGCAGAAATTTTATATCACAGTGACTTTTCCTCAGTTCAGCAGTGGGATCCATCCTTTCAGCTTTGGTGAGATTCTGCTGCAGGATCTGAACTTTATTCTGTAAAAATGTATTTTTAATATGGCCCAAATTCAACAATATGTGTGCAAATGCTTACATCCAAATAAGTCCGACACAAACATTTGATTATGCAGCATGACTGTAGGACTCATCAAGGCCTGTCTATATGAATGAGATTCCCAGCTGTAGGGAATTAGGTTTGGAATGATACCAGTAGCTTAAAAGATGTGGTTTCAAGGATTATCATGATTTCATTCATATTGCTGTCAGTAACACAATAAGTTATGTTGCAGACAGATTTCAAAATCTTAGCTTAATATCTTTTTAATATTAATCTTGGCACTTGTGCTTAGACTTGATGATCTTAAATTTCTTTCCCAATGTAGATGATGCTGCAATTCTATGTCAGTCTCCTGGAATTTTTTTCCATTTTTTTTTCTTTTTAGCTGTAATGGCATTTCTGTTTGACCTAAAGGCTTTAGTGGACATGATGTCTATTGGCACACTTCTTGCTTATTCACTTGTGGCAACCTGTGTCCTCATTCTTAGGTGAGCTAAAAACATCCTTTGTATTCTACTGTGAGGGTTTTTTTTGGTTGGTCAGTAAATAAACAGAAGTCATATATACAACACATGTTTTTTGTTAGATAGGCAGTAGCTGTAAGCATATAAATGGTTGCTAATAAGCAGTGACTCCTCTAAGTAAACAATGGTATATTACATAAGTATAGCAGTGAGTCGGGTTGAAGCTCCTGGTGAAATCAAGACACCTTTTCTTTTCCAGAAGTAGTATTGGTCCAAGCATTAGTCCCAAAGGTACTAAATATAAGCTTGAGTACAGAATTCAGTGAATGATACTTGCATATGAATACAATCTACACTGTACATCAGGCATATTGCATTTTGGGGACTATATGTGAAAGGGGTTGATGTTCCAGGTGGTTCACAGGATGAACAAGTTCTAATAGTTGCTCTGTATTATCCTAGTCAGAAATATAAGACCAGACCAGTGTTTTAAGATGCGGTGGCCCTAGAAGAGAGTGCAAATATGCATGATATTACAAATACTTCTCAGTAAAACTCTGGTATTGGGCATATTTGTAAAGCTATGGAATTATATATTCCTAGCTACAGATCACTTTTTTATGTATTGCTCTTCTGATTTTAAAAAGTCAGCCTTTATTACTTAAGGCTAAGTAATTAACTTTGAAAAGTATAACTGTTTAAATTCAGCTCAAATTCATCGTTGCAATAATTTACACTTTAAAAGAGAAGCCTATTCTATTTAAAAAGAACTCACGATAAGTATTTTTAAAAATACATTTAAAAGCTAACAAAGCAGATCTCAGTTTTCAGTTAATGCCAGTTAGAAGCCTCTTAGAGTATGGGAAGCAA
>NW_005054297.1:16209905-16219288 GCF_000277835.1 Geospiza fortis
GGGACTGATCATTTATCTGAGCTATTAGTGCATTCAGGTAGCTTAAGAAACTGCAAAAAGCCCCAATCTCCAAACAAACCAATCCAAAAAGTGAATTGCCATAGTATTTTATATGTGACACTGACTAGTAATGCTGTTGCAATGCAGTTGTAACTTGGGGAATTCTGAAGGTCTGCTGAAAAGAATTTAGTGCTTCAGTACATTCCTAGATTCATATTGCTTCAAATTTAGAAGTGTGCTTTATGGTTATTACTCTGTTTTATGCATAGGTACCAACCCACCTATGAGGAACCAAAATACTCTCCAGAAAAAGCAGCTTTGGCTGCAGCTGAAAGAGCATCTGCAGTAAGTGAGTCACAGATAAACATGATAGAAGAGAATCACTTTCGTCTTCAGGCCTTGATTAATCCATCCAGTTTACCAACTGAGCAGACTGCAACTATAGTTAACTTCTTAGTGGGCCTCTTAGGTAAGTATTTGGCTGTATGCATGCTGTAAACTCATGTATGCATTAACATTTATAGTGGGATTTTGTTAAAGACAGAATTAAAAATCCACTGATAACATGCCCTCTTTCAGTCATACATGTGTCATTCCGTGCTTTTATCCTTCATGAATCAATCTAACCTGTAGTAATTTTCATTTAATTAAACATATTCATAACAACAGTTCATGTTTATCTTGCTATCACTCTTCTTAAAAGTCACTTCCTCTTCAACACAGAGATTAAGTGACCTATTTCTGTAATTTTGTTTTTCATACAGCTTGCTTGATTTGTGGCTTCAGTGTCCTCATTACATATGGGATTCATTTCATTGCTAACTTGGAGCCCTGGAGTATTGGCCTTCTTGCTTTATTGGTGATATTCTTCATAGTTACAATTCTCCTCATCCAAAGGCAGCCTCAGAACCAGCAGAAAGTAGCCTTTATGGTGAATAACTTATTCTCTATGTTATTCTCTGATGACAGCTTTGGACGGATTCTAATGAGTGCGAGAGAGAACTTAAAGCTGGAAAACAAGTCAGAAACTGATGAGTGTACAATCACTTGTCTGTGTAATCTGCAATCCTTTGGACTTAATACAGAGTATAAAACCTTTCATTTTGCACTTTCACTTATGTTCTAAGATCAGTTATTTAATGTAAATGATGAAGTATAGTGATGAAGGTCAAGGAATCTGGTGGAGACGGGGGAGCATTTCAGAATAAGAGAGATAGATATACTATTTTTCAGCTGTAAATACAGGAATTCATTAATATATGTCCCACGCAAACTGGAAAGTTTTTTTATACCCTTAGAGAATATGTATTAAACATAATGTATTTTAAAAGATTAAGATCTATAGAAACTGTTGGTTAAACACAGTGAAAATTTCACTACATTACAACACTAAAAAAATTTCAATTCTTTATTAGTGATTACACTTTACCTCTAGTTTGTGTTACATACCTGAAGTGTGACATGCAAAAAAATTTATGTTTAATAGAAACATAATAAGTATTTCCTTTTAGGTTCCGCTATTGCCATTTTTGCCATCATTCAGTATACTGGTAAATATTTACTTGATGGTACAATTAAGTGGAGAAACTTGGATGAGATTTAGCTTCTGGATGTTACTTGGTATGTACTTGTGTTCATTTCAGTCACTTCATACTGTAGAACTCACGATTCCCATCTTGGAACATTCTTTTCCTTCAAATATTTGAAAAAATCTCAGTGATTTAATAAAAATCAGCTAATATTTCTGATAAAAAGGAAGAGCATGCTTCAGAGAAGTATCTATATGCAGTCAAAATTACAAATATAGTTTTTAGGTAATAGGAAGAATTCCAATAAGCCTAGTAAGTATAGCCAAAATTATGTAGAAACCTGCTTGTAACAGGTTTCTTCCCAATATATCAGTCAGTCCTCTTTTAGATCTAGAAAATGGTATTAATTCCATCTAGACATGAATTAGAGATAATACTTTCCATAATTTATTAGAGGATTTAATTATGCAAAAATGATGCACTGGAATTTCCTGTAGAAACAGGGAAGACCTGAAACATGAGCTCTGATTCAGATATCTGAAGAAGAATATTGTTTAGCAAAAATCTGTTCAGCCTGAGAAAAAGATATACTTTTTAATGCACTACTTGCCTGAAAACCCTATGAACTTTTTTTTTTTCCTTTTGGAAGGCTTCCTCATTTACTTTGCCTATGGCATCAGACACAGTGTTGAAGGTCATCGTGGCAATGGAGATGATGATTCTTGTTCAGAAAATAGTGGGATGCAAGAAAAGAACCCAGTGGATGACCCTGAAAATGCAAATGAAAGGGATCAATTTCTTCCACATGAAAGGACAAGTGAATGTTAAACTCTGCAAACACACAAATCTTTTAAACCTTCAATTGGCATTTTACTTGCAGACTGAAATTTCAGAAGCTTTCTGCCAACATGTTCCTTTTGAAAGTGTTTACTACAACGCCTAACTGATATTTTGGACAAGCTGCTAATCCATCTTCATAATTTCAGAACTGACAGCATGGAGATTAATATTTAAATTTTTTTAAAGTACCCTTTAGCAAGCAGAAATTTGGAGACATTGTTTGAAGTGTCATCCAAAATCACTGGCAATCATCAGATATGAAGACTTTTAGAACTGTCTGCAAGAAGTTCTGAGTATTTGACAATCCACTGTGAACATAAGTGCCTTTCATACCTTTTCCTTATCTTTGTTACGTGTTTTGGTAACAATCTAAATTCTCTTCTTTCTGTTGGAGTAACTCATGGGCGATAAATTTCATTCATACAGGCTGGAAAGTATTTGCAAAATGAATGGTAATTGTATGGATTAGATACTTGGTAAAAATTAGAGGAGCATTTATTTATGTAAAAAAAAGTAATTACTGGTGTTTGCTAATCATGACTATTAATCCATAGTCATGGAGAACTCAAGCAGTGAAGACACTTAAGAGCTTTTTAGTCCCTCTAAATAGCATTCAAGATTTCTACTTAAGTGCATGCCTTTTCTTTGAAGGATGCTTCTCACAAAAGAAGCTCTTTTGTTTTCTGCAAAATCATCAGGGAAATAATATGTTGGTTATAGTATTGACAGTGGCAATCAGATGTAATTTAGAAAATTTTTTGCTTTTGACTTCAGAAGGGCAAGAATCTCATCTGACTAAACAATTTGGTACTTACCTCCAGCAGTCATCCAGTTTTCCTCCTTACTATTCACTTCTCCCCCTATATTTTCTCCTTTATACATGTCCCAGAATTGATATTGCTGAGATTAGTGTTGCATATTGCTTCTCCTAAGAAAAATTAATGCAAAAAATCCCAGCTTTCTTTTCAGATGGTAGGGGAGGCTAAAAAACAGAGGTCTGGATTTTGGAAAAAAAACCTTATCAAAACAGTATTTAATTCCTTCATTAAGTCTTAAAATGTATATTAGTGTAGGACTTTTTTGTGAGCCACGCCTACATCCACAAATCCATTCATGTGGGTGTGATGTCAAAATGCTAATTTATGTAAAGAACCAAACTGGAGTGGCAGTGTTGGATAAACAATTATTTTAATGCTGGTAAAATCAGAAAATGTTCTTCTTTTAGCATAAGTCATGTTATCTGTCAAAGGCACACAGATACTTTAACACTTTTTCTCAGCAAGGAGTAGGTTCAAGTCCCATGAAGGATTCCAAAATATGAAGTCATTTTGCAAGAATATATTGACAAAAAGTCCTTCCCTAGAGTTAGAATCCAACAGTCCAAGAAGTCTTGGACTTTGTCATGGAGAGTTGCAATCTGTTGCTGGTACTAACCATTGGTATTAATCTCCATTGTTAGGTATTAGAACGTTTGATGCCATGAGAGCTATGTTGGCTGACAGTGAAGAGCACCTTACTTTTTATAAGAGCTGCAATTTTATGAAAAAAAGAAAGAAAGAAGAAAAACAAACTAGTTAGGCTGCTTCTGTCTCTCTCCTTTTTCAAAGCAATAAGTTGCTCTTTTTAATCTTAAATGATTTCTTTCCCAGTAGTCTTAAATCCTCAGCTTCAAAAGAAGCCATTGCTGTGGGCGCAAGTCAGCCGTGCCCATGTGAAGATTTTGTGTGATGTCTTTACAAGCCTACAGTGAAACACAGCTCTTCAAATTCCTTGCACATCTCAACATAAGGGAAGCACAGATTTACTTTTTGCTATGGTTTTTGATGCCATAGAGCAGGCCAACCAGGCTCCCAAGGCACAAATTGCTGCTGTTCTGTGCTGTGCAAGGAATACTGCATTCCCTCCCAAGGCCATCCTAGAGAATGTATGTGTGCACAAATGTCTGAAATTAGACCATAGTGAATTTGATGTACTGGTTAAAATAATTTCTATATTGCACTGGACTTTTCCTTTCAAGGGATAGTGCCAATACAATTAGCCTCTGACTAAAGCAAGTTCTAGATAAGGCCTCTCGTCAGAACTAAAGGAAGTAAATTTTCTAGCTTATTTACCTGATGGATGTGTCAGCACTTTGTGTATTGACAAATCCCCTTTCATTTGTATGAATATTTCTCTCCACTTGTTAGCAAAATTAATTATTTTAAAATAATAGGATGTGCCTGTACAAGTGTTGCTAAGACAGATGGGAGGAGCTGCAGCACCAGAGCTATCCACATAACTAATGAGATATAAAATGACATTAAAGGAAAGGCACTGGGTACTCTTAGTTGCTTCAACTGCGCAAAGCTTATTTATACGTGTGTATATTCATTATGAGTCAGTGGCTGAGTGAAAACAGGCAAGCCAGAGGTAAGATATTTATGGTAAATTTGATGTGCATTTGTATATGCAGTCTTAAAATTCCAGATGCTTTAGCGGGACCCTGCAGAAGCAAAGGATGTGCCATGCTAGTCCTACACAGAAGTGATGGATGCAAGAAATCCTGATCCTTTCTCACATTTGCTATATCTCTGCACTTGCTGAAAGATCAGCTGGAAGCACAAGTCCATTGGAATTAAATAATTGTTATTTTTTAACACAGTTGTTGGTATTGTAAATTGTTCTGTGCAAGTAATAATGGTACATATTAATACAAAATATCTACTTTTGAAGGTAGCTTATTGGGTTTTTATTTCCTTTGTAGAAAAAAGGTTCTTCTAAGCTTTATTTTTTTTGGTACATTCAGGATAAGCCATTAGATAAGTTATTCTTCCCTAGTTGGCTTTAAGAAAGTAAGCCAAAGCATATTTAACAGAGAACAAAAAAATCTTTTTGTTCTGATGTAAAGGAGTTATAAAACATTTCTTAATATTTCATGTTAACTGAAGTGGTCTTCCTGTGGTATTCCTCATTCTGCAATGGTATTTTTATGAGGTAACCTAGATTTCATTGTCTGTTACCATGGATAAAACTATTCTATTAATGGTATGCTTTTTCCTGCACAACAAATGCTGGTCAGATTCCTGAATTCTGTCATATTGTACTTATGTTACCAAGTGTTAAAGCCATTTTTATTACCTGCTGTTGGAGAACTAGCAGCAATAAATGTCAGTTGTAGTGATACAGAGTTACTTAAGCAGGAATTGACTTGTGTCCTCCAGAAACTTCAAATGATACAATGAACTTAGAGGCAAAGCTTGGTAAAGCTTAAATATATATTCTGTTTTTTATTTCACAATAAATTTACAAGTCTAGTCACCTTTCCCCTAAAATGTATGAAAAACCAGATATATTTAAGAAATATAAGGTCCAATGTATAAGGTACAGAATTTTTAATAAGTGCCAATATCAATGTGCCATAAGCATCCTGAGTGAGTGACAGTGCAGGAAACCTGTGTGGGACTGTGCAATTGAGTATGAGGCCTTTGACACTGAGACACATTTTTCACAGTAGGAATTTAATTCACAAGAAGTCTGGTGTGTCTTACTTGAGTGCATGAAGAGAAAATGAAAGCACCTTTTTAACGCTCCTAGGCCCTAATTCTTCCCGGACAGGCTGGGAAGTCGGTACGAATAGCAGTATGTTCACTGAAGGCACTGAGGTTACTCTGTGTTAAGCAAATACAAATTTTACAGAAAGAGCAGGTGGTATTTCATATAGTATAGGATCTCTGTGTTTGTTTTTAATTTCCTGTACCTTCAGTATTTCTTTCTGGTATGTTTTGAGGACCTCTGCATTTATAATAGTTGGACCTTTTCAAAGCTAAATATGCCTTTACCTGGTGCTGATCTATTTTCTGTTTGATCTTAGAAATCAAACTCCTTACATGAATTGAAGGATTTCTGTGCATAGACATGCAGACATGCATTACAAAGAACTGTATGTGTATATATATATTTTATTGTCAGTTGGACAAATTCTATTATTTTTCTTTGTTTTCATGAGCCTTGTACGAGGTCAACTCCAGCTTCACCAAGTTTAGTTGGAGTCAGAATATGAGGATTTGAATATTTAGGAGAGCTTTTTTCTTTCATGGTACCAGAAAGCAAAGCATGAAATATGTGTTACATATCTTTAAAATCAAATTATGTGTGAATCATTTAAAAATATTAGCATTCATATCCATCTTTTCTTTTTGTTTGTATGTACATTTTAGTCATTATTTCTGTATTGTATGCTGCTGAGCATTCAAAGTGTAGATAAGATGATTATGATGCAATTTACACTACAAATTTGTATTTCTTTGAAGTGCTCTACCAGAATGAAAAATCTTGAATTTTTATGAATGTAAAATTGCTTATATTTAAGAATATGGTGCTTTTTTCCTCACCTTATAACAGAATTGTTACCAGTGACATTTTTAGTTACTTTAGTTCCAAATTTTAATGGAAATTACATTGCTCCTCATTTACTGTAAAACGTGCTTTGTGGGATAACAATAGTGCATTTGTTCCATATTTTTAAATAAAGTTGAATATCACTTGTATGTCCTTCATACAGCAGCTGTAACTTTAACCACTACTATAGTTTTATTTAACACTAAAATAATATAGTAACTTAACATCATGAGTATGCCAGATACCTAATGTCATGACATTGCACAAATCATAGTACATTTAAAATAAATAACATGATAACATTGTATGCACTGCATAGAGGGAACAGAAAATAACAGCCTTTGATTTGGGCATTTTGTGTTACACTGCCAAACCAGAGATGATATTAGGTTTGATTTCCAGAGGGGCGAGTGGCCCTCAGCTTCATGCCCAACTTCCTGAAGCACCAAGCCTTGTCCTGGTATTCACCCAACCACAGAGTTGGATGAATAAACTCATTGTTGTTTCCTTGTTTCCTATTTGTGAAAAAAATCCAAACCAAATCAACTAACCACAACACTAACAACAACACCCCCACAATCCCAATCCTGAAAAAAAACCCCTCCCATAAAGTCCCCAAACAAACCAACCCCAAAACCTTCCTTAATTTTGAATAGTACTGTGAGTATGGCAAGAGAATAAAAGCATGTATCTAGGCAATGGATGACAATAGTCTGGACACAGAACCCTACTGACAGAGCAGGATTATCATCTGGCACTGTTTTCAAAGACACTTGAGTAGTCATCTTTGTTCACAGACTTAGAAGTAGTTATGACAGTATTTTTTCTGAGGTATATTCTTTATAAGGAATTATATAATAGTATTCAAATTATTAATAATCACCATATTGTACATACAGATGTACTAAGACTGGTCTTGAAAATCTTGGTCCCATGAAGGAGTGGAATAGGGCCACTGATTTAAATGAGGGCAAGTCATCTGCAAGTATCTCATCACATTTAAAACATTACTTGAAAAGATGTATTTAATCTATCAGCCTACTCATGTGGAAGACTGGGGTCCTCACATGAAGGTTTACATTAATTTTGCTGATGGTTATAAATGAAAATTCATGCATACCCTTTGTAAAGTAGGACATGTAAAATCCATAAAATAACTTTCTTCGTTTTACACATTTTCATTGGAGAAAGGAATATGCCAGTTTAAATATGTCTTAAAATTAATGCAGTCATAGTGTTATTTCCATGTGCTATTACCATGTTTTCCACAATACACTAATACTTGAAGCTCAGACACCATAAGATCATTGACCTAGGCTGTGTGTGAAAGCAAAAGGGAAATTTCACCTAGGAAGGCACACAAGAATTGCAACCAGTAGTTTTGCAGATGACAGGGAAAAAAAAAAACCCACTCTTCATCATAAGCAAGCGTGAGTATTTCCATTGCAAATTTGCAGTTTATACTACACAACTTTTCTGAGTTCTTTCTGAGATTCATTTACCTTAAAACAAAGACTGATAACCTTTTCAGATATAATACTTGGTATTCTAATTGTTTCAAGAGGGAAACACTGTAGCAACAAAAATAGTCTTTTTTCTTAATTTGTTACAGGTAATGGATGACATGTTTATGATAACAGAATGAAAAAGAGATCATGAAATTTCATCAACCTACTCCACTCCTGGGCCCTACTGGTTTCTTTATGCTAACCAGGTGCCCCAGGGTGAAGTCTCAGAGCTGGATCAGGCAAGCAAGTCTCCAAACTCTGAATGTGCATGTGTTTATGAGGGTGGGGGAACATTATGCATGGACCTTCTAACTTTCTTTGTGTGGATACAGATGAAGCCTAGGCTTCTTTTAAGTAATCTGTGAACACTCTGCTCTCACATCTGCTGTGGCCCTGGAGCTGTGGTCAGGGACACAATTTTTATTTATTTTTATTCACACCTAACTGTGGTTGTGTTTACTACGGGGTCTGCCTTTGATCTCTGACAGTCATTATTTTCCCCCCGTTCAAGTCCAACCTTGCCTTGCATCTACCTTTGTGGCCCCCTCCAGTCATATTTTCCTTTCTATTCTCCTCCAAGGAAACCCTCAAATTTCAAGGAATGGCTTTTTACAGCTCATTGTGAGCAGAACCACACACACGGCAGACATCAAGTTTACCACCTCCATCCCTTTGCCAGCAGCATAGAAAGACCTGCGCCGTCCCAATGTGCTTCACCTGTGTCCAGAGAGTGACCGCCTCTCTTTTCCACAGTGAGGTAACTTTCGGTGTGGCAGGCTGGTACGAGTGCAACAGTCTGACGTAAAAATATGTTTTTGCCGTCTTAGGCCAGCACTGTTCAGTGCCCTAGTGCAGCCCCGGGGTCACCTGCGGCACAGCCCGTGCTCCGCTCTGCCCAGCCGGCTGTGGGCACCAAGGCAGCCCGCAAACAGCCGGACCTGTGCAGAGCCTCGTATGGCGAGGGGCAGCTGGCACCGAGGAGCTGCTTCGAGAGCAGCCGTCCCCGGGTATCCCCGAACGTCCTGCAGCTGCAGCCCCGCTCTGCACACCGCGTTTCTAGCGAAGAATGAAGTGTGGCGGTGGGAGCGGCCCGGCCCCGGCTCCGGCCCCTCCCCGCCGAGGCGCCCCG
>NW_005054297.1:16219496-16219904 GCF_000277835.1 Geospiza fortis
TCGTGTGAGGCCAGCAGGTCGCCGAAGCCTTCAGGCGAAAATGTGGGTTTGGGTTTTGGGGAGAGGCGTTGGCAGCAGCCCCGGCTGCTCCTGCCGCCCGCTGTCTTTGGGGTAGAGCGTTTCAGTCCGCGTGCAGTCCCGTGTGGCGTCTGAGGAGGGGACAGGGCTGAACGTGGGACAGCGTTGGATGTGATGCTTGGATTTAAAAAACAACCAAAAAAATTTTGGCTTTCTGCATCGTTGTTCGATTAGGAGCATCGAACTTTACTCATAACTTGAGTAAAGTTATGAGAACTTTTTTTCTCACAGCTCCTTCAGGCTGTGGAAAAAGTCTTGATGGGGAAGGGACATTCGTAACTAATTCTTGACTTATGTAGACTTTAGCTAGCAAAAGGGAGCCTCTTTCCC
>NW_005054297.1:16219941-16260065 GCF_000277835.1 Geospiza fortis
GGAAGAAACAAAAAAGTAATTCCGTTGGTTTTCACTGGAAGGGCTTGGGGATCAAGGCGTGCATAACCCATGGAAGGGTTTGTAGAGAAATAGGAGGCAGGCTCTTAGGTACGTGGTGAAAGGCAGTAACCACAAGTACTTTAGTAGGTCATAAGGAAAACATTCTTATAAGAACATAAAAAAATCCTCCACCCTAAGAGCTGATAAACATAGAGAGAATTTGTCAGAGGAGGCTGTAGAGTCTCCAGCCTCTGGGAAAGTCAGAGCTCAACTGGACATGGCTCAGAGCAACTGAACAGAGATGGGAAGGGAATTCCAGAAGCCTTTTTCAGCCTAGTTTTTCTCATGACTATATGCAGAGGAATTGCACTGTGGATCACATTGATGCAGGAGAGGATTTCTGCTGAAAGATCTGGTCCGTGGGTATACCACATCAAGAAAAGTGATTTCTATCTGAGAAGTAGACAATAAATACAGAATAAGAAATGAGTTGTAACTTGGGTTTCAGAAAGATTTCCCAAGTCTCTGTTCTTGTCAGTTTCTTATGTTTATACTGTAGTGTCACTGGGTGCTCCCTGCTCTGCCATCCAGAAACTTAACAATGGGAGAAAGTAACCAATTATATTTAATAAGAATTTCTTGTCTAAAGCTAAATGTAGAAGTCCTAATGTAGGAATTGTAATTTCAAAATAGTCTTCCTAATTTATCTTACATTAATTTATGAACTAATGAAACATGCCCCTCCAGATTGGCTCTGTGTTTGGGTGACTAACTTTTCGTTTGAAGTATCACAGATGATGAGATGTGTCCAGCTTGTTACATTACTTGTAATCACAAAGATGCTTTCCTCGCTTAGTGATCCTGCTGGTTAATTATACTTTATGGTAATCTCACAATTTATTTTTATTTCTATTTTAAAATTTATTGCCTCTTTAGAATCAACTTCAGGAGCTGATCAGTGGTAGAAATGAGGCATTTTCTCAATTAATATTTCTCTAAGTCTTAATTTTATTATATTTTATTATTTAATAAGGAATGCTGTTGCACTAAAGCAGTGCAACATTAGGCAGTGCAATGTTATTGAAACAATGAGGGCTCAGTGCATACCTCTAGTGAGAAAGTGAAATATCCCAAACGTGGCATATTCATGTGCTTGCATAAATGGGCTGGTTGACTTTGTTCCCTTTCTTGGGAAAATCTTGCAGATTGCATAAGGAAATGGAGGATTCTTGGAGATGGTTTCTGTGTTCCTGGAGGGATTTGATTGTGTGTCCTCTTTACCTTGGGTGCTACTGTAGCAGTTAATTTTGTTACCTGGCATAAAAAGACTTAATTCAGCTAAGAGAGAAGACCGGATTGTGAGGTGCAGAAGTGGTGCTAGAAGTGATCAGTAGATATCTGGAAAGACTTACAAGGGAATGTTGGGAAGGAGCATGGCTACAGCTTGCTTGGAAACTCGCCTTTTTGGGAGGTGCAACAGAGGCAGAACCAGGTTTTCTGTGTAGGAAGATAAAAGCTCATCTGATGTGTTCCCTGAAATGCCCCTGCTGTCACCTGCAGGGAAATACAAGGTCAGGCAGACAAGGCTCTCACTGAGCGGCTGGGAGTGTGGTGTAGGAGGAAAGTGTGAACTCGCTGAACTGCAGAAGCATGAAACAGAGGGAGCCTGTGTGGAGAGGAAAAACTTAATCTTGACAAAATCAAAACCAGGCTTCTGGCACTTAAAATTGAAAAGCTTTCATAGTGGAGTCTTTAACAGTTTCTTAAAGGCAGAGTCTCAGGTGTGGCAGAGCACTCAGTATGGGATGAAGCATTTCCTAGGGGTGAGGTTGCAGGGTCCATGTGCCTTAGAAATTATGTCAGGATCGAGGCTGGCAAAAAGCAGTGGAAATGTCAAAGAGTAGTTCAAACAAATTTCAGTAGGGTTTGATGGGAAAAAAAAAAAAAAGAAAAAGGATGGCTGAGCCAGAGCTGGTGTGCTGCTACAGAGTAATCTGGAAAGTTCAACAAGGAACTGGAATGGCCAATTTGAAATGGGAATGCTTATTCAAAAGGCTTATGGGGCCTGTCAGTGGAACCTCCCAGTACTGTGGCACACTTATGTGATGGAATTCCTCTAAGATCGAATAGTTTACCCAAGGGAGAAGTGGCAGTATGTGTTGAAGAAAACTTTCGTGTTAAATCTGTTTCCTGGTGGGTTTTGGTGGTAAAAGTCACCAGGGCTGAAATACCAGCACTGTGGAGAGGAACCAACCTAGTAACTGACCACCCAATGTGTAAGGACTGCTCTGCTAAGGAAAACCAGAGGGGCAGCAAGGGCTGGATAGAAAAGCAAAAGGAAGAATAACTTCCCCTCACATGGGCTGGGTCACACACATCGAGGTGTGGTGCAGAATGCAATTGTTTAGATGGCCACAACTAATGACTTAAAGCAGCTATTCAGAGAGCCCCTCAGAAGAGCAGCAATTCTTGACTTGCTCTGGAGCAGTACTCAAGTAATTGGATTCAGATGTTGTTGTGGAATGGCCTGACTGTAGTTCTAGTATTCTTTCAGGAATAATAAAAAGACAAAGAAACCAGTGATGTGTTTAATTTTGAAAGGGGGAATTACATAAGAGGAGGAAGCTCCTTAACTCACATGTGGGTTAAATATAAAAACCAGAATAAAGCAGGCCAAAAGAGCTTGAGAAACAGCTTACAAAAGAATAAAACCAGCCATAAATCCTTTTTCTTCTTCTGATGTACCATGATGGGGCAGGGAGACGTGGCTGCAGAATTTTTATAACTGGTAGGAATGGGGGATAAGAAAGAGTATCTATAGAAAGTGAAATTTAAAAATTTATCTGTGTACACCCATGTTCACTATGGAAGTGCTTAGAGTAGTTTTAATGGCAAATGGTGACATGATAAGCATAGAAGAAACTGAGTGCAGTATCCTACAAAGCACTGTAAGAAAGTTAGCAACAGAAACTGTTTAAGTGCCAAGATGTTATGATATACACCTGAGGTGTAAAGGAAATTTGAATCTGAAATTGGTGAAGCCTTAACCCAGATGCTTGTCATTACTTATCTTTTCCCAGAGAAGGACGTTGAAGCTGGTGAAGGGTCTAGAGGGTAAGTTCTGTGAGGAGTGGCTGAGGCAGCTGGAGTTGCTTAGCCTGGAGAAAAGGAGGCTCAGTGATGACTTTATCACTCTACAACCTGAAAGAAGGTGGTAGCAAGGTGGGGTTTGGCCTGTTCTCCGGGCAGCATGTGAGAGGATGTGAGAACAGAGCTGCAGGCCAGGCCAAGGGAGGTTTGGGTTGGACATTAGGGGGAATTTCTTCACAGTAGGTGTGATTTGACATTGGGATGAACTGCCAGTGGAGGTGATGGAATCACTGTCCCTGAAGGTTTAGGGCAAGACTGGATGGCCATGGCCTAAATGGCATTGTGGGTTTTGATCAGAGGTTGGACTCGATGATCTCAGAGGTCTTTTCCAACTGAATTGATTGTGATATCACTTCATACCACTATATCATATCATATAGCTATACCTTTCCAGTGAAATGAAATATCCCAGGATTTTACAATATTTGGAGGAGGTAGATGCACAAAGCCAGATGCCTGTGTTCTGTAATCTGAAACTGAGCTCATGAATTGCTGAAAAGTCAGTATGGCTTTGGCATGGCTGCCTGTTTTTTTTCTTTTTTGGCTTTTTTTTCCTTTAGAAGTTTTGTTCTTTGGATCTGCAGAGGTTCTCTAAGGACTTTCTGTAAGAGTGTGGCCATGGATGAGTTGGTTGATGTAGTTGGATTCCCAAAGGCTTTTATTAAGCCTGTTGTAAAAAATTCCTTGGGAACCAATGTGCTGTGAGATAACGGAAGACCTCTCATGGAATAATAACTAATAGGAAACAAAGAGTAGGAATTAGTTTTTTTGCCATATGGATAGAATTGCTTTTAACCAGCTGAATTTAACAGGGATCTTATAAGGCACATGTTTTCAGCATGTTTAAGTAGCTGTTAAAAGAAAAGAAAACTGTCAGTCAAGAGTTATAGAACGATCTCTCAATTTGGAAAGACTGGGCAGGGAAAATAGGACTTCAGATTTCTTGTTGGTGGATGCCAAATAACACAAACTGTTCTAACTTCATGTATGCCTTCCTGGGTTTCTACTTAGGAGTTTTTAACCAATAGTTCCTGCTTAGGAAAGTGGTCTTGGAATTACACTTGATTATTTTTAAAAAAGTCAGCTCCTAATATTGCTACCTTGGAAAGTAATGAGCTGTTTAGACAGGAAGGAAGACACCGTTAATATGTACAACTAGATCTGAGCATACCTTGAACCTGGTGTACAGTCTGCATTTGTGTTCTTGCCATCAGCCAAATGTGGTGTAGCTGAACTGTTGTAAGATGCATATTCTTTACAGGAACAATTGGAGTAGGACTTGTCAGTCTGGAAAGAATATTAGTCAAAAACCCTCAAGTTTTGTAAAAGTATTTGTGTTGGAGAGAATGTTGTTGGAGAAACGTGGATGTTTATTTATTTAATACAAAAACTAGAAAGCATCTGGTATTTGTGTAATTTGTGTGATTTTCAAAATTGACCAGACAAATCAATGAAGAAAAACATCCAAGGACAATATAATAAAAAAAATACAAGAAAACCCCCAAACCCAAAACCAGCCAAGCACAATAAAATGATAACAACTGTGGTTCACAGACCCCTTGAGCTAACGTTCTTGGAAGCTCAGGAGAGTAGTATCAAAGGAGCAGAGATGGTTGCCCTGTTCCCTGATTGGCGTCAGACACTAGGTGGTGTCAGTGCAAATAATTTTGGCCTGACCCACTGTAGCCTTTCTAATGTAATGCAAAGAAAAAATGCTACAAACTCCTAGTTTTTAAATTTGTGCTCACAAGGCACTGTGTTGTTTAAAAGAAATGTGTTGTACATCAGCCTGGACTTGGAGAAGTCAGAGCTGACTCAGTGCAAGGTGTCCAGCTGGGGTTTGAGGAGTGTCACAGGAGCCATCAGTGGCAGGAATCTGGAAGTCCTGCTGTTCATATTGGCAGCCTGTACCAGTTTTAATTATGCTGAGTATATGAGTATGCTGAGTTTTTGATTCCAGAGGGAGCCTGTTGATTTGTACAATGAAATACCTCAGTGTTTCCATGTAGAAAACAAGAATTAGCTGTCGGGTACAGTTAGTGGCGTTTCTGGTGTCTGGGAAAAGTAGTTTTAGGCTTGCCTCACAGAAGGACCGTGCTTCCTGATGTCAGTTAAAGTTGGAATTTTTTGTTTGTTTTTATTTTTAAATATTTGAGACACCTCACTTTTTCTTTCCTTTGTTTGTTAAGGCAACTGGGCATCTTTGTTGTCTCTAGGAGGTGATGAAGTCTCTTATTGTTTGTCTCTAAATAAGATTCTGTCTTCATCTTGACTGTCAAAATAAATGGCTCTTATGGAGAAGTGACAAGTAAGTCACCTTCAAGTGACTGAAGTATCACTTACATTTCAGTAATTACTGTAAACTAAGAAACCTGCATCACTATTAATATTTTATAAATTGTCATGAAGTTCTGCATTTGTGAATTCTTCGTGTGTGCCTTATGGAAGTGTGGTGTGTGAAGAGGTCATGCAGAAGTGATGGGCACATGACATGAACATGGAGAGCTTGTGTAGCATTGAGTGCTGCATGGCAACGCCAGGAGGTGGAAATGACAAAAGTGGCTGCAGATAGAAGTGCTGTATTTCTTTCCCTTACCATTTGTAAAGTTTTCATAGCTTGCATATTTCTCTGTTTATGTAAGTGTAGATTTTCCACATGTTCTTGAAAGCTCTCTTTTTTTTCCTTTTTCCCCAGGAAAATGGGTCATCGCAGACTTCAAAAACTTAAGGAAATTAACTCTTACTAAGTTCTAGTCATCTTTTCTAGGAAGAACAAAGCTTCAGTTATTCTCTGGGATAATAAGATTTTTTTTTTCCAAAGGAGTAAATAAACTTTTTTCTAATCAGTAACATTGCCTTTTTTTTTTTATTTTACCAGTTATTGGACAGCCTGCGAAGAGTAAGCGTCCCAAAGAACCTGGAGAAAACAAAATTAAGCCTGTTAACAAGAAAGTAAAACCCAAGAATGCCAAAATGAAGGAGAGGGAGTCAGTGGATTCCTCTTTGAAGTCCCAGTCCATACTGACACAGGTGATGGATAAAGGTCATTTTCAGAAACTAGCTGCCACCTTAAGCCTGGCTGCAGGACAAAGCATAGAGCTGCGATGTAAGGGGGGTAATGTTACTTGGAGCTATCCTTCTTATTTAGACACCTTTAAAGACTCCAGACTCAGGTAAGCTATTTTTCATTTTTTGCAGGAAAAATCCAGAACATTTTTTTCTCTTACTGTGTTCAGCACCACTGGTGTTTTTGTTTGTTTGCGTGTTTATCTACATTTTTACAGTCGTGATTTCCTATTTAATAGTTTTTAGTGTCCGCAAAAAGGATGAGCAAATTTTGGTCATCACCATTTGCACTGTGGGATAGTCTTGCAGCATGTGAACTCTGTTTCCTTCAGATTAATCTAAAATGAAGATATTCACCATTGTGCTCCAGCCACAAACAGGGAACCACGTTAGGGTTGGTCCAAAGTAAAACTCACAAAATGTGTGTGTGGATGTCAGGTGCTCACTACCAACTCTGTTGCTCTGCAGAGACCTGCTCGTGTTGGGCTGTCCTGGTTGCTAATGTGGGTACCAGGTACGGTAGTAATGTTAATTTCCTGAAGAGACTCAAACCCACATCTCTTAAATAGCAAAAAATACGCCAGCCTTCACACTAAGGAGCAGGTGAGAGTAATGGTTCAGTCAGAGTTGCCTTTGCGTGCAAAATGAAATTGCAGGGCTTGTGTTGCATCAGAGTTTAATGCTAAGGGTTTTTACTTTAAAGTGAAGAAAGCTTTTTCTTTAATCTCATGACTTCTTAATGAAAACCACAGAAGGATTTGTTAGAGCAGGAAGAGGAACTGACTGCCCCACCGTCTGAGTGTCCTGATGGTCTGAATATCTTTTCTGAGACTCTCCATACATTGCCCTTCTGGTTTTTCAGGGTAGTACACACAGATAAATCTAGATTAAATGCAGTAATTTAGTTCTTGTTATGTAGTCATTTAATGTAGTATTAGAAAGAGGAGGGGCATATAAGGAGCTTAAGGATATCTTGCACAGGCATTTTATTGCTCTGAGAAGTGTTTGTTTTCACTGGCTGTTTTGTGGAGACTGTGAAGCACTGTGAGTGATACCCAAAGAAAGAACAGTTTGGAGCTTTTCTTGGATTATTAGGTGAGAGGAGCATAGAGGTATGAGTCAAGATGTCAGCTGCTCTTGTCCTGTTGTTCCTAAATGAAGTGCAAGTGAATATGCTCTCACTAAGTCACTCAGGTTATCTGAATGTCAGTGTTCATTATTAGTACATTATTTACAGGTGCGATGTTACCTTAAAACCTCTCCCAGTTAATTAGTTTTTCAGATATATTCTTCTTCTTTCCACTTCTCTTTTCCAAGGGGAGTGTTGATGAATGGCAGTTACCACTGTGATCTCTAGCACATCCTCCTGTAATTCATGAGCCAGTTCTCTGTGCCATTGTGTGCTTGTCCGTTGCTGGCTGAGGTGCTCAAGGACTATCCTGGCTGAGTGCAAGGCTTCTGCTACAGTAAGTTACAGCAGCAAGCTGGTTCCTGCTGGGGGCTTATTGCAGCAATATTGGTCAAAAGAGCTAGTGGCCTCTTTAACCTGCTGCTGCTTATTCTTTTGCAAGGAATACTGTTCTATCCCAGTTTCTTTCAGCAGGTGGCGTTTATTAGCTGCAGTACAGGCCTGCCCTCCCAGCAAGCCAGAGCTGGATGAGCAAACCAGCAGGGAATGTGCGTGTAGTGGTGGTGGCGTCGTTCTTAATGTTTTGTGCATTTGCAAATAGTTTGCTGGCATGGGTTGGTCCTATAGACCCTCAGGCCATGCCGTCTGAGTGTCAGAATCTGGCATTGAAGAAGGCAGGGCGAGTATTCAGGGTTTTTGGAGAGGAATCTGAATGCTTCCTAATTAGTTATTTGACTGTCTATTCCTCTCATGCAAAATTAAGTGTTCTCTGTGATACAAGAAATTGAGGTAGTTTGGGAAAACAGAAAAAAGATATTCATGTCATGATTGTGTAATTTTCTGGTTTCCAGTTTGAAGTAGTTTGGGATCCTTCAGCAATTTACATTTTTGTACTCAGTCAAGTTAATGGTGGTAGTTTAACCATATAACAAAAGTTAGTTGTGCCACATAAAATAAGTGCTGTAAAACATTTTGACTGGGGAGATGCAACTTGCCTAAGTATTTATTTTCTTTTAGAAGTATGTAAGGCATATACTTGAGGATCTGTATTGAAAAATAATGGTCATTGCTTTTGAAATAAGTTGTTAAAGCAGTAAGGCTTGACTAAAGTAAGTTTGACTAAATAATCAGTTTTGAATACAAGCAGAAGATCCTAAAATTAAGTAGAAAAAATGTAAATATAGATAAGAAGCAGATTTCAGAGTCACAGAGTAGTAATAATTTATGGAGAGATTGACCACAGAATCCTGTGCAGTTGCATTTTGATCACGTTTTTAGCTTGGCTTCGGTAATTATCTCAAGATCTTTGCTGTAACAGGTGCCTGTGAAATAAAGTCTGCTCAACAGAATGTGAAATTTGAAATTTATGTTCTGTGGTTTCAGAAAGATTTGATGGATTTTAAGTGGAAGTACCATGAAGGTACCATGTTACTCAGCTCAGCTGGCAGTGTTTGTAAGTGAACTGGCACTAGAAAAGGTCAGCAAAGCTATGACCTTTCAAGAGGAGCTCAGATCTTCTTCATGGAATATGCACACCATGCACCAAGCATCAACTGCAATAGGCAATTTAAAACTTTTTATTAATGCATTACCTTCATTATTTTAAAACAAAATGATGAATATAGGGCAGAGGGGGGAGATTCAGAAAACTTATTAGCAAATAATAACCTACAGCAAAAATTGTTTAATCATCTAGGTAGAGATATGTCCAGTATCTTCTACCATTTTTGAGTACTTAAAGATCAAGTATAAGATAATCCCCTCATTATCAGTTAGTGAGGTGTGGGCAAAACCCAAGCTAATTAACTGGGCTGGGCCTTTTTTACCTCAGATTTCCATGTGGGTCTTGCTGGACTTGGGTCACTGGTGCAAACCCGAATTGATGGCAGCAGCAGGGGGATGTGATGGGGCCAAAAGGTGGTAATGGAAAATGAAGAAGGAGTGGGTTGGTGCTAGAGGAAAAGTGAAAAGGAGGAGAGACACTGGTGATGAGATCCCTGCAGTTGCTGGGGACTGATGGCTACAATTCTGTTCATAGCAACAGATGCTCAGGCATCCAGTTATTACTTTTCCCTTAAATAATAGAAGGTATGTACAAATTCAACTACTCTGGCATTTTGGCTTGCAACTAGTTAAATTTAACATCAATGTAATGTATTTTCTATGGGTGGTTGCAAAAAGAAGTAGGGATAAAACCCAGATGTTTTGCCTCCATTCTATGGTTACTACATTTTTAACTCACCCATATGGTAAGGAGAGTACAGCAATCTGGGGAACAATATGCCTTTTCTAGAGAGGAAGATTTTCATTAGAAAAGCCATTTCTGTAGTATTAGTGGCTATGCTTTCATTGACCTTGTCCTTGTAGGCGTACTCTACAACCTGGTAAATAAAATATTTTACTTGCTGTACTAGAGAGTCTCGGTTTTTAATGGGTTTGGAGCTGTTACATGTGCTATAATTATCATATCTGAGGGAGTGAGAGATGCTGAGTGAAAGGAGGAGGAGGACTCTTTGGCTGCTTCTTGCTGAGATGGAGCAGAAATTCAGCCTTTCCACTACTCTAACTGGAGTACACAACAGTACACACTGAAACAATTTACTTAGCTTTGAGACCGTAGTGTGCCATACAACTCAGAGAAAGCTTGAATCATGCAAACATGGTTCCTAGCTTAAGGACACACACAAGCTTGCTGCAGAACTTCAGAACTTGCCTTTTATCTGTAATGCTCTCTTGCTTTGTGCAGCACTTAAATACTTTTTGTCTGAAAATTTTGGGTGCTGGCTGAACTGGCCAAAAACATTGGTGGTGTTAGCAGTCAGAGGTTGCTCTTGCACCCCCAGTATGGAAAGGCTGGAATGCTGTTTTGTAAGACTGCGAATAACAAATTAAAGAGTGGAGGCTCACCCAGAAACTGGATCTACAACATAAGAGAGGGATAAAAATAAGAGCAGGCGGATTTTCCCTTTACTAAAGCTTTATAGCAGAAAGCTGCTCAGACTTCACACAGTCTCTGTGCTGCCTGGCTGGAGCATGGGTCTCCCCTGCTGAAGACAAGCTGCATTTGACTTGGTCTGATAAGTAAACTGACACAAAATGGAGCTACTCTGATGAAAGAAGCTGGAACAAACAGCTGGATGTGCATCACATGTACATTCCTGTGAGAGGAGGTGTCTGGACAGGAGCACTCCCACAAATATTGAGGAAACTGGGTGTGGTCGGGGCCAGAATTAGACTGAAATTAGACTGCTTTCACTGAAGGCAGTGAATGCATCCCGCAGGCTTAGTGGGTTGTCAGTTGTGCTCATGTGTATAACTGAATTTGATTTTGCTGCTTGTGCTTTGAAGTTTAAAAGCTAAGGATTTTTTTCTTGTGTAAAACAGCAAGATGTAATGTTCCTGTCCTAGTGAGTGTGTATTTGAGATAAGCTCTCTTTTGTCAGTATGAATGCAGCTACTTGAGAGTGGTAGATGCTCTTTGAGTGATGCTATGGACACTGTCTTTATAGATATTTTTTATATAAATATATATTTTAGCTTCTAAAAGTGGAATAGTTTTCTGGCAAAAAAATCTTCTGAACTTTAAAGTTTATTAATAAGATGAATGTATGGAATAAGATTTTGGGCTATGTTTCTAGTTTCTTTAAACAGTCTGGTAATGTTTGTATATACATACATGTTTGTAGATACAACATTTTTACTTTGTGACATCTACAATGCAGCATCTAAAATACTTTTGGCTTCTAGGTCAGATTTGCCAGCATCTAAAATACTAATGAAATTATACATTTCCCTGGAAATATTGGTTAGCTGCAGGATTTACCATTTATACTTTATTTTATATGGCCTGTTTTGTCTGCCTAATATGGTCATGTCTCAAGTTTCAACACCTGCACTTTCAGATGCCAGGTTTTGTTATTGCATGTTTGTGGATGACTGCCTTGCTAGGTTATTACTGAATAGCTTATTCACAGTTAAAAAGAACACATTGTACAATAATTAATTAACTCTGACCTTCTTTTGCTATCTGTTGGGATTTCAAGCTATATCTCAGTGTCTGCATTAATGATTGGAGGCAAAAGAGTTCTGGCATAATGGTTTCTCTGTATTGTAGACATTTATTACTTGATCTTTGGAGAACATTTTATTCTGAGGTTGTCATATAGCCTGTGAAATGTGAACTATGAAACTAGACAGTAATAATACAGACTAGGACATGTTTTGGGTTCATCTTTTCTTCCTTTTGGGTATGATACACAGCATGTTCTCTTGTACAGATAGGAATCTCTCAAAAGTTACACAAAAACTGAAGATAGTTTATAATGTGAGGTAGTGCATATTTTAAAAATGGAAAGGCCACTGCACCATAAGTACATGATTCTAATAAATGGAATCAGACAAGATTGTATAGAACAAGTGCATTAGTGGATAGGAATTGTGATTTGCTTGTTTATTGAGGCAGGCCTCAAAACTGCCCTGTGGTGGATCCATGTACGTCTGTGTTGGTGTGGATCTAATGGTGTCTGAGGGCTTACAGGGAAAGGCAGTTCTCAGTTATCTGTGTTTGAGGTGTGTATTTGGTGTGTTTTTAATCTCTAAGCTGCTGGCCTGGCTGAAGGCTGAGTATTGGGTTATGTGGACTGCTGCTTGTGATTGCTGCCAACTGTGCAAACTGCTGGCAGAGCACCTGGGGAGCCAGAACTCCTGGGAAGCACAGGCAGCTGAAGTGTTGGCCTCTGTTTAAACAGTTATTCTGCCTGCAATGGACACTTAAGCAAAACTCTTAAAAAGGATAAAAATTTCTTCAAAGATGCTAATCCTGGAAAGAAATTATTCAGTTGTGTATCTGCCTTACAGAATAACTACCATATTAGTAAGAATTAGGAGGGTAATAAATATTCAAAAAACCCACAGTTGAATGAGAGCTGTTCAGACTTCTTGCAAGCTGTGTATTTGTCCAAATCCCTTTCAAAACAGTAAAAAGAAGTTCATTATCAAATATCTAACTTGGAAGAATCATTCCTGACTTGGTTAGAAAGAAATTACCTTGTAACTCAATGTCTTGCAAAGGAAAGAGGGAGCCCTTCATGACCTAGATTGACTACCATGAGAGGCAGCTGGTTGAAAAGAACATTTTTAAGGATCAAAGCAGCAAGAAAGTGCATCAGTACTGCCATGTGGCTGTGCTGACAGGATTCCCTTGAGAACTGGTAGTTTTGGGCCATTGCTTTTGCAATACATCAAAAGTCAACCCACTAGACTGCCAACCACACCACCATCTGTCTGCCAGAAAGAGCCAGGAAGGTAAACCTTAAAATATATTAAAAAAGAACAAGGTGAGACTGTAGGTGCTGTATTTCATAAGATAGGACCTTTGCCTTTTAGAATAATTGTCAGTATCTATGTATATGTCTACATATTTATAAATATTTGCGCAGTTACGAATGTCAATCCACTGAGAGATGTGCCTGGGAAATTCAGGAGAAGGGAAAAAAAGCAAATCAAGTCTGAAATAATCACACAGGCTGAATTTTGTGTAGTTACGTGATGGCACTGCCAGTACACCTCCAGCAGTTCTCATGCTCTAAAATGGCCCAGGAATGTGGAGGAAAGTCCAGTGGGGTGGCTTAGACCACAGGAGTAGGTGATGCAAAATTACTTAATTTGCAGGACAAATCCAGGCTGAGGTAGCTGCTCTTTGCAAGTGGAAACTTGGACTGGTGTGTTAAAAATTGGTAAAGCATTCACACTGAAAGCAGGCAGAAATTATTGAACAAACTCTCAGTAGAATACCTGCTCCTAGCTACCTGTCAATTATCTTTGTTAGATTTTATTGAAGCAGTGTTACAGTGTTGAAAAAGGACTGAGGTGCATGTGGGTTGGTGTGTAGAATGAAGGAAAGGGCTATACATGGACAGACTAGGCCAAAATGTAGATGAACATATGGCCTAGAACAGTCACAGCCCAGTTTCAAAATGGAGACTTGAAGGAATCCAAAAACGAACTGTACAAGAGAAAAGCTTGCAGGGTCTTGTATGTAGTTAAAATCAATAAAACTGCTCATGTAAACAGTCTCTGCTGGAGCAAAAGGGGAAGCTACAACAGAGCTCTGCAAGTGAAAAGTGGTCAGTTGCAGAGAAGGAATAAAAAAATCAAAAGTGGAAATGAGCTGATAAAAATATACAAGGAACTACATCTGTGCTTGTCTTTGCCTTTTGTTTTTATTTTTCCACAGCATAAAGCAGCTTGACAGGCACAGTCAGCTGATCCTTGCAAACTCCACTGCAGCAGACACCGGTGAATACAGCTGCTGGCTTCAGCTGTGCAATGGTAACAAATGCAGGAAGGATGAGACTAAAACAGGGTCAACATACATCTTTTTCACAGGTAATTAACTCACTGGGGGATTATTAGTGGAAATATATTTGCTGGTAAGGCAGGAATAAATCTACATCAGTGATTTCATTGTCAAGATTTTACTGCCACAGTTTTCATCTATTTTTAGTGTATGTTAATGAAGACTCTGCTGGTGGGCAAAAAATTACTTGCTTAGTGTGATTTTTTTTGAGTCCATTTTCCCTCAGATTATGCAAAATACCCAAAGTAATGGATAATGCAATGAAAAGCACATACCTTATAACGGACTTTCTGAGGATTTTCTACAAAACGAATAAAAAATGTTTTAATTCTTGAAAATGTGTCTTGATAAAGAAAATAAATCTGTGCAGAAGATTCATTTTGTCATGGCATTCAGATGACCCCATGGACTGTCCCGCACTGCCACTTCATTCCAGTTACTTGCACTGCCTTAAAAAACTCAATAAGGCCACAATTTCTCTGAGTCCTTATAGCATGTTGAGAGGCAAAACCCTCTTCAAGTGCACATGATGTCCCCCAGAGCCTGTGCACAGTTTGCTGCTGCTTGGTACAACAGAGCTGAAATCAAATGGTTCGTTTTTTCTTCTGGAAAGCATTCTGAATAGTAAAACAACCTTTGATGCCTCATTAGAGCTAAAGTATTCATGGCTGGAAAATGTTTTAGTACAAAATGTTAAGATAGGATTGTTTGCAATACATTTTGGAATTAAATTGGACCATGAGAAATAAGATCTTAATGTTTTTAGGATACATTCCTTAGAAAGGCTGGAATAAACTTTTCAGTCAAATTATTACATAAATGGTAGAAAGAGGAATTTTAGATTTAGGTTTCCAAGAAGCATGCCAATTATGGAAATACTCCTTAACTGTGGTTCTAAGGGCACTAAATATTTCTTCTACTTAGGACACTAAATCAAACATTTTGCCTAAAAGCACAGGTATAAAAAGTGTGTAGCTTCAAAAAGTATCTTTTTCTAATAGTCCTTATCTTACCAGTGGTGATGGGATCCAGATAAGCATTTGGAAGCTTACTAAAAGACATTCCAAAGATTTTCTTAAAATTAAAAAAAATACTTCATTTTTATTTTCAATTTAATGTTATTTAATGCAAGCAATGCTCTTTTTTCTTTTGTCTGTGCATATTAAAATTAAGCCAAAGCTTTTTGTTTTAAATGTTGCTCACAGCTATTTTTTCTTGTCAAATGTACTTTTCTTTCTGTTAAACCAAGATGTAATTATTTCTGTAATTATGTAATCTCTTCTGCACAGACAAAGAGGAGCTTTTTGTACCTACTCCCAGTTATTTTGAGATTGTCTACCTGAACCCAGATAAACCTGCAATCATCCCATGCCGTGTTACTACTCCTTCAGCAAAAGTGACTCTTCACAGGGAATTTCCAGCAGAAGAAATTGAAACAGATGGAACTGATATTTTTTATGATGCAAAGAAGGGTTTTGTCTTCCAGCACCCTACTTCTGATCATAAAGGTATTGTCTACTGCAAAGCAGAGTCACAGGGAGCACCTCAGATTTCCATCAAATATCACCTACTATATGTGGAAGGTAATGTGCAGTTTTCTCTGTGCTTAAATTGACTCTTCTGCTGACACTAAGAAAATATTTTTTAGAATGTAAAATAAGTAATGTAATGAGAGTTTTAAAAGTATCAAAAGTATATGTGATAAAATTAAACTTTATCAAGTTTAAATTGCAGCAAGTTTCCCAGTTTAGAAGGGAAAGTTGCAGGTGTAAAACACCTGTTGCATTAAGCAGACTGAGTCCAAAACTGACTCTCAGTTTTATCAGTGTATTTAACTTTAGCAGATAATTTTTTGTTTCTAAACACTGTCTCAGTTCCCAAGGGCCCACCCTCAACCACCATCGCAGTGTCATTGGGTAGAGCTGGACTCAGTGACGGAGTTCATGTCATCTGCACAGTCCTTGGGGAGCCAGATGTGGATGTGAGCTTCAGGTGGCAGTATCCAGGGCAACAGGTAAGAGGTGTATGCCCTTCCTGAAAGGGTTTGTTCTTCACAAAGGCAGCATTTTGAATGCTCTTTCCAGTTCAGGCATGCTGGCAGGAGGAGGCAGCATATCCCCTTTCAGCTTCAGCCTGTCTTTCCCTGACAATTTCCTTGAGAAGTCACGCAGGGATGAAGCTGGAGAACCCTGTTAGTAAAAATCAAATTCAGCAAAGCTCACTCCTCTGTCAGATTTCCATTCCAAAGATACTTTTCCTCTGGCAGGATTTCCAAAGAAAGCCTCGGACAGGGCCAAAGCCAAACAGCATCAGGAGGCTGTTCTAGGGCAAGCCATAAGGCCCACTGCTGCCTCTGTGTTTGATATCCCTTCTTTCTCCATGGCTCGGGTGCATGAATTATCCCAGCACAGAATTCTTAAGCTTGCCCATATCCTGGAGCAGAATCTGCTTCTGCCCAGCCTCATCTGAAAGAATCCACAGGAAACACAATGTGAATCTGTGGTCTCTTTTCTCGCACAAAATAAGATGTATCTGACTAGCATCACTGAAGGTCCCTTCTCTTTTCCCTCTAACCACCCTCACCTGTTACAGCAGGAACTCATTTCTTAATCATTCTAGACCCAGCTTGGCCTTCCAAAACTCTGTATCTCATTAGTGTCCATCCTAGTTTTGCATCTTTCCCAGGCTGCCCCCAGCCTAGTTTGCTGGCTGTTATTGGCCCAGCTGTTCCAGAGGTTTTACTGCACCTGATGCATGCTGGCATGTGCATGGTTACACCTCTCTGGCACTGATTGAATATAAACAGCTAAAGCATGCAGGTTATCTCCCTTGTTTGCTATGGATACCAGAGCTGCAGTGCAGGGCACATGGGCTATCAACAGAGGACTACACCCTCTCACTGCTCCTGCCTACGGGGTGAGAGAGGCTTTGGCCTGTGGCCTGCCTCTGTGCTTATCCACGAGGGTAAGCTATCCCAGCTCCAGCTGTGCCTGGGGTAGGCAGGGGAGAGTTGTGTTGGGGTTTCTGCCCCAACAAAAGGATCAAGTAAATGTCAGAGTAGAAGCGCTGCATGCTTGTTGGAGACTTAACATTTATTGAGAGTGTTCATGTACTGCAAAGCAAAAAGGTGGGGTGGAAGGAGAAGAGACAGGACCTTCAGTGATGCTGATCATATAGACCTTTTATACAAGAAAAAGGACTGACATTGTTCTAAGATTCACTGGATGTTTCCATTCATGCTGCTGCTTTCAGTGCTGGGAGCTCAGGGGTGGTTTTGTCCCAGCCCACACTGCCCAGCAGCTGGGCTCTCACCTACTGCCTGATTCCTGAGCAGAAGGAGCACATCTGTCCCTGCTTGTCCCTAGGTATGGTGCATTGTGGAGACCCTCCTTTTACCTCTGTAGTCAGTAACTTCTTCTGGTTTTTTTCCACTCAGTTGTTTTTTTTTCTTGTTTCCCCTTGCCACTCCCTGACAATTGCTGTGAATGCATACAGATCCACCCTTAATCTGATTCCATGCAACAGGCTTCAAAGCAGGCAGGTAGTTTGAGGAAAAATGGACTAGCAAGAGCCTAACCAGGTAAACAGGGTCCACTTTGTACAGTCTTTACCTTCACTTTCAGCAGGGTCAAGGAAGTTCCACTTGCTATATTTAAGAAGTAACTTAGACTTGAATTAAGTGTGCAATATTACTTGATTGTAGATAGCACTTAATTTTCAGGCTTGGAAGAGGAGGTAGACCTTTGCTAAGTGGCGTAATTACTTTTAAAGGTGTAACAATTTTTATTCTATTTACAACTGCCAAGAGCTTTTATGTTTTTTTTTTTTCTAAAGCTGGTAATGCCTACCACTTCCTAGGCATTCACTGACTGCAATGTGACTCATCCCTAAGTTTCAGGAAGACTGAGAGCTGCCTTTGTACTGGCCATTTTGCAAGTGTGAGATTGTAGCCTTGACTCTGCTTAAGTGTCTAACTTATCCTATTGCTACATCTAGTTTAAGCCTTGTAGCATTCATATTGGTAAGTGGTTAATCCATCTATGTCATGAGGCAAGGGAGGATGGTTTCCACAGAAATCTCTCTCTTGCATTTTCATCCCAGTTATTGGTATAGCAGAAGCCAGTGTGCTTAAAGCTGCTGACTAGCAGCTGCTGGATTTTGGAAGAAAAGAGACTGCCTTAGTCTATCATTGGGCCAATTTCTCTTATCCAGTATTTTGTGACTTCCTGAGGTGCCAGGCAGTGTGACCTCTTAACCAGTCCATTAGAGAAGTCCCTGACAGAATATTAAAAAAAGCACTTTTTAGTTAAGAACAAAAAAACTCCAAAACAAAACCAAAAAAACCAAACAAGAAATCAAAACAATAACAACAAAAACCATGAAAAAACATTTTTTTATATAAACATGGTGGGTTGTACTTTTGGCTTTGAAGTTACATATACATTTTGGAAAGCAGAATGTGAAGATTAACTCAGAAGTATTTGAGAATTATTACTGTTTGTTTCTATGTTATCTGATGTAGTGTTTTCTAAAACTAGAGGAGGAATTAGTTTTCAACATGTGACTTACAGCTATTCACTGTGCTAAAAGAAAATGAAAACTCAGTCAGATACCTCATGCCACTGCTGCCTTCTTTTTGAGACATGCTTGAAGTCTGAAAATGAGTTCATACATCTATCTTGACACCTCTCCAGGACACCCCACCTATTTGATCAGGTACCCAAATGCAACTTTAGTTAAGTGGCCTAAAACTGAGCTCATGCACAGGTCGCAGGCAGAGTACCTGTGCTTGGAGTGGAGGAGCCATCGCATTAACCTTATTTGGCATAGCTTATTGGTACATCAATATTTAATGCAGCAATGTTGCTGCCACTGCCAGACACCTTCAGTTCCCTCACTTAGGGCTGACTTTTGGATTTAGGCTCGTACTCTCCAGCCTCCTGCTTCAAGGTGCTGGGGTGGTGTCACTAAATACACTTTGTGAAATCACCTGTTTTATGTGGGTGGGTTGTTTTTGTTTTGTTTCGTTAACAGTCCGGGAGGCCTGTGATTATTCAAAACTTCTGGAGATTGATAAACAGAGGAATTGGCCATACTACAAGAATCTCAAAGAGCGTTCTTCTTGTGGAGGATTTTGAAGACACAGATGTGGGAAACTATGTTTGTATAGCTCGGAACCTACAAGGAGAAACAACAGTAGCTACCAAAGTTGAATTGAAGTGATAGAAAAGACTTCTGGTTGTGGACTGACCTGTATGTTATTTGACATTATAGCCATTAATTTTCTTTATTAAAGTTTAAATATAGCTTCTCTCTCACTGTTTCTTTTATATGATGTTGGCGAGCTTGACAGGCCACAACAGAGTTCACTCTGTCCAGCAATAGTGAATTGTGAGTTAATGAAACTACAATGAAGCATTAAAGTGTAAGTCTGAACATGCCTAGGGTGTGTGCATATTTGGAAACAGGTGCTCTTTGGGCTTTCCTTTGCATCTGGTCTTTCCCTCAGACTCTTGCAGGAGGTCAGCCCGCTGTGTGGAACGTGCAATTTGAACATTAAGAGTACTGTACACGCTTAAAACAACAGCAAAAAAGCAAACTAAAAAAGCCTTGTAACAAAGTTAGCCAATAGCAGTTGTTTATTTTGCAAGAATAATTAAATTTCTGAACATTATGAAAACATAAATGTGTGTGTGCTCATTTTCATATGTGTGTAAAGACAAACACAAAATTTTCTCTCCAGGTGAAGATGAATACCCTCTAGGACCTTAATATATATTTAATATCTCCAGAGACTTATAAGTAGTTGGGTATGCTAGATTTTCCTTATGTTGTTGCATTCTTACACCCTTACAACATGTAGCTTACTTAATAGTTCATTCCTCTTTAGATGTCTGGTGTTATGTTTAGTAAATTATGTAGCAAATTATGGTTGCTAAAGGTAAAACTTGCATTTATTTATATATTAGCATTTACAGAACAAAAGGCAAAAAAAGCAAACATTAGAATAATGTTCAGTTTTACAGAAGAATTTCCTCTTAGGTTAATAACAAGTTCAACTTCATTGTATTAATTTACTTAGGAGAAAAAGAAAGATATTTTCATTTACACAGAACTAAACCTGGATAAATAAGCTACTGTTTTTCTCACCCTGGGTTTAGTTACCAGTACAAAGAAAGAACTTGCCAGAGGAGAAGGTAAGAACTTGATAACAACATTGTTGGACATTTTGGCAATGTTTGGTTTTTTTCTTAGTCTCAAGCACCATCTTTATGTGGGCTAGAACTTTAAATACAAATATACTCCTTAGTAGTGAAATGACAAAAAACATTTAATACAAGCCATGTTACTTACAAGGCAAGTGAAAACCAGCTTATTCTGAACACACAAGGAAGCAAAGCAGGAACTGCTCCCTTGGTCACACTCTTCTCTCTGTTTCAGCCTGAGTTTGGAATTCCTGAAACTTTCTTCTGCTGAAGGCCTGAGGTAGCCCTGTGCTCCAGCTAATTCAGACCCTTGAGCAGATGTGTGCAGCACTGTTTGGAGTAGTGGCAGCTCTAAGGGCTAATGTAGAAATGGCAGCTTCCCAATAAAATCAATGATCTCATTAGTAGAGTAGCTAATGAAAACATTAAACAAGCTTGCTGAATGTGTTTTCTTCAGCATGCAGGAACCTAAACCAGTTTAACTGATAAGAGAAATACCCATGGTAAAGACTGAAATGGTTCCATGCAGGTCTCATGTAATAGCCTACATGGAGAACATTCCCCAGGAACTTTATCTCTGGCCTCTGAAAATAAGATATCAAAAAAAAACCCCAAAAACCAGCATGCAATAGAACTGACTTTGAAGGTGTAAGAGGCGAGGTTAATCTGTTAAAATGTGTCAAGAACATTACACTGTAATCCAAAGGACTAAGCAGGTTATACAATTTCATAGTAATACCTAAAAAGAGTCTTGTACTATTTTTTTTAGGGAAAAAATGTCCTTGTATCATGTTTTTTTTATTTATTCTGACCAAATTAACAATCTTTGACCTTCTAGATGAGGCTGTGCAATGTGTTAATTCCTTTTTAGCGTTTTTCATTCCTCAGAACAATGTCTTTCCCTTTGAACTAAAGGAGTTGTGCCAGCTTTTTGAATTTCAAAGTGCATTTGAGCCTGTAATTCACAATTGATTTCCTTCTCAAAGTATCTGGGAAGTGGGAGATCATGTCACCTGCCCACCCTTGTTCAACAGCACAGTGGAGGCATCACTTCCTTGATGACAGTTTGGCAGGAAAAGATGGTGTAAATCCATTGCTTGAGTATTGCCCTGGGGTGTAATGGTTATGCCTAACCATCATGTGCAGGTCTCAAGACTGATACAGAAGCAGAGCCTCTAAGGAAGAGTTTTGGTGGGTGTCAGATCCTGTCCATCCTTTCTGTCCTTGTCCTCCCACCAAGCATGAAAATAATTCTTGTAATTGAAAACAATGAGAATTCTTTTACTATGTATTTTACACAGTTTTTGTTTTACCAGAAGCCTCTTGGTCAGAGCTGATGTTACACTGATGAAGTTAATTGCACATTTCCACCTAAATGAACAGTGACAGGGGAAAAGAATGAAGCCTGGGAAATAAATTTTAAGTGACTTGTCAAAGTTACATGCCTAAAGCTCCCAGCGCTGTTATTTCCATTTCCATACCTGTGTCACTGCTCTTCTAAGGCAAGGCAGCAGCAGTGGTCAGAAGGTATTTTTTTCTTCAGGGTTTAGTGGTTATCCCAACTTTATGATGACCTTTTTAGCTGCAGCTCAGCCCTAAATGATTTCCTGGCCGTCAGACAAGATCAGTGGTTGGTTACTGTCTAGAAGGAATTTCATGCATGAATTGCATGACACCAGTTTACATGGAACTGTCTTTGGTGTTAGCAATGAGAAACATCAAGACTTTAGTTAGCTCAAGGAAATTATTCACTTCAACTTTTATAAAAAATACAGTGCAACTCACACAATGACCTTTAGAGAAAAGCATTGAAGGTGAACCATACTATGAATAGTTTGAATGGCAACAAACGATGTGGTACAGCTGTTAAATGTCACCATAGCTTCCTCTGAAACCTATCATTAGAGTTGGAACTGTAAAGTTGGAGAGTAAAGTTGGGATATCTGAAGAAAATCACTTGTTCAATTGCTTGACCTTTGGCTTATGATGATGAGCAGGTTTCTAACTTTTCCTGAAGGAAACCTTATGCTAAAGAAAAAAACCCCAAATATGTAAAAGTTACTGGATTGAACAAAGTCTTTACTAACACATGGTACTTAAGTTAAAGCTTGAAATACTAATACTCAAACAGAAAAACATTGAAACAGTATTTACAGATTAGCAGAATTATTTAATTCATTGAGACCAACAGGACAAACGCTAAACAGGTATTTCTGTAATCTGATTTCTACATACAAGCAGCCTTCATTTCTTCATAAAAGCATTAAAGAGTCTACTTGCAAGCAGTTTAGACATGAAGAGTCACCTGTACTGTGGAGGTAAATTATCAACAAATTAACAGTCTTTGTATTATCTACTATACCATACTTACTTTTCTTGTAGGGTAGCCTGGAAAAGCTTTCCCTGCTCTTGCTACAGGAAGGGCTATGCCATTTTCAACCTTTAGACATTTGTGTGCACCCTGCTTGCATGTTTTATTCGAGGCATTACACTGCAACTGAAGTAATAAAGTTCTTACTGGTGGCTAGCTAAGTGTCCTTGTGACAGGACCTGTTACACTGCTAACCTCTAACTGGGGCTTTTCTCACATGCAGAATGTTCTGAAGCAAGCAAGCTCCATAGATCTTCTACCTACCCAGAGGTAGGCAGGTACCTACCCTACCCATATATCTTCTACCCGTATATCTAAGTGGAGGAACAAGGGGAAATTTTCTAAGGAGTAGCTGAACACTAATAATTTGTGCCATGAAGCTTCATCATTGCTGTTTTGCTGTGCAGAGCAGATACCAAGAGTTTTTAGTAAATGGAAGAATGTTCCTCCTTAGATTAAAGATCCTTTGACTAATACAAGCAGAAGAAAAATCCTTCAGTCGGTAGAAAATATTTATTGTAAAGGATTCAGCTCAAATACATGCAATCAAATCTCTCTGACTGTAGAAAGTAAGAATGTTCTGAGAAATAAAGGCAAGTTGTAGCCAACACAGGATTTTCATAGTTAAATTTGAACCTCCTAGTAAACATTTTAAGTACTGACACCACTAGTAAGTGGTATGTACAGTGCCCTAAAAAGGATTAAAAGAAAGCATAATGTTCCCTAGAAGTGGCACCCTTAACTTGTACATTATGAGAGGTTTAAGTAAATTTAATGGTTAAACAGTCAATCACAAGTTTAAATATATTACAAATTTACTTACTGTATGAGCACTGTTAACAGTGTTGTTTCTATGTCTGTGTTCCTCATTATTAGCCAAGATTTTGCAAGTCTCAGGTAAAATACTTTGAAGTAGTTCTCCAGTTGAGGTCCCTAAATGCTTTCCCATGCCTTTGATTCCTGTCTGCAAGCTACTGAAAAAGAGAGGGAAACTCAGCCAGCTACCAGCATTAGCTAACCAGCAGTGTAACAATGTTGTGGCCCGACTGTGAAGCCCAAGCTACTGTAAGCATCAGTAGTATTTTCTAAGACTAATCTGAAGCTGAACCTGTTTTAGTAGGTACAGAGCAGTCATCTTAAACAGGTCTGATCAAGGGTGGAGCAAGGCTATCCAATTACCCTGCCAAAGCCGAAACTCAGCATGGGATATTTCCAGAAATGCTGACAGCCTCATCCTCCAGTTCCAGCAGCCAGGACAGCTTTTTCCCCTACTCTACAGAATCTCTTGAACAGGATTTTTCACCTGATGAACTGTCAAAACACCAATATCCTGCAGTCTAAGAGGGAAAGTATGGCAGAACTAGCAAGGTAAAATACACAGATACCACCTCATCCTCAGGTGAATTTAGCCAACCCTGAGGAAAGTTAATACAAATGCTAATGCTTAAAAAGGCAAGGTGTGTCACCAGCTACACTGGAATTCACAAATTACTTAATCTTCTTGAGAACTGAATTAAGAATGCACCTAGTTACAATTATTGCATTTCTCTTTGGCTTTCAAATCTACATCTTGTTTATCCTCAGGAACAGACATGCTATTTTGGGGAAATCAGTGCCTCCTTTTCAGCAGGTAAGATGCTAGGCTTCTAAACTTGCAACTCAGCTAAGAACTTCTGACCTTGAGGGCTACTGTGGTTCTGACTACAACCCTGTTGACTTGAAATCCAAAATCCATTGCACTCTGCAAAAAAAGTTCTCCTCATAAATGGCAGAGTTGTGCATGGACATGAAACCCAAGAACCCATGCAAAATATGGCTGCAATTCAATTTGTTTTTAAAATTAATTCAAAGCTGCATACTCAGGTTGGGCAAGACACTAATAAGTCAGTTGACAGAGGTCTTCATGGCATGTTTTTACCAGGCAGAATGATGAAGGAAATTACCTTACAGTACCAGTGGCAGTTTCTCCTCATTCCACTACAGGCAAGGGTAGTCTGTTAAGCATGCATACTGAGAGCAGTATCAAGGAAGTACATGTCAATGTATAGTCTTCAGCTTTTATCCTTTATTACGTACACAGCAAAGAAGGCAGCATTAGACACACGCACAGTGTGTTACACCCACTCCATCCACGGCACACGCACACGCACACACACAGCCTTAAAAAAGTGTCGGTGATAAGGAACATATTATAAAGGTTGTGATCTTTAAGCCCCTGAGCTTCTTCTTATGGTTAGGTGAAAAGGCAACAAACAAGTCTTTCCTTGCTCTATAAGTGCTTTGTGCAACAATGTCCATAGAGGTCGTAAGTCTTTTTGGGAGGAGTGAATGTCTTACTCCCATATTCACAGTCTCCTATCGCTGTTTTTGCAACACATAGTTTCCAGTTATGTTCAGTTGTCATAGGTGGCTAATATAGCTCTTGCTCCTGTGATTAAAGTTAGGAAAGGTTCTGCAGATCAGAAATGAAATGCAGGTCCCTCTTTCTCTCAAGAGATGTCATCTTGGTGACACTGCAGGACTAGAGAAGTTACCAGAATTTCGTGGGGACTGAAGAGGCACAGATGAAGAACTGGGAGACAGTTTTCTTGGGCTGCATAGATCACCATTGTGCAACTTCCACAAAAGTTCTTCATTTTCCATTGACAGGCGTTTGTTTACTTTTGATTCTTTCTCCAGCGACTCCTGTAAAACAGCTTGCTCTGTAGAAAGTTGCCTGCAAATGGAAGATTTACATCAGAACATATGACCCAACTTGGAGGCTGCAGTATTAAAACTTAAAGAAAGCTCTGAAAGTGCATAAGCCTTTGCTTGGCTCACAACGGAATTCCAGCTTTAATAGGAGGACTGAGCATGTTCTCATCCTAGCTATATTTAAACTGGTAGCTTACAGAAAGCAGAAGAAAGTCTCAGTAAGAAACATCCCTAAGGACCGGAAAAAGCATCTGAAAAGTGAGGCTTAAAACAACACATGCTTTTAAACAGCTGTGCTGGAGCCTTTGGATCTTGTTGCAGGCTCAGCTCAACATAGAAGCTACAGATTCCTTCACACCAGAAGAGTCTGGCCATCCATTTAAGCAACCACTAGGAGGAGCACAGACCTGTTTTATTAATGTTAAATATTACTGTTATTGCTAAATAAACCACACTGATCTAAACTGGGGACAAATCACTCACTGAAGTGGTTATAAGTATGACCTAAGTCTAGCTTACAAGCCAGTAGTACTTAAAAAGGACAATCTTTGTATGATGGTATTTCCAAGTTGCCTTTTCTTCCCTAAAATACTGGAGTACTGAAGAACATACTAAACCGTTATCCCCTTTCAAAATGTTCCTGCTTGTTAACTGTACAAACAAATGCACATTTGTAGAGATACGAGTGGGGAAGAAATGGATGTGTTCTTTCACAGAGTAGTAAAAAATTTCATTCACCAATACTTCAAAGAGAATTTTCTTTTTTGTCACAGGAACCCCTTCCCCCGATTAAAGGCATCTAAATGTCCACAGATATTTTTCACCTTGAAAGCTCCATGTGTTTGTCCATCCGAGCTTTTAATTCTTCATTTTCTTGCTGAACCTTCTTTAATTTATCCATTAAGATTGTGTTGTTCTCCACCTTGGAAAGAAGGTCACAATTTGAAATAAAACCCATACGTGCACTCATGAGGATTGTGACTGAGCTATCAGAGATGTTGGCAATCTGAAGTTTGCAGAGCTTGTTACAGTACACACAAAAACATCCTACTTAGCTTATCCTTGCATAACACTGGCGCTTGGCCACTTGTGCTGATTAGATGCCAACAAGGAGGATTGCTGTTAACCAGCACATTCCAGGAATTTCTGCCAGTGATGGGCAATTTTAGACACTGTAGCACTTTTCTAGACAGAAGACTGTCTAGAAATAACACGACAAATTCAAGAGTTCCCCTGAGTAAACAGCTTTCCCTATTGCTCCTCTGATTCCACATCACTGCTGGTGGAGGTTATCAAAAATAAAAGGAAAAGCTGATTAAGTGGTTGCATGGTCCAAGGCCTTTTACACTGTGGCCAATGTCTGTTGGAAAAGATGAAGGTTTGCTAGCAATTTGCCAGTAATCGCAGACTAGAGTAACAGACACTGCTGCACAATACTGAACTGACATCAATGCGTTCCTTTGTATCCAAACCTCTCTCTATACTTCCTCATTAAAGTCTTGCTTAAGCAAGTATTACAACAGTGTTCAAAGGCCCCACCCAGGAGAAGGACCCTGTCCTGTCACAAATAACAGCATGCTAAGGGATTACAAGTCCTGCCTCTGAAATTGAATTTTCCTGTGGAATTACACACAGGTCAAAGAGACAGTCACACAGCTAAACAAGCAGCTTAACAGCTAAAATGATTGGCCTAGGCTAATCAAGACTTACTCCATTTCATATTTGATCCCTTCTTGTTAAATTAGGATCATTTCCTTACAAATGCTTTCCTGACACTGTAATCTATCTTCCATACCACTTGAGCAATGTAGCAGGTAAGGATTTTGTTCTTCAGGGGAAGAGGCTCCCAGATAATCTGTACTAACATAGCAATCAATAGTTTATGCAAACCAGTAGTTGTCTTAAGATGTTAAAAGGTCATTTAGAGCATCGGGTCATTTTTTTTTGCCTCTTGACATGTATCCCAAAACTGTACCTGCATGTGAGCATGTCCCGTCATGAATTCCTGTTTCCTTTTAAACAAAAAGTATTAATTATTGCATCTAAGTCTGTCCAGCCCAAGTTCTTTATAGGAACACAAGTCAGAGACACAGCCCCAGCCTGCCAGACACCAAGAAATGCTCACCAGCTTTTCCATCTTCATTAGCTTTATATCCTGCTGATGGAGTTTCTCATTCTTGATCTCCAGCACTGCTTTCAAACTTTCCAGCTCCTGTTCCAGGTACATAATCTGTGGGTTTTTCTGAAAGATTGCCAGAGAGTTCGCTTAGTACCCTGAACTTCAGGAATAATTTAGATGTTTCTCTGCTATTTAGAAAAAAACAAGGAAATAATTATGGTAACGAGTTACTTGTTCTAAGTGAAATCAAGTCAAACACTAGAATAAATAACAAGATCTGATATCACTTTCTCCTTGGTTTTTGTTTGTCCTTCAGGGTAGGTGGACAGTTGCAATTGCTTCATCAGAAGTTGTTCAGAAAACACTTAATGCACAGACATGAAAAACTCTTGTGAATCAAAGGAAGGCATGAATGCTGTCACAGCAAAACTTGTTTCGCAGGAGTGCCCGAAGGCCTTAAGGTTAGGAGTTCCAAAATTTATTTCATATTACTCATAACCCATCCCAAGAGATAATTAAGAGTAAACATTTGAAGAGTTTTCAGGCACTGGAATAGTTCAAAAAAGCACCAGAAGTTTAAGTTCTGAACTTGACTGTAGCTTATCTTCCCTGGTCTGAGTCTGAAAGTAGCTGGCTTGTAAGCAGAAATTGGAAGTTTCCAGCTTTATGTTCTTCTAAAGCCTGAAAATGCAATTATACATACAAATCTTGCACTGGTGCACAACCATAACTTATCTACAATATAGCAAGTTAGGACTTTTTTATTTTTCCTTTTTGTATTGTTTTCTAGGAGCTATAAGGGAAAGCAGGAGGAGGCTGGAGCAGGGTAAGATGTGGTTGCCTCAAGGACCTGTTTTCTAGAGTAAGAAACCATTCAAGCACTGCAGAGTAAAACAGATCTCTGCATTTCAAGGCAGTCACAGCCAAAAAAAAAGGGAAAATAAAGCAGGTCTGAGTCCATTTCCAGATAGTGAGAATGGAACATGAGCTGAACTCAATCAATGATTAAGCAAGTTGTGTAACTAAGTTTATCTTCAAAATCAAACAAAACTTGTTTTAGTGCATTTGGGTAAGAACACAGGTGCACCACACTGAGTAACAGCTTCACTGCCACACCAGAAACCTCGGACAGGAGGGCAATGCCTGCAGCCTTGTGGGGTGTAGTCCCACAAGCACAGGGGCAGGACATGTCACAAGTAATAGGGGCTCCATTACCTACACAGTTCATTCTCCTGCTGGTTTTTAAGGCCTGTTGCAGCAGTGGTTCTTGTTTAACTTTTGAGAAGTCTGTGTGAGGGTGAAGCATGCTGTGCTGCCTCAGTGAAGGCAGCAGAAGTCCTGTTTTGACTTTAACATGGAATCTAGGAGCTAACAAGAAAATGAATCCTGAAAAGTTTAAATGTTACAGTATGTTCAATATTCACTTTATTTTCTTTCCCACATGTCCAATGGTCCTAAAATGTGTTTTTAAAGTTAAGTCTGAGCCCCCACATTAGCTACTCAGAGGAGAACACACAGGCAAATAAAAAGACTGAAAGGCCTACATTTTTTAGCAAAAAACCTGGGAATATCAAGTGACACTATCTAAATTATACCAGAGAAGTGGAAATACATCTCTCTCTTCAAAGAGCTATTGGGAATTCCAATACTGCAGAATTTGTGCTTAGTACAGAAGAGTATGCTGAGTCAAACTGATGCTTTTCCAAAGAGAAGTCTCAAGCTTATCATGCATCTTATGCTGCCAGGAAAGCACAAAGCACATTTGCAGCTATAACAGAAAACAATACAAAACAAATTCCAGTGAAAACTAGGGCAACTTCCACTAGAGGCATCCTAAGTGAGTCTTTAAGCATGGAATTTCTCTTTGTGGAATAAACAATACTCCTGGTATTCCACTTATTCTGGGTAACCAGAAAGATAAGCATGTTTGTGTCTAATCCCCGACACCCAGTGCATTAAAAAACCATCTCTCAGAACACATTTCTATCCCAGGAGCATCAGAGGCAACAGCAGCCTTGGGAGGAAAGGCAGGACAAAATAAAAGTGTCTTTGAAGGATAAATGAGCAAAAAGTAAGAATCAACATTTGAACAAATCCATTAGAAATGAGCTTTTTAGTAGTGATGCAAGCCCACACTGATCATAGCACCGGTACAACACTTACTGACTGTGCACAAAAATGCTGTGGTAGAACTCCTGTGCACACATGGGTCTTCGTTTAGCTTAGGCTATTATTTACACCCCTGACTCAGATACTCAGCAGCTTTATAGAATTATAATGGTAAAGTTAATACACAGCATCACAGTGCTTGCAAAAAATGTCTGGCAGATGAACCGTTTACAGAAAAATAATACTAAGTATGGGACCCCTATCAGGCTTCATTGCAAATTTCTTGCATTATGCAATAAAATAAACCCAGGCAAGATCTGTTCATCCACATTACTGTGGAAGATCAAGACTTACAAGATTGGCTTTTTCTTTGGCTATTTGTTTTTGTTCTTCTAATTTCAGCTTCTCACTCAGAGAGTTGTTTTCACTTTTTAGTTCATCGATTTTTTTCTGAAATGCAAATATATTGTGTCATTAGACCAAGAATTCAGTGCACGTATCCAAACTGCTTTTCAAGTTTTAAACCATTGTGATGAACCCAGCCCTTAACAAACCTCCAGCAACTCCTGCTTCTCTTTAAAGGAATCTTCAAGCGACTTCCTTTCAGATTCATGGGTACTCTTGAGCTCTAAAACAAATTATTTTTGCAGATTTTTAATACCACATAAGACATGCAAATTCTTTTTGAAAAGAAACAGCCTGAAGAGCCAGCCTACAAATATATGCATAGATACAGTTGATGGCCACACAGAACATTTATCATTAACTGATGCAAAGTATTTATGAAGCATCAGATTTATTCCCACTTCAGATTTGCTGATTGTCCCCTCACATACCCATTTCATTAGCAAACAGCCTGTCAGTTTTGGGAACATTCATCTGCATGAAACAAATGGACTTACTAAGCACAGGTCACATCTGACAAAAGTTGAGTTTATGGAAGAGAACAAAGCAAGAATTGAAATTGTTGAAATTGAAACTTCTAAAAAAAACCATTTATTTTCCTACTTTGGATGCCATGCAGAGAGTTTGCTCTTTGAAAGCAATAGAAGCATGACCAGTCTTCAAGACAAAAAAGTATCACTGAAAACTCAGCTCTCAAGTGGAGTTGAAAGGAGGATGTAAATCATCATCTCTTAAATCAATGAGACACAATGTCACTTAAACCTGAGCACGTCACCACCCCCTCCCTGAAAAACACCTCTGCCACAGTGTAAAACACACAGTGTAGGACATTTCTTAACATATCCATGTCATTATGGAAAGCACACAGCACTACTCATCCTCATTTTCAGTTTTGAGGTACTCCTTACAGAACCAGGGGGTGGGGGGAATTATTCAGTCACTTGAGATTTTGAGGGCAATTCAGGGGCCTTTTACTGCAAGAAAAAGTCACTTTCACTCAAACTGTTTATAAAGTTTCATTCAACTACAATGGGATCATGTTTTTTTCTGTATGTAAAATAAGACTTGTCAGTTCCAATGGAAGGAATTCAGACAATGTTTTTAAACATTGAACAAAGAACAGCAAAGTGGATATAATGATCAAAACACCTGAATACTTTTGTTTTTGACTAGCAGTACTATAGCATATGTAGTTAAATACAAAATACTTGCCTGAAAAAGAGGATTCATACTCCTTTTTCAGCTCCTCTACTTTTTCTGAGTGCCTGTTTTCAAGTTCCAGCTTAAAGCTTTCATGTGTGGTATTTAAATTGTCCACCTGCAATATGACAACATGATTTTTCTCCCCTCACCTGTATCAACCCTTGTTTAAAGCACTGTTTCAATGGCTTCATGCACTATGTCAAGTACATTTAAAATGGTCTAGAAGGATTCAAAAGTAGAAGCTAAGCCATGTACAAGACTTAATAAATGAGAATGATGCCTTACAGTTCACCACTACCAAAGGAAAACGTGTGCATCTCTCACATGCATGGAGTTGCAAAGCAAGGTCAGAGGGCAGGTGTTTTTAGAAATCTTAAAACTCATGCTGACTTAAATACCCCTTGGAGCCCTAGAAATAACTTAAGCTGGCAGAACACAACCAATCTCCACCACATTTAAACATAAGCCTAAGATCTATACAGCTTAGTGTGGTAGTATTTTTTATTGCTGCAATGAAGTGGAATTTCACATTAAATAACGGTTATTAGCAAAACCCAGGATTCTCTGAAGGCTCATTTGTAGCAGAAAGCAGTTGCTAGAGAACTTTTCTACTTGGAGTGTTACAAACCTGCTCCTGGAGTTGGGCTTTGTACTTTTCAGCTTCCTCAATGCAGATACTTCGGAGTTTCTCACATTCTGCAGTGTAAAACTGTTTAAGCTTCTCCTCCACCTCAGCTAAGTCATCATTATGTTTCTGGTTTAACTTCTGCAAATATCCTTCATAAGCAACTTGCAGTTCATTTCTGTCTCTTTCCAATTTCTCACAAGCTGCAGAAGTAGTTACTGAAGATGTCAAAAGAAAAAAAAGAAAAGAAAAAGAAAGGAATTGGATCAAGTTCAATATAAAAGTCATATCTTCATTTACAGGTATTAAAAACAGTGAACACATTACACAGCAACATGGTTATATACAAAGACAAATATTATTTTTCCATTAAATGTGTGCCTCCAAGGACACATGAACAGATCTTCACAAAAATACCAAATTCCATATTTCTTAGGCTGAGAATTAATTGAACCCAGCTAAGCCAGGAGCCCACATAAAATGCACAAGTGTGACAGATTGACATGACATGGAAGGAGGAATGTCTCATGAGAGACACTGAAAAGCTCCAATAAAAAAATTAATTGCATTTGCTACTTTACCTTATTTGATCCCATTCAGGAGAATATTTGTGAGAGCACTTCACTTTTTGACATATAAACCACTTAGCTAAATTTGAAAGTCCTAATTTCCTGAAAACTGTATGTTTAATGACACCCATACTCAGATACACAGCAAAGAAACAATTCCAGCCTGACACGGAGCTGATACAGATCTGCCAATCTGAACAGTACTGTCATGTGTTTATGCCTGAGATATTTAAATATGCAAGACAGAGAATGGTTTTAGGCAAAAAGTGCAGAGTATTAAGAAAAGATAAATGCTCTGCAACTCTCTTTACATCTGCCTTAACACAGGTCTGCTAAGAAGGCTGCCTAAGTTTGTCTCCCCATATTTGCAGCTGCTTGAAAGGCACAACAGAAGTTAGCAACTTGCATTTTTGAGTTTGAAATTTAGCATTCCCAAGTCCCGCCAGCCAGGCCTGAATAGGAGGAGTCATCCTCCTATTGTTAATATGACTGCAGCAAATGCCTTATACAGTTCCAGCTGCACCCAAAGCCTGGAAGCAAAGTGAAACAGCATCTCTAACCCAAGTGTGTGGTCACTGACCTAGTGCAAAACCAGTTCTATACAGACTCTAGTGCTAGGGTTTAAAATAAATTAGTCAGATGAGTAGCTGTTTAAGAGAAAAATCAACTAAAATGTTAACTTGATCCTCAAAGGCAGGAGAAGTCATGCATGCGTGCACTTCACAGCAGACTGGCACATTTCCCAAACAGTGTAAATATAAACTCTATGTAAAAGCATGGGAAGAGGCAAGGATTTCTGTACAGGCAGTACAGAAAATTCTCATCACAACAGTGTTTGAACCTTAAGATAAATAAATTACAGTATCCTCAGGGACTGATTCCCAAAGTAGTAATGGGTCAGCTGAAGGGAAAGCAGCCTGCCCCAGCAGAGTGCCTCAAGTTACACGTGTCTTACTCGTCTTTGCTACAGCTCATTAAAAGCATGTGAGTAACTTGATGGATAATACTCTTTTAAGGGAACTGTAAAGAATCTTGGCCCTCCTACCATCACTTGGAACCTGCAGTGGAACTAGAAAGTGTTAAGAGAGTGAGCTGTACTGCACGGAAATCAATCTACATGTGTGTCTACCTGAATTAGGCTTCACAGCAAGCTTAGCTATGCTGGGTCTGTGCAAAGGATGTGCTGATCTGGACAGATTTAGGCCAAGCTCTTCATTCTCTGACTGGCAACGATGCAACAGAGGCTCAACTGAAACCTACCACAACATTCTTGGCAACTCAAGGGGATTTCACAGTTTTTGCTACTTTCTGCAGCAGCACCAAAAGAAGTTTTTGCTCCCCTATCTTTATTCGTTTCAGGAACTTCTCTTACAACTGCTCCCTTAGGGAAAGGGAAAAAAATAAATTAGCTTTCACACTACTACCACATTGCAGTGGCACAAAGTTATTTAATATATATACTCTGCATTGCCACATTTTTGGAGAAGAGGTAACACCATTGTTAGGGGACATTATATTACAATGCCAAGAACCTGGCAGCAAGCCAAATGGAGGCGTTACACAGCCAGCCACGCGCAGATGGAGTTGACCTTCTAGAGCAGAGTAAGGGCATAGCTGAGATGCAGACGACTTGCATGGCTCAGTTGAGGTAACTGCAGCAAAATGCTTCAAATGATCCACTTCATTTATAACCAACAGAGGAAGAAGCATCAAATTCCTTATTTGCAAGGCCAGAGCTATTCATTTGCCTCCAGTTAGCCAGAGGAATTTGCTGCCTATCATTGCCTTATCTTTAAATGTCAGCACGCAGAGCTTCAGATGATGCAAAGCACTTCAGAAAAAAAGCAAATAGCAAGCCACGCCTTTGTCAAAGAAAACAGACACATCAGTTCCCCTTCAGGCAGTTTGCAATTCAGATTTATGAGAGGACTAATGTTACAAAGGCAAACGAAAAACTTTTGAAACTTGCACTAGCAGTTCAAAGTTGTTACCATAAAGGTAACTCTGGCCTCCACAAAGCTGGAGGCTGCAACGCTTCCTTGCAGATCACAAGCCTGACTTATATCCCTGCCATCCAAACAAGAAGCAGAACTCCTACACAACCAGGGAGCTCCCAGTATCATGATGGTGCAAAAAACTGACCGTGGTTTTTCCTGAGTTCAGGAAAAACACCAACTAAAGAATTGTTAATTTGAAATTACAAGATGTCCCATAAACCAAAGCTCGTCTAAATACTTGAGATTGAAATGTGTGCAGCAAGTATTTTGCGCAGTCCTATCCCTCTGCAGACTGAATCATGTATTTTACAACTGCTCTGCTTTTTTTAAAGAAAGTTGCCTTTTTCATGATTTTTCCCAAATTCCTTAATTTGGCCATTTAGCCACTGACTAACCAAACTTGACTGCTGCTCAGCTGAAGAGAATTCTCACTGAACTCATGCTAAACTTTGAGAAGGAATTTGTAACTGGAACATGTGTTCTTCCAGTAGCAAACATACAAATCTATTTCAACTTCTCGTCCACTTCAGAGAACCTGAAGTGCATAAGTCAGAGTTTTTGTACACTACTACCGTGTTTCCTTTCCCTTCTTGAAGTGCTTTTCTCCACAATTCCACATCTTTAGACCACAAACCTTGAGTAAAAAAAAAAAAAAAAAAAAAATCCAACAGGAAACAAATGGTCCAACAGCATTTCAGGGAAAAATCAAGCCAGAGATATGAATAGATGCACTATTTGTTTGTCTGTGAAGTTTGCTCCATTTTATCTGTAACACTAAACAGTTTTAAGGATAGTGCATATGGAATGCTATACTTGGCAGCAAGAAGCAATCTTTTTACTTCTTCATTCATATAGTATAGTCATTAATTTATTTTTTCCCTCCAAATATTAATATTTTTCCTCCAATTAATTGTCCCAGCCTCTCTTCTCAATCATACAACTGTCTCTCCCTGTATCAGTACAGCACAGAGCAAGCTTAATCTGTGTTTTTAGGCTTCTTAACACCTCTAATTACAGGTGAAGACCCTGGTTCTTTTTGGCCCGACCATGACCTTTAGAAATCATGAAAAGTTTCTGAGATTTGGTAACAGCAAATCTTCAGAGCAGAAATGCTGGTTTTGCCATATAAAATTACCCTTTATTTGTAGTAGTTAACATCAGCCACTTGCATCTTAGGTATTTCACTACAAAGGTTTTTAAGTGCCAAAATCATAAAACAAATGCTTGCAAGAGCAGCATGGAGAACCAGGCACACGGCAACTCCCTACACAGTGCAAACAGCAGCACATCCAAACCACAGCAACAGTGGCTGCAGCTGAAGGAGAGGACTACAAAAATTGCCTTTGTATCTCCAAGAAAGCTATTTTGTATTTTCTCTAAAAGTAGCCAAGAGATAAGGCCTTACAATTGTGCAGCATCTCCTTTCCCTTTTTTTTTCTTGTTCTAATTATAAAACCATCATCCAATACAGTCCTTATGGCAAAACTGCTTAGATTAAACCTTTTTCAACTTACATTCCCCTAAAGCTACCATAACCATAGCTCTAAGATAAAATGCAATGGATTGTTTTGAACCCTGAATTAAATGGTTTGCAAACAGTAGTTATCTTCATAAAATTGTCCCAGTCACTTACTGGCCTAGTTGTGATTTATGAAAAGGCATTAGACTGTCTGAAATTCTAAACCAGAGTTCACTAGGACAGTAAACTGTCAGCATTTTAATCGATGTGGGGGATGCGAAATGGGGATAATTATCACAAAAAAGCCCAAGTATTTAGCACTACGTGATATTACACTGCACTAACATTTAATTGTTCCAACATTGTATTTCACACTGCAAGCTGTATGTTCACTTGACCAGTAAGTCTGCTATAGACAGGCTCATTTCCTTCTCTATACAATATGTATTTTTATATCTATATAGTAATTAACTTATGGTATTGGCAGATTCTCAATATTGAAAATTCTTCTACCCAAAAATGCTTTCAAGTTTATGACCAGGTTTCTGTTGGTGTTACTTCCATAATGAGACTAATTATACAAGGCATTAAACCACATTGCATATTTTTGTTCTTGGGCAAGTTAGACAAGGCAGGCAGCCAAAAAAGCCTGCTTTAAGCAACATTTAAGCAGGTATGGTTGAATAAATAACGTTAAGCACTCAATTCTCTACTGGGAAGTGGATTCACATCCCCTACGCTGCAAACGCTACAAGTGACAGAGTGTTCAAGCAGGCAAACAGGTAAGTCTGTGAAGTGTGGCAAGTCAGACCCTGTCTCAAATAAGTGAAAGAAGCATCTACTATTACTAAGTATTTGTAATGATCACCTTAACCTGAATACCAAATCACATTCACTGTAAAACACAATGGTCTCTGCTATCTGAACTTCCAAAGCATCTTGAAGATAATTTAGTAATAAAGAAGTACATGAAGGTATTCTGAAGGAAATACAGTTTATCCATTGCCATGCAGCAGCTGGAGGTGAGAGAGAGGGGTTTGGCATTTGGCTGTCTGTCCAGGGTACACACAGGCCTCTCCAGGCCACGCAGAAAGGCGCACGAATGGAAATGTTCAAAGGGCCAAGGTTGGCCCCACTGAGTCAACTTTGCACCTGCTATTTTGTAGCAGGACTCAGCTGGATCACATCCAGCATGGCTGCAAGGAGGCTCTGAAACAATTTGGAGTGCAATTGATTTAGAGGAATAGTTTCATATCTCTCAAGAAATACGGAGCCCTTGCAATTTCTACTTACGTAATTAAACAAGTAACTAGAAGTTTATGCACTAGCCTGCATCTTAAGAAGAGAAACAGTTGACAAGCAGGACATCCTTAGTTGCTCCAGGCTCCCAGAACTATGGTGCTTACATTTCACACTACAAAGTTTAGTATTTGTGGCTGGATATTTTAAGAAGTCCAAGTTCAGAACCCAACTGTTACTGAATTTGAACTCCCTTTGGAAAAGCCCATCCCCAAACACCTATCACTGCCAATCCTTGCACGTGTTTCCAGCTACTGAGAGCAGAAAGCATTCTCTGGTAACCATCATCCCCTGGCTGGCACAGTCACATTTTGGGCTAGGAATGCCTATTTAAACCATTTAACAAAAAGGTCATACACAATAACCCAGCAAAACAGACCATCTGACAGCAAGTCAATTTGGTCTTGCAAGGTAAATCAAGGAGCTTGGGAACATGCACAGTTAAACTTCAAAGTAAGAAACGGAGAAGTCTAAACTGTACAAGCTTCAGGATACCCTCAAACTCAGCAGTATGCAGGGAACAGGCTCCACTGGGCTGTGCACACCCAGTTCCTCTTCTCAGAGTGTCTGTCCTCAAACTGCAAACCAACAGTCATTAAAAACACGGCAGCTGGGACTCCACAAAACATCTACATGGCCAAAATAAGAGTCAAACTGCACTTATCTTTCCCAGCAAACGTATGCTTAGATTGTAATGTGAATGAAAATCCACAGTACTTACGTCAAAACAGTCAATGGAAATCTTAAGTTCCGCTGAATCCATTTAACAGTGTCAATAGAAAGCTGATTAGCAGGTATGTATTTAAGCAGATTATTTCCAGCTAAAGCTACTGTTTTAAGAATGCCTTTCTCACACCTTGTCAACAAATTATTAATTTAACTTCAAAAAAAAACCCCAAACCAAGTTCTTTTTAAAGCTAGATAGAATTGAAGACCTGGATAGTTTTTCATTTCTGTAATTAAATCCACTCCCTTTACATGCTGAGAAGAGCAGTACAGACAGGCTAGACATGTGACGTGGTTAAGACAAAGGAACTGCATGAAGATAAATAAATGCTTCATGAAACCATGGTCTGGAAACCTTACAAAGGAAGTGAGCCCCAGGCTGCCATTCAGATGCTCCTACAGAACTGACCCAGGAAGGTCAGCTCTGTGAGGGGAACAGCTAGCGATGGCATCCAGCAGCACATCAGCCAGCATCCGTCTGAGAGCTCCTGGCACTCTAGTGTCACAGATCCATCAGGCACAGTTGCATTTGAATTTTTTTCTAGTTATCAACCTACTGAATGGCACATGCTTGCAATGGGAGTCTCATTTATGACCTCATCAAGCTGCTGATCAAAGCAGGAAGATAACAATTTTATGGGAACCTCATTTAAGCATGAGGCATCCTTACAAAGAGCTAAGCATTCAAAAAAACCCTGAACTCCACCAAAACCCTCAAATGTGGTAATGGCAAAAGTGTTGGCCAGCTTTTTGGTCTACCCATCTAGGCAGAATTTTCCCTTTCTAGGTAAGGGATAAACATAGTACCTAGGTTGATAAAGGAAAAATAATGTTGAAGATGCAAGCCTAGAGAAGGAAAGAGACATTTTTGCTCTGATAGCAATCCTTCTGAAGTAATTTCCTTGAAGTAAACAAATAGGGTTGCTCAGAGAATCACATCAAGTACATAAATAAAAAGAAATCTAGTTTATAAAGTTTATAACACAACTTTTTAGTGATGCAAGAAGGTCTTTTCCACATTAAAACCCTACTCCTGTTGTCACTTTAGTGTAATAGAAACATCAGTTGCAGCTGACGGGGTACACAACCCTGCACCCTGCTACTCCTTCCCTTTTCACTGCTCCGGTCCCAGTGTTCCTTCAGTCACATACTGAAGTCATGGCAGGCAGCTTTGGCAAAACAGCACTACCAGGCAATAGTCTCAGCTGCCTTAGGTCCCCAGGTAGCTCACTGCATCAGTGGGGACATGGCTGCCCCTGCAGCAATGCTGCTACAAGGAGGACAGAGGGATGCAAAGGCAGAGGAAGGCCAGGCTCTTTCAAAACCAGCTCCTACTGAGACCTGCCTGTAACATCTGCTAAGTTCAAATACGTTACATGGAGCTACCTCTTAATGCATTTAAATCAAGCTTCAAAGTTGGCAAAACCAGCCCCTGCACATAATAGCTCAATTTCATGTTACAGCCATCCACTAGGATGAGGTCAAAGATTTAATCTCATCAGCCTGAAAGCATTTCCTTCTGTTAATTTTATGCTCATTCACCTACAGGTCACAAAGGCAAAAATGCAGATTTTGCACAGTATGTTTCACAGGTTTATGAATTTTTTGCTAGCAAATCTCTAGAAGACAGCATACAAATGAGTTAGGGATCAAACAGAAGTACATATGCTGTCAGCCATACTCCCATTTTTTAGAAGTGAGTGCTGTGGTCATCAGACACGTATTTTGTAAGGAGGCCCAGCAAGGCGCAGTGAGATCAGTGCCAGGAATTCGGTGAACCTGGGGTCACGCTGTCAGGGCTGCGCAGCACTGAAAGCATCTGAGCAGAATTCAGTCAGGGAATTAAATGACTGCCATTACAGTACCAGGGCTCTGCCTTCTGCAGATCTGCTACATTTCTGTTTCATGATGAATGCAAAAATAAATTCTTACCTAGTTCTCCTCGAAGGTTAAGTAGTTCTTGAGATAATGCTTTCCGCTGCTTCAGTGCTTCCTCCCTCTGCGGAGAAAAGAACAAAAAAACCCAAACGTTTGGTTACTAGTGGTCTGAGCAGGGCACCTTCCAGTAATTAACTTCCATGTGTTCTGTAGGAAAAACAAGAGCAAGAAGCCAAGATATGACTCATTTAGGATAACAGTTCAGCTGTTACAATATACACAGATGTTCTTCTGTTGTTAAGGAAGTTATACTTTAAAACAAAGAACAGCTTTTTCCAGGACATCTCTGCAATTAAAATCCTACTTTGCAGCAATTAATTATATATTTTATGGTGGGTGTAGCAACATAAGCCTCCACAACAAATCAAGTGGTAGATGTCAAGGGCACAGAAGTATAGTGTATATGTGAAAGAGGCACGCATTAAATATTTATCTTAAGCTTACTCAAACAGAAAACCATCAACTTTGCTAAATGCTTAGTCTTCCATGAAGAAAAGGCACAGCCCTGCTCAAAGTTGAATACAACCCACCCTGCCGCATGTCATAGCTCCTAATGTTAAGACAGACGGTGTTTCTTATAGGGAGAGAATCACAAGGCACGTGTGAACAGACCATACCAAAGCAGAAGCACCCATCTATCCCCCTGCTTTCCCCAGGAGCTGTGCCCGGGCCAGGAGGCCAGGCCCTGTGCCGCGGACCCG
>NW_005054297.1:16260240-16324781 GCF_000277835.1 Geospiza fortis
AAGGCTGGACCTTGCCTCCGCAGGTTATCCTGCGTCCGCGCCCAGCGCTCCGACAGCGGCAGATACTGCAGCTCCTGCAATTGGCACAAGCAGCCAGCGATTACTTAAAGCCACAGCCCTTCTTTTATGCAGGGCGAGCCCAGACATTAGATCGATCGATCTCCGCTTGCTCCGACGGCAGCCGGGATCACCGAGGGAATGCTGGCCTTTTCTACAGATAACGGAGCTTATTTTTAGCTGTTTCGAGCTTGCTGTACGCTGTTTTCACACTTAATTTGTTGATGCAAAAAAAAAGCCACAGGAGGCCTAAACTGAATGGGAGAGCCACAGACACAGCAGCTTTGCTGCTGTCAATGCCCAGGCTTATGTTCAATAGCCCCGATGCAGGCAAATAGCTTTAAACTTTGCATGCTTTTCCTTTAGCGAGGATACATGAGAGAAAGGAAAGAAAAAAAAAAGCACTTGCCCAAAAATCCTCACACTTGTCCACAACTGAGCACAGTAGATGAATCTGCAGACTGGTCGAGCCACACCTACAGCTGGTTATCCCCAGGGAAAACCTCATCTTTACAGCAAACCCCCCCTTTGCCCTTGGTCACTCTCACTGCAGCCTGACCACAGGCTTGTATCTTAAGAGCACCCCGTCCTGGAGGCAGGGAATACTCGCTGCATGCCTGCAGAACAAATAAAGCAGTAAAATACATCATTCTTAAGAAAAACTAGAAAGAATAAGCACCCAAAACCCAGTCATGTATTAAGGTCTGACACAAGACTAATCAAAATGAGTAATTTTTATTCTACGCGCTCATTTGCAAGCTTTAGGAAATTATGCAGCGGTAAAGGCTGGTTAGAAGAAACTGCCAGCTCTTTACTAGAAATATTTGTATTTTTGATGTTGTATGAGAAATATTCCCCTTTAATCACTCAATTTAAGCAGTCTTAACAATTCTTTGGACACTTTACATTTTGGCAGGGCTATTAAGCAGCTGTGTTGCAGCTTTATATTAAGCACTTAGAGGCTTTTTACAGTGTCAGTGGGCTAAGATTGAAAACCATGCCTCACCTCCACAGCAAATTCTCAGGAGAGCAGAGAGCTCAGTTATTGAAAGGACTTGCCCTGCTCTTCCCCGCATCTCTGCTCAGAAGGGAGAGATGAGTCATCTCACTCCAGTTCAGCACGAGTGCTCCCACTATGGACACAGCATCTGATGATGAAAATGGGAATGCTACAGTGAGTTATTTGAGCTGCATCCTTGCACACTGGGACACAACCTGCTTTTTTCCAGCCCACTTTGACAGTAAAAGATCTCAAATTGTCCCTAGTGGCTGTACCATGCTGCAGACCCTTTGGACATGCTAACCACCTTTTTGTTTAGTGTTTCCAAATGAGCTTCTTCGTGGTCTACAGATTTTGTATTTGCTTTCAGTTAAAAGAAATTTGATGCAACAAGGGCATGTACGATCAGCATATACTAAGGACTAACGAGAGGCTAAGACTAAAAATCCAAAACAAAATCAAATAATACTGCCTTTGTAATCTTCATAGTTCTTGCTGCTCCTAAGCCCTGTTGCTCTTTACTGGTGTTGTTTAACCTGTTGCCTCAGTTCAGCTTACCCATTCATAGTTTAACAAATCCAAGAAATCCAGATGGATTTGTATCATCACCTCCTGCTCACAAATACCTTTAGAAAAAACCTGCCAGCCTAAAATAAGAATACCAAGTTACTCATATGCATAGGCAGCCACCTAAAGTAGTCAGACTGACTAGCAGTTAACTTAGTATACTTTTATCTAAGTTCTGAGAGAACTGAAGCTGTAGGTATGGGGACTCACCCAAGAAAAATTTTAACGTTTCCAAAATCTGAAATCCATAATCAGTAAAATACCAAAAGCACTTGTATAATCCAGTAAGGGCCTCTCTTCAGTATTCAAAGACAGGGATGCATATGCTTTGGGCTGGAACATCCAGCAACCTTCTAGTTTATGCTTAACAAGATTCTAGTTGAAAAATCAGTACCAGAAACTGGAAGAACAGAACCAAGCTGGAGCATACAGGATCGCGCAATTTTGGCATTGTTATCCAGATAAATGAAGCAATAAGGATCATCCTCATTTACTTGTCAGAGACTCATGAAGGATCTTCATACCCCTTTACAATTTCTTCTGGCACAGTTTATGAATTTATGTACAGATCAGGCAGATTATTTGGTACCTATTTTTTTCTTTTTTACAAATAACCTATTGGAGGTTACACTTAAACCAAAATATCCCCCTGCCATAAACATGGAAGCTTCAGGAAAGAATGAGAACAGAGTTTAGGGATAAAAAATTTGCCACAAGCAATATTAGAGCGGCGCACCTCTGCCATTGAATGCTACAAAAAAGTTCTCAGCATAACGAGGGAGACCTGGACACTTCTTGCTCTGAGGAAAATTAGCCAGTTAAAAAATCCTTCACATTTTGAAAATTTGACAAGTTCAGGTAGACATATGCCCCACAGCAAAGACACTTGAGAAGGTGAGGCCCAAGGTAGAAGGTTACAGAACACCATAGCTTCAAGATGACAAAAACTACCAAGTCAGGAATGGAATAAATTACGAAGTTTGTCATTCATGTTTGTTTTGTTGGCAGTTTTGCAGCCCAATTACAGGCTTAAGAGTATTTTTCCTGGCAACTAGCTGTTTTTGCTACAGCTTGAGATTCAAACAGACCAGCCTAGGGTCATTTTAGATACAAACAAGGGTGAGGACATATCACTGTCTGAAGAGTTTCCATTGCTCTGCTTTGAAAGCAGGAAGCTCTACAAAAGTCCACATTCCAGAATGAGCAAGAGGGATATTTGTACCAAGCAAACAAACAGCCTTCCTGCCTACATACCTATACCAAATCTTCACATAAGACAGACCCAAGTTACCTCCAAGACATCAGGTTCTGAGCAGTTCTCAAGCTAGAATAGATGGGCATTCCTCGAGTATGCCACAGGAACTTTGCAGACCACAAATATAAGAGCCTGAAGTTTTACAGCAAACTGGCAACTCTGTATTTCCTTCAGAGGATGCGCAACTAGACAGACTAACCATTTCAGGTTTCCCAGCACACTCCTGCTCCTGACCAGGTGGGGTGATGCTGGTATGGGAGCCCCATGTTCTGCTTGCAAATCAAGGCTCTGAAAGCCACAGATAGGCTGTGCCTGGTCAAAAAATCCTAATCACTTTTTTAAAGTTTTTAATCCATGATAAGAGCTGCAAGTCCTTCAAGAGTTACTCAACATAAAAAAGCAACACAGAAAACAGGTTTCGAGTATGTGTGTGCAAATAAGCTAACATTGCCCAATCTGGTAGTAATTATCCAAGCATCACAGTTCACATTTTAAACAAGCACATCCCTTTGGGAAACAAAATATGTACTCATTTGGAGCTGTATTAAAGAAAGAAAAATTCATAAGAACCAATAATGGAAAGTTCCCACTTGCATACCAAAATACAGCAATTGTTGCTTTTTATATTTCAAGAAGCTATATCACACTGATATCTATGTGATAAGGCACCTGCCACAGTTGCCTAGTCTACCCCAGTAACAGATTCAGAAGAAGCATTATAGATCACTGCAACCAAAAACTGCAAAGCACTGGTAAGTTGTGAAGAAAGAGACTCAACTCACTTTGAGGCCATGAAACACCCCAGGGAATCAGGCTGTGTTGTGACAATTTTCCCATGACACAAATGGAGCAGCCATCCTGGAATGTTCATCTCAGTGCTGGGATGCAAGGTGGTCCCTGCCCAGGGAAGGTGGAGAAGGGCTCTGACAATGCCAGTACCAATCCCTCTGCAGCGAGTAGACAGGACAGGCAGATCCAGGTCTCAGGTAAAGCGCAGCAGCTGAACCTCTCACTGGCGTAACTGGCAGGTGGGAACACCTCTGACTGGCAAGGCTGTAATCAGCCTTCTAGTTTCCATCAGCAATACACTTCACAAACAACTAATTTCAAGACTCAGAACTTAAAGGAGTACAAAATTAAGTGTTAAATATAAAAGCATCACAATGCTCTTTTCAAAAAGCATTTTATTATAACAGACTAAATAAAATTTGTTCAGAGTGCAAAAAGCAAATTCATCAATGCAAAGAACAGAAGCACTTAAATGTGTTTTACTATTATACACAGGGCCAAATTAATTCTATTCTTGGAAAGAAGAGTCTGGTTTTTGTAAGCCATTTACTGTCAAACCAAACCACAAGCACTTACTACTAAAATTAAACTTAGAGAGAAATGCTGAGCATTTAAAAAACTTAATAAATTAGTAAGTTTGCAAGCACTTCTGTAACATGTATGGTTACACCCTACTGGAGATGTGCTGAGTTGTATGGAAAAAAACATCATAATTTAAATATTTTTTAATACTGGTACAGTGTCAGTTGTCAACAGGATGTCTTTCTCATCTAAGGAGATATTCCTCTTGGGTATGAAGCATTAGAAATTTATGTCCACTCCATCCTTGTGCTGGTCCAGTCATAAAAACATGATCACCATCATTGGCTGTAGTGTAGAAATTGAGTCACATCTTTGCATAAACTCCAGTCACTCATGTGTCATCAGCTACAGCCTGGAGGTAATTAGGAAGGGACAACAAAAGGGCCATTCATATCCGCTTTGCAGTATGACATTTGACTTGAGGATTTTGGCCCTTATACCACAGTACTTCTACCTGTCCCTGTTCCTTCTTTCCTAGCAAAATCCAGTCCTCTAAGTAAGACTTCACATTAGATATTAGCAGTTTTAGAAATTGATTTCTTAGAAACTCCCCTATTCCGTACCTCCTATAACACCGCCTTGCAGTGTCAGTTCCTCTGCATCACTCAATGCAAAAGCAAGCTAAAGACATGAGCCAAGGAAGCAGTACAACAAACAGGATTTACACCCTCTGCTCCAGCAGCAGACTATTACTGTGATAAAATAAAAATGTCATTAACCCTCTCAAATCAATAAATACACAGTGAAATGAATACTTCTCATTTACTCTTGGCTTCATTTGTGTTAGGCACTGCCTTCTTACCACATGAAATATGCCATCAGTTTTCACCTTGACATACTTCAAGCAGAATTAAGACTCAGAATAGAGCATTTACATGATTGGCTGATAGAGATTTACTGCAATTTCTAATATTTTACTTCTTTTATCTACTAGGTACATCTATGGAGAATCAGATGTTTTTTCCCTGATGTCTAGTGTATGAAACACCAAAGCAGAAAACACTAAAGCAGAGAACCAGCCAAGCAGGATTCCTATGAGTCACTATGTATTTAACACATTTACTTGCAGGCTCTTTATGCTTTTGCAAGCTTTACACAGGATCTTAGGCTCACAGGGATCTTTGTTTTCCAATTTATAAGTCATGCCCACTTTCATGCAATAGCCCTGCAAAGACAGGTCCACATGTAATAATATGGGCTATTTAATTTTACTTCTCTATAACAGCCTGTTTGCTACTTTACAGCTACTTTACAGTTTCTGAATGCTAACATTAGTTCTTGCTTCTCACACAGAATGACTCCTTCCTTCCCTGTAGAAACTCCAGTCTCATAAAAACTAAGTTTACCTCATCTAAGTGATCACTTATTTCTCACTATTTTGTTAAAGCTTTTTGTCTCAGTCCAACTCATCTGAATGACACAGTAGCCACTAGATACCTTATAACTTTTACAAGTTATACTGTCAGTATTTTTCTCACATCTACAAAGCTATTATTATCATTATAAAGTTATTGAAAATGTTGTAATAAGAGCCTATGCTTGATCATAATATGCACTATTAATTTAATTTTTAAGACTGTTTAGAATTTCACCTGAAAAGGTAGTACAAATCAAGAAGGAAACAAGATTGAAACATGTTGCTTTCTTTCTTCTATGACTGCTCCCTTAAATTTTGGAATAGATACCTCTATTTTGCTCTTGTCATTAATTCTTCAGCTTCTTGAAAAAAATAATTACAAGAAATAACAAGGTAGTCATGAAAAGCACTGTGGAAAGCAGCACTGGTAGCCTGAAACATGTTTGTTTCAGTCAAGGAGTAGCTATGGGACAGGAGTAGCTAGGAGTAGCTATAGGACAGGACTCCCAATTCTCTTCAACTGTAACCCATTCTGAACACCCAGGTGTACCATTTAATTTGCTTAACTGACGCATCTTCTAAAAGGTTATTTCCCTCAGAGCCTAGTTTCAGAGTAATTAATGGATTAAAATGTTTTTCTGGATGTTAGAGCTCACAAATTTTCAATCTGTTGCCAAAACATTCTTGTTCATTCATCCTACTTTTATAGAGATATTGAGAATCATCTGAAATTTCCTTGCTTTCCAACTGCTACTCATCAGACACAGGCTTCCCCTCTTCTCTACAGGGGGAAACTACTGTGGTATTACTCAAATATTCTCTGTTACAAAACAGAAAGTATTTTCATTCCTCAAAATCAAGATATTACATTTTGACTTCTAACTGATTTTTCTTTTTTCTTTTTTTTTAAAGTAAGCACAAAAATTATCTCAATTACATATCCTTATTCTCTCTCGTACAAAGTTATGTCCATATCTTGGGAAGCCAGATACACCTGGTATGAAAATGCTAAAGAAAACTGGCCAAGTTTGATGTTAAGTTCTAGAAAATCAAAACTAAAAGTTTTCCTCAGAGACAGCTGCTCTAAACAACAGGACATATAGGTCAAAAGACATGACTGTTCCAAAACTCTTGGGGTCTAGTGATGCAATGTGTACTTCTGCCCCTTAACCTAGATATGCACTTCTCATTTGATAAATATAAACATTTTCTGCTGAACTTCCACAAAGGCCAGGACAAACATTTCTGATAGATGTGCTCATATATTCCAAAATGGAAAAAAAAACCCCATTTTAAACTGCTAAGTTCCTAAGGAAACTAACATCTTGACTCTTACAGTCACGCACATGTCAGGAAATGCCAGTTACAACAGATCACAGATACTAATGGTTAATTTCTATTTCCACCTAGAAATGCTGAAGCCTGCTCAGTCACACCATTTCTAGCATATTCCTCATGTTGTTTCCTGTGTCACATCCACAATTAGTGTTACCCACTGTCAAGGCTCAATACCTTCTCAAATGGCCTTTTCCTCTACTAAGGAAACTTATTAAAGATGGCACCACAACATTCCCAAGTCTGACCAGTAAATAGCAGCACTCCCATGACCATACTAAGAAAAGGACAACAGTGAAACTGAGTTTCTTTTCATCTCTATAGTACCCTGTTTCACAGATACAAATTTGAAGCCCATTTCCATATCAGAATCTGTAGAGAATTACTGAGATGCTTAATTTGGATTAATTTTTTTAACTAGAAAAATAAGAATGGATATTCGTAAGTAAACATTTGACCATCTAATTCTTTTTAAACAGCTTATGTAGTAGTTCTGAATGTAGCAGTTTATGCACTAAAATGAGAAGATAAAATATCTATCAATTCACACTTTGAACAGTTACAAAGCCATTCTAATTACACATTACCCTTTCCTTTGACAGCTAAATCTGCCTTAGAAAAATTTGAAACTAGATTTAAAACCAAGCTAGTACCACACTACTAAAACAATCACGAGCTGCCACAGCCCCAGCCTCATCAGCTGGTGATGTACTGGAGTTTTTTGCTTCCCAAGGGAGCAGCTGGCTCCTAGCCACAGCTGCAGACCTCTCAGGCACACATTCCCACCCCACCCCAGCACTGGCAGTTCTTCACTTCCACTCCTTCCCACTGTGAACCACGGCATGGGGACATACCCAAAACACTTTTGACATGGACAGACCTGTAAAACTAGACCCATAGTAATTTTTTTTACTGGCTTCCCAAAGGAGCCCAAGCATACACAAGGGCTAGGGAAGAGAGGGGAGAGCTGCAAGAGAGGCATCCCCAACCTGACTTATCACAGACATGCTAACCACATATTTAAAGCATCTACTGAAGGGACAATACATTCAAAATTATACTAGTAGAAGTTAAAAAATCAACTCAAATGCAGCAGTGCAAATTTCAGAGCTCAGTGCAGTTGAAGGTTAATGGAAAACTGCTTTCCTTGGCACTTCATGCGCCCATTGTAAATGGCCAATTTCACCATTTCCTCTGTACTTACCACTTTTTGTTTCTTGTTTGAACTTAAAAAACAGGAAAGTAGTCATGAAGTAATGGGAATTACCAGGGGATCAGGGGAAGCACAGTACTCCAGAAAGACTCAACTTGCTTTTGTGATCAGTGTGCAGTTTAACATGTGCTCCTATCACTGCCAGCACACACTCAGCTGTCCAACAATGGAAAAACTCCATGTTCTCATCAGCCACACTGTTCACTACCATCAAATATTCTGGATGCCAAGAGGTTTTCCATCTAGCATTACCCCAGTGCAACAATAGCCCCTGTGAGGTAGAAATCAGACTTTTAGGATTTTTTAACTCAGAAGAGTCTTGGTAAAGGTAGCTGAGCATAGACACCCTCCCCACCCTCCCTAAAGAAACACCAACAGATCAAGTGGGAAGGTTTTATCAGAAGCAGCTGTTACTATTGACAGCTCCAAGGTAACTCTTGCAACAAACAGGTTTGAGGTCAGGGTTTTTTGAGAGATTCCTGCTCAGCTAGAAACATCAGAGCAGCATTGCTCAATCCCATTTAACCCTTTGACAGCAGTCTCTCAACCTCACTCCAATGGGCTAGTTGCAGTTTTGGCAGAAGCCATTGCCAGCAAGTCCTGATTTTGTTCGCAGCTATATTCCACTTCAAATGAGCTCATAAGAAATAACTTTAATCTTTTGCGCAGAAATATATTGGGAACTCTTGGGGAAAAAAGAAAAAAACCACATGACAGTAAAACCAAGCAAATCTAACAGCAAATCGTATCCCAGTCACCTCAGCTTTGGAGATAAAGCAGGAGAGGCTGCAGCAGATTTTGCCAAGAGGCTCAGGCTGGGCTGCCCAGCCTTGAAGTGAAGGAAGTGCTTACTCCAGTACTTTACTCCATTTGGCTAGGCAGCCTGTCCTTCATCCCATCTCACCCTCACACTGGCTCTGACCAAACGTCAGGACAATCCACGTCACCAGCTGGCAAAGAAATGCTCCTTGGCTTGTTTAGCTTTCTGGTTGTGGTGGGCTGACTTGGCTTTCTGCAGGGACAGAGTGGCACCAGAGGAGTCCAGAGCAGGTCCTCCCTCTGGTTCCAGCAAGCTGTTTCTTAGGCTGCATCATGTCACTTCACACTTGCTCCAGTGGGAAGAATGGAAGCACAGCTTTTTTCCTAGTGCAATCAGCTAAGCATGGTTTTTAATTTTTAAAAAAAAAAAGACAGAGAAGCTGAGGCTACTGTCAGTTGGCTATGCAGTAGTTAACCTATGAAAACCCACCTCATGAGTTAAAGCCTAACTTAGAGTTTTTCCCTGAGTTTATCCAGAGTTTGAAAACTACATCAAAGAGTTCCCCAAGTGACACTTCAGACAAATAATTGTATGGGAAGCTAAGATTGTTAGCTATACCAGACTTCACCCCTCACCATAAAGGAAAAAACTCAAACAAACAAACAAAATTAAAACTACTCTTCACAGTGCTCCTTTGAAAAGTGAAATCCTTCAGGATGTTTGCCACAGCTAACTAACAAGTAGTGCTTAAGCATTCCTTACAGCACCATGGCAGAAGAGTCCTCCTCATCCCTGTGGTACTTCCACAAGTGTAAGGCAAAGAGTCTTCAGCAAGTATTTGTTTTAGCCCAGGAAAGGAGAGAGCAATCTCAAAATCAATAACTGGTATGAAAATACATCAGTGTGTCATATGTTGCTCAATTTCATGTGCTCAAACTTAACTGTCCAAGATTTTATATAATTTTATATAATTTTATAATTTTATATAATTTGACAGAGATATTTTTTCTTTCCATCTGCAAAAGACTGACAAAGAGGAGTAAGGAGCAAAATCACTTAGTTTGTTCCATGCAGTTCTCTCTTCCCTCCTTCAAAATCACTTTTTCCTTAATTAAATCCCTGAATATTCTTTAAAAATACCACACATTTAGGCTAGAGCAATCTGTAAAATAGCCTAGAAAAAGCAAATTAGTATGATGGGCTTCTTCTTACTAAACACAACATTTATAAGTATTTGCGAGTTTTAAAATGTTGCAGTAAAAATATTGGAGAGAAGAAACTAGGCCAAGACATTTAATTGTAAGAGTTACGGAAAAAATCATTGTGCTTATTCCACTGTAATTAGAAGATTGCGCAGAAGTTTAGCAGGGAGAATTTCACTTAAAATTTCACAATATCACGTTAGATGACAGGCATCCAAAAATCCTGTATCAAATTGCTTTGAAGATCTCAAACTAGTTCCTTAGGCAGAGAAAGGTGTTTCAACCAAGTGTTTAAAAAAACCCAACCAAACCAATCCCAGAAAACTGGCTAAGAGCCACTGCTCTTACAGCTGAAGCAGACTAGGAGATAAATGCAGTATTTTTAGATTAAATGAAAGCAAGCAGATATTATCCCATGAGAATGTTACATTTTTGCCAGAATACTAAGACAATTTAGTGCTTTTTTGTATACAGACTGTAAAATCACCATGTAGCAGAAGAGTTGAAATGAAATTGATACCGATGTTAGAACATTAGTTATAAATGCAACAGAAATGGCTATGAAAGCCTGCATCAGCTGTGCAGTATAAACATATAACTCTTATAATTTCCTTGACTTCACATTTTTCTTTTCTCAAAAGTTTTCAAAGCAGACCAACAGTTTCTAGTGTAGTATCAAAGTCATTAAGTCATTACATTAAGTCATTACATATTTCAAACAGATTAGAAAAGTTAAGATTAAGCCACATCCAATTCATTCCACTCTATAATTCCAAAGGCATTTCTATATTTTTATTAGTAATTTTAAGACACCATAAATAATGCAGGATTCAATAAATAAAACTGTAACAACTCAGACTTTATTCTGAGTAGCTCAAAAACATATCCACCCCTTAAACACTCTTCCATCCAATGTCAGATAACAAAGCAAGGCCATGTAGATTATCTGTTGAAACTAGTCTTTCCTACAAGGGCAGAACTTGAAGTACATACTTGGAAAGCTACTCAGCCCTGAAGGACTCTCTGACTACAAACATTTAAAAACTCTTTAAAAGAGCATGTGTAGCATGCAGAGGGCACAAAGCCCAATGTCATGGGTTTGATTCTTTTTCTAGCCAACTAATGCTAGAAGTATAGCCTCCACAGGAAAACAGAAACCACTGGAATGGAAACACAAAATTTATTATCAGTATATTAATATTTTCTGAAGCCCTTGCTGAGAAGAGTTCAAACAATTAAAGCCAAAATTGATGAGCTGTGAGTTTTTACCTCAGACTGCAGGTGCTGGATAACAACTGTTAATGCTTCAAACTTTTGGTTACTGGATGTCAGGAATTTTTTCAGCTGCAGGATGATTCCACTTTGGGTCTCACATTTTGTTTTGTACTGTGTTAACTCGGCTGCTTTAGTGCCAGGTGAACGTGCATCTGTGGAAGCCTGAGTCCGTATGCATGAGCTCTTGGCACTCCGCTGCTTGCCCTTGTCAACTAAGAAAACAACAACAACAACGAATCAATATGCATTTCATGCTGAAATCTCACCCCAATGTAAAGAGAGATGCAAAAGAAAGTAGTTATAAATTCCTACAAACACTTGCTGAAATACTAACTAGGAGAAAGGGTTATTTCAGTAGCATTGCAGAGCAGGTACTATCAATTTGTTAATTCCTAACACCATAACTTTGGATACCATGTTCTGTACTTCATCCTCACCTTCAAGTGTTCTGTGGCATACCTTTCAGCATACTCTTCACACTGGGCTTTGAAAAAATACTTTTATAAAATTCAAGATATCTGTCCTCTTATCTGTTCAGTAACTTATTTCTAAAATAAGAGTTGTCCTCTTTTGTGTGCAACATAGAATTCATATTTCCTGCACTCTAAAGTACTGCTGAATACAAAACCATTTTCTCTACATTTCCTTTGTTATTTTTCTTCCTTTTAAATTTTTAATTGTAAAAACCCCCCTCTCTGCAGCTGAGGCCTGAGCTTTATTAACTAGAGGTCTTGCAGCATTTCTTAAAGCTAACAGTTTTCAGTCACAAGGATAAAACATTAAGAAAGCTCTAAAATGCAATATATTTCAATATATATTCACAGTCCTGAAATTACATTATTGATTTAATACTCTTAGTTTTGTGGCAACCTCAATGCTTTCACAGTACACAATCATCTCATGTTAGAGGAAACCAGATTACGTAAATCAGCACTTGACTCATAAACACTGTATTTTCAGGTTTCTCTGCTGCCTTCAGACTGGAAAGGGAGCACAGTACTGCTGTGCAGATAGGGCCAGTCTTCCCCCCTTGATCACAAAGGGAATGAGCAAACAATTTTGCAATAACAGGCTGATGCAATAGATAAATATCCCTTGGCAATTTAATGAAGACATCTAAGCAGATTACTTTGTACAGTTTCATCTTAACAAGATTTCTTCATGATAGAGTGAAAAAACCTGAGAGGTGAGATCTGGATAAAAGAAAGATAGGAACAATCAAAAAAAAAAAAACAAACCAGGGGACAAACTAAGCAACAACACTCAATCTTTTCTGAATCCCAAGCACCTGGTTTGAAGGTTGTCAAATGACCCTACAATCATCCCAGCAGTGTAAGGTTCAATCTCATAACTGGAGAAAGTATTAACAAAAGCTTTAATTCTCAGTTAATGTTAGTCTGACTGACACATCAGCAATGTATTAATACATCAGTATTCCACAGCCTGCATTTGTTTTTAACGTCTTTGAAAATAGTTTTCCTGTTCAAAATAGTAATGTCCTCTATGCCTTCCTTACTGAGCCTGGTATAAAGTGCCTCCTGAGCCTATTAATTTTCCAGATACATCTGCTCTGGGCAAGAATTTTTGCTAGTTAGAGAACTGTCAGCATATCGTGCTTTATAATGTTCAAATGCCCTTGTATTCTTGGAGATCTCCGTACACTTCTGCTCAGAGATGCAGACTGTTAAAGACTGTTAAAATTAGAAACATATCATTGTGCAATTTAATATTAGAGCTATTAAAAGGTGTATCAACCCAAATCAAAACACAAATGTGTAGGATGAAAGCATCAAGCTTGGCTGCCAGTTCTAGCTATTTTTATCACTATTTAACTAACATGACCACTTCTTTTCTCACTGTGTAACAATGTCTTTTAAATAGACACTTTTACACAAATGCCAGTTCACATCTAAGAGCAACTGTGTCAAATTGCCAGCAATCTTATGGACAATACTGTGTGAAGGAAACTGGTTACCTTCTGAAGCTCCTTCAAAAATCACAACAAATAATAATCAAGAAGAGAGGGGAGAAAAAAGAGCAGGGACTAGAGAATAAACATGTAGAGTCAGTTCTTCCCTTCCCTACTGCCTTACATACTCCTACTCTCTCATATATTCCACCTCCCTTCCTGAATGCTCCACTTATGACAAACAGAGAACTAGATCATTATTCTTTATGTAGGAGTATTGGGTAAATTCACTGATACAGATGCTAGTGTCATAATTTAATTAAATATTTGAAATCAGTTTTACAACCACCATGCTGACAGAGCTGTGTTAAACCTGAACAACTGCAGACAATTTTTACGCTGGGGAAAAATTACATCACACAGTTACCTAATGAAAAAGTTTCATTTAAATACAGTGATACAACAGCTAACGACAAATGACAAAAGGCTCCAAATACCCATTGTTTCTGTAGTTCAGCCAGCCTTTATCATTTTGTCAGTTTCATGCCACTGCTTTTATCCTGTTGCCCAGACCACCAAGTATTTTCCAAGAAGCTCATTCAAGCATCCAACCAAGCCAGCCCTTGATACTATACTAAAAAAAGCTGAACAAAAAACATGCATGAAGTGAAACTCAGTGACATTCCTGTTGGCAATTTTATCATAGACATGTGCTATACACAGCCACTTCAAATGCTGAAAAGCATGAGCCCTCTGTAGCATGAACTGCCTCTACAGATTAACACTACTGACACTACGATGTTTATTTATGGCCTACGTACCTCTGGGCAATGACAGATCGTTTCCAGATTTGTATAAAAGGCATGCTGTGGTGTCAAAACAAAAGCCATGCTTTCATTAAGACAAAAGCATCATGAGTCTGATTACTGATACCACCACATCAATGACAGAGTCTAATTTTAAGATGGTATTGGTTAACAGCCACCCTTCTCACTTGGGCCGGTTCACTTGCCGCCTCTATACAGTCAGACTTGAAACACAGAACAATTTCCACCTTTAAATCAGGTTCTGGACTCCTCTCCAGCAGGCTAAAAACCCCTTTACCCAATGGAAAGCTTGGTAAATTGGAAAGCTTGGTAGTTGGAAAGCTTGGTTTTGGAAGACAGAAAAACAGATTTTCAAGTACTGCATGTAGTACTGTAACTGGACAGAACCACCATCTAAACTCCTATCTTTCACACCAGTAAAGAAAAGAAATTGCAGTGATTTTGCAAAGACTGAGCCTTTTGATGATTAAATCATTCACAGAATATTTTATTTGGATCTTGGAAGAGGTCCACAAATCCTCTCACTCCCCCACAGCCATTATATGGATTGGCACAGCAGTCTCTAGTTCACTGGGGAGCACATTAGACCCACTCCAAGCTTCTCTGTGAAGCAAACTGTTTCTCATGCACAGCTTCCCTAGTTAATAGCTGTTCAGAGGCAAGAAATACACAACTGTCAGTACACAGGGTGTGTTCCACAAAGTTACATTGAGGTGCTGGGGTTCTGCCCAGTACTTGACACAGTATTTGTCTGGCTGGCTACTTCAGAGCTTGCGTTGTCCTACTGGTTTCCTGAGCCTCCCTATCTTGTGCATTGTTGCTGGATTACCAGAAAAATCTCTAACACACAATTTCTGGATTGCAGAACCAATTCAAAGCCTTTCTTTGCATATTATGTACTAGGAAGGTATGTGTAGTAGTATCTACACTAACTACAAATTATTTTAAGCAAGAGATTAAATTTCAAAAAACAAATTTCTTAAAAGCATTTAAAATAGACAAATTTATTCACAAGCACAAATAGAAACAACCTCACTTCAATCCCCACACTTACAGTCACAATTGTCTTACCCCCAAGCACCTTGTTTTCACATTCATCATCCAAACTGTTAGCTTCCACAGGTCTTTCAAAACCCACGTGCATCGGGTGTAAGCATTTTTCAAAGAAAAATCCTTGCTCAGCATTTTCTCTTGTGGGAAGATGCAGGCTGGTAAAAACTTTCTGCCTCTCCTCCATTTTCTGGAAAGCCTTGTCTACACATATTAAATTGGTGCTCACTTCTTTGATCAGTAACACCAGATCAGCCTGAGTATTTAATCGAGCTTCCATTTCTTCTCTTACTCGCTGGATTTCCTCAAGCACAGCTCTTATATCCAAGTGACTGGACTTCACCTCTGCTTTGAGATCTTCTTTCACCTGTTGCTGGCTCCTCTGCAATGCTAACACCGTTCTGATTTCCTTCTGAGATGTTTCCACATCATGCTTTAGTGCCTTTTGCCCAGCCTGCATTGCCTCCTGGCTAGCTTTCACTTCTGCCAACAGAGCAGCGATGCACTCCATCCTGATCCCACAGGAGTTTCAGGACCTCTTCCAGTGTCACAGCTTCCACACGGTCTGGGACATCTGTGAGCCAGTATCAGATTTCCCCTGATGGCAAGCCAGCTAGCATACAGCCCTTGGGATGGTATCCTACAAAATTTACAGCACCTTGCAGTGAAGGCACTTGGTAAAAGTCTCATACAAGGTGAGCCAAAGGCACTACATGAAAGACTTCAACAGGTAGGGCTGTAGTCAGAGCTCCTTCTCAGGACTCAGCCAGAGCACTAATCAGTTTAATTGGCAGATTATGCCACACCTGAATTTTTTAAAATCTTTTGCTGACATCATTGTACGTGGGACGTCACCCCAAAAGCCACTCCCAACAGTCATTTGATCTGTGCCTCAATCAAAGTATGCCTGGGCATCAGTAACCAGGTTTGTTGCAATGCAGCCAAACACTGCGAGAACGCACTGGCCCTTCCTGTACGACACGAAGGCTCAAAGGAAGCCCGAATCGCCTGCAGGAGCTGAAAGCCAAACAGTTTAACAGTGTGTAGTTATTTCAATTGTATATTCAACAAGGTGATTATGCACCTCTCCTGCTAATATGAGGTTCAGGTGTACATCTGTGGACACGTTTGATAATGCCCCACTCTCACTGAGTGCTCTCCTTATTCACACAGCAAGCAACACCCTTCTGGCAATCTCTGGAAGAACAGAGTTCCTGAGGAAACTCTCTAATCCACAAACAATAAAGGCTTATCACAGCAATATGGGGGAAATTACTAATGAGATATTTTTGCCATGTTAAGGAGGCCAAGCCTTTTAGCTACCAGGTCTGAGAGTTAACTTTTCTCTGGAAAAGCTAAAGCTTCTTATTTTTAAGCACAAAACTCTTAACTCTAGGCTCCATGTGAAAACAGGTAGATTGATGGCACCAGGCTGTTAGCTGTTGTGTTATACAGCAGTTTAACTACACAGTCACTGGATTCAACTTGAAAAAAATGACCAATACCATGTAGATCTTGGTCTACAGAAGGTGTCAGTCTCTGCTTTCAAAGAGGTGAGCAAGTACTCAGCACGACACCCAGAAAAAAAGGACTCAGACCACACAACCTAGAACTCAGGGTAACTTATACACCACATCTTTGGCCCTGTCATGACTCCAGGATGCTTTAAGAGGCAGTGACGATTCCAGAACAGAAACCCATGCTATCCATCAATAACTTCAGTAACTCCCCTCAGCATTGTTTTGGGCTGGGAAGCATCAGTAGGAATGCCAATAGCCCACACACACAAGATTCAGGATTTCCAAATCACCACAGTGCTGCTGGCCAAAAGGCCAATTTGGGGCTCTTGCCTCCAGTGAAAGTTTACTGCTGGTTTGCCAATGCTCCTCCTACACTAGTCCAGGCACACCAATGGGATCAGGAAGGCACCCTCTACATAGAGCACCTCATGGCTTGCAGGTATTCCCCAACTCTTTTGCTATCACAGCCTCTGATAAATACAAAGTCAATGCTGGAGGTTTTTTCCAAGTCACTGCATCACCTGCCAGAAGGCCAGACATGGATTTTCTGATGGGATTTCCCAGCACAGCTACAGGCCACAGGTATAGTTTCGTCACCTTTTGTCTCCTTGCACCATTCCTAGCTGAATAGCTACCCCATGAACTCCTAAGCATTATTATTCACACAGTCACCACTAAAAACTAGCACATGGGTTGCAGAAGCCCAAACTGAAGTCTGAATCCAGGTAACATGTTTGACAAAAGATTTAGGTAGGTGAAGAGAGCCAGGTAAGAGCAGTAGCAGTACTTCTGCATGCCTTGACCATCAGCTGAGCAGTGTAAGTTTTCATTCCACTCTTCACCGTACCTTAGCAGTTCCTAAAAATCTCACTTGGTGAACCATTTGCAAAGACCTTGTCAGACAGTAAAATCCATCTGAAATTACTTCCACTGGTTCTGTTGTGATAAAGCTGGAAAACAGGTAAAAGGGAGGGTATTTCCAGACTCATGCACGTAACCTCCAAGATCTAAATCTTCCTAGAAACTTTAGGCAGCTAACATGAATCCTGTCTTTATAGTAAGATAAATAGCTCAAGTGCCATCCTGCATAATTTCACTTTCTGATGATTTTAAATGTATGGTTACACAAAGAGTGATTCCATGAAGCAGTGACTTCAGCTGAGTTAACAAAAAAACAAACCCAAAAGACCAAAACCAAATCAAAATACTTGTACCATAAAAAATGTTTGGGGACAAAAATAAAGTCTCCAATTGATACCCCTTGGTCCCTGCAGATACTGACTTAGAGCAGAATCTTAACTACAACATCAGTAAGTGCTTGAAGGAAGCCTTTCTCTACATAAGTTACATTGAAAGCCTGGCTGACAAAGCTCAGGTGAGTAAATTAGGTGCTGTAATTGTCCTTCCTGTCCAGCATCACCAAATCCAAAAGCTGCAGTCTCCTTTCTACAAGTGTGTGCACCCACCCTAATTGCCAAGTATTCTCTGCTATAATGTAATACACTGAAGAAAACCTGTCCTTGGAAGGTGGACTCTTGCTTTATATGAATACATTCATTCCATCCAGAATGCAGTTAATGTGTTTGGTACCTTCCTCACTCAAACTAACATCGGCTGATCGATCATAAGGAATATTTGTCAATTTGTAAAGATCAACCTCTTGACACAGATTTCAGACAGATTTCCTTATTTTCTCCACTCTGGAAGATACTCTTTAAAACCTTACCTAAAATTAAATGTATAGGTTAATATTACAAAGCAAATTTTAAGTCCACAGAAGCTGCTGCTACTCTGAATTTTACAACATGACTCTCAACTGGAATACTTGATAGCCAACAACAGATGGAGAACATTCTATCAATACACAAGTTTCAGAACCTAGAATTCATTGTCTCAGAATTACCCATTTCACCTGTTGCACATCAGCTTCTGCTCCAGCTAAGACGTCTCTATCTTTGATGTGTCTTAAGTGTGTGAACAGTTTTTCCTGTTTAGGAAAAGAACTCCTGATTTCATAGAGTAACATGGATCAACCACTGTTGAGGATTTCCTCTCAATTGTACATTAGGAATTAAGGCAGAACAAAAAAGGACTTATTTCACTTAAATAAAATCTGGTCTATTTTGTGTGAGATATGTTTGACTTTTTTGGGGGGGTGTCTTTTGTTTTGTTTTTAAGGTATTTCTTTTGCATTACAGAGACACAAAAATCTTCTAGACAATTGCCAACCAACAATCACAAAGCACCCCTATTTCTACAGCTCTAATTATGCCTTCCCCACATTACAATGTGTAGAAGTTATTTGAGCAATGCAACAGCAAGACTGATTTGCCATTTAATCTCATGGCTGTAATTTTAAAGCTTGCCTTGTGACAAGCCATGCCCATTAGGAGAGGACAACTTAAGAACACCCATGCAAATAAGGAAGCTGCTGGGTTTAATCTGCAGCAGTACATACACTACATTTGAGAGGACCTGGAAATTCAGCTAGCTGTAAATTACCACCTTAAATTCTTACTAAACTCCTGCTCTGGGCTATAATATAAGCCAGGTTGGAGAAATACACAGGAATAGCAGTCACAAAACTAAATTAATGGTGTCTGCAGACAGCCTGAAAAGGCTGGACTTGGATGGAACTCTTCAAACACCCCCAGGCCCTCCACAGCTTTGTCAACTGTAATTTTTGCCTGCATCCATCTTGGCAAGTGGTGAACACACACTTTCCTCCTGTGCCTCTCACAGTCCAGGCTGGTGATTGTACAAACACAGACTCCTGAAGAAGCGATGTTTTGTTTCTAAGCTCTGCCTCAGGTCTGTCTGTATAAGCTGGTGCAGACAGTCCCAACTTGCTCTGTTCACACTTCAAGCATGCCAGTCAGGAGCCAGTTCTAGTTTGCAGCAAAGAGACTTCATTCTTCAAAGTTGTACCTGGATTATCTGCTCAACTGAAATGCTTAAGATGCTGTACCTCAGAAGCTTCTTTATCTGTGGTCTTAGCTCAAAGCAAACGGGTGACGAGAAACAGCACTTCTCATCTTGCATCTCCCCTGCATCAACATGGTGTGAAGGCCAAGAAGACAACTAAATACTTCCTAAAGCAGTACAGCAGCTCTCCCTTTCCTCTACTCTTACTGTAACCTCTTGAGTTTCCCTTCTTTAATGTTGAGTACTAGTCCATGTCCAGGAACATCAGCTTATTTCAGCTGTCATCAAATCTGTTTCAAGTTGTTCTGAAGAAACCAATCAACCACCACAGAGGCTTTTAAGAAAGATGCAAGAACTGAACAAAATTTAACTTCAGGTAGGGAAACCTGACCTAGATGCTTCAACTGACTCAGCAGGACTAATACACACAGCAGAAATCTCTCTGCATTGCTTTTTTTTTCAGGGGTACAAAGGTTCTTCATCATGTGTTTTTTAAATCCTGAACAGCCTGGAGGGGGAGTGCAGAGTCATCACATATTATTCCAGGCATTCAGTTTGAAGTACTGTTCCTGAAGTCTCTGTCTATCCTCACCCACGGACTTTATTACAGCACTGACTTGTAGCCTCAGCGCAAAATTTTAAATCCATCCCTTTTCATTCCTCATTTCCAGCCAGAACTTGATATTATCTTTATACACACAATAATGAAAAGGAAAGGGAAATTTCAGAAGTATTTATGTTCTTCTAAAATCTCACTATGGTTCCCATCACATCTTTTACTTTATGTACCACAGGTGTGTTTTACAGAAACACTAGTAGGGCTTTGAATACCTACTATACAAAGTGATTTTGCCTCTGCATTCACAGAATATTTTGTCAGGTTAACAGGAACTGTAATATGTAGAACTGAATTAAGTCTTCATAGCTCAGTTGGTTAGAGCATGATACGGTTGTGGGTTCAATCCCTCTATGGCCATTCACTTGAGAGCTGCACTCACTGACCCTTGTGGGTCCTTTCCACATCAGAATATTCTGCATGATTGTGTGTGATCTAGCTAGTAAATAACAAGCATGAATATGAGTCACATGTCTACTACAAAGATAAAAATATTAATAAGCTCACCATACATTAAGAGATGACCACAAACAAAACAAACAAATCTGGAATGCAACGCAATTCACAGAAAACAACTCTAACATTCACCAGACAGGCTACCAGTGCATCAGGGCTGTCCTGGTTATTTTCCAAACAACCAAGAGTGATATTGATGCTTGATTTTTTTTTTTTATTTTTTAGCTTGTTCTGAACTAGGACAAAGCCTAACACATGCTAGTTACCCATACAGTGCTACATACCACTGTCTGGAAAAAAAGGAAGATAGCAGAACTACTTTATTGTACTAGAAAGCCTAGAGCATGGGTACTTGGATAGTAGGGGGATTGACCATATCAACATTGATAAAACTACTTCATCCACCTTAAAAAAACCCCAGTCATCCATTTTTAATGAAAAAGATGACAACAAGATGGAAAGTAATTGCATGAAGATATTACAGTGCGCTGATGTTTTGGCCAATGAGGACTGAATGAAAGACTAAACTACATCTCAATGTATTATCCTCAGTTTAGGTATCTGAACTCTACTACATCAGTTCATCATACACATTACAAGCAACCTTAAATATTTGAATTTCCTAACTTTAAAATATACAATATACTGGAAGCTATACTTATTTTACATAAGGGGCTTATGTTTCAATAAGTTTCTAGTTCAGGCATTTCTCTGATTAGGCAAAGAAATTTGTGAAGCAGTTCTCCATTTTCTTATAGTTGCAGCTGTGCCTTGTCATCCATAAAGTACACAACTTCCCAAAAAACCAAGTCCAAGCATGGAGTGATGTTGAAGACTGGTGTGTCTCCCTTCTGCTCCTATTTCCTCAGTCTGTTCTCTCCCTAAATCTGGTACAAAAAGTTGCTCCTTACTGTCTGGTGCCCTCTACTGCTGCATTGCAAGTACAGGATATGCCACATTTTTGCCCTTCCTTCTGCAGCCTCTGTCCACAAAATCAGGACCCAGAGTCATTGGGAACAGGGTGTCACCATGATTAATTCATACTGTTGGCAAACCTTCCCAGATCCAATGAACTATCCCCCCAGTACAAATCCTGATCCCTTTGTTTCTCCATATGCTCCTTGGATACACTCGGAGTGTGTGTGCATGTTACAGACGTGTAGAAATCCCTCACACAAGCCCTGAGAGCAGAGCAATGCCAATACAGGCCTCTTCCTGTTCGAGCCTTTGTGAAATCCCAGCCCTCACATGGTACCATGGGTGAAATGGCTGAAACACAGCCAGAAAGGAGGAAGCCATTTAAGCTGCAACACTTGAATGTATTCCTTCTTTAATACTACAGTCCACCCCACCTTGCTCAACGTCAATAATACAGGGCTGGAAAAAGCCTTCTGAAACCATTCACATCACTCCTTGCTGAAGCAAGGTAAATACTACCTAGACACAGAAGGCATTTCACCAGACTGCTCAATTGTTTTACCTCAAAAAGTTTTTTACTGCTCAAAAGTTAACCTCAAGTGTTTCACAAAGAAGGTAAGACTTGCTGCATTTTTTTCATTGTATGTTTTCTTCCATAAGAAACTCAACCTGATTTCACATAGATCAAATCACTGACGTGAGTTTTTCTTCATGCTACATTTCACATTGATACTAAAAGGCTAGCTGAGTTTTCTCTTCTGCTCTCATGCACACAGAGCAATCTCCTATGTTCTGGAAAGTCAGATGTGAGAACAGCTTAATTGTTTTTCAACTACTTTTTAACATGCTTCCTTCTGAAAGAGTTCTCAAGCATTATAAGTTATGCTAGGGATAAATGTAAAGTAACTGGGAGAGACACTGTTACTTACAAATCCAAGTAAGAGAAGTTCACAGACTTATTTTTTTGCATCATAAATTAAATCTATATCTACATACAAAGCTTGGCTTCAACAACCCAAGAAAGGACTAGGAAGAACTCCAAACATGACTCTGGTAGCATATACAATTAGTATTTTGAATTTGCAAACTTCTTTCTGCTGATGTTCTATAGAGGTCTACTAAAACCAACAAACCAATCAAACCAGAATGAATTTGGAATTTTGACTGAACTTCACTTTGTCAATAGCTTCTAATTCAACATGGTAATTCTTTCTTCACAACCAACACATTAGCTAACAGTCAGAATATATATTAGCTCAGACTAATGTTAGATTCAAGAACTTGATTTTTTTTTCTCAGCTACTCAAAGTCCTTCAGAGAAGAGCATTTGTAAGGCTTAGTAATTTGCAAAGAATCAAAATCTTCCCTTGAAAACAACTGTACAAAGCAGAGACTTGAAAAATACGTTTTTGACCACAAGACTAGTACATTAAAATGCAACATTTTTCCTTGTGCAGTATCTGCAGCTATCTTGGATACAGAGGACAGAATGGCTTTTAGTTTGAACTCAGAAGCTATTTATCTAATCACACTAGTGTGAGCTGATGTTATATGACTCTAACAAATGTCACTGACTTAACTATGGCATTGAAATCCTGCCTAAAGGATATTATGGAAGAAAAAGTAGGGCAGACAGTGGGAATTTAGAGAGCCTCCAAAGCCCTGCCTGCATTATTGCCTTTGTACCAAAAGTGTTTCTGAAGCTGAAACACATTTGCTTGTGTTCATGAAACTCTACAGCCATTTAAATGCAAATTTAGATTAAAAATCAAATTTGCTGATAATGTTCTTTAAAGAGCAAGGTGATGGCATTTCTAAGCATGTAGGAAGCACTATAATCAGGGCTAAGTTATCCAATATAATCATATTTTATCTACCAAAATATCACTAAGAAGTTAAATTCTAACATTTTCCTCAAAAAATTGATGGCCACAGATTGCAATATCAAGTTACAAAACTAACAGCATCCAAATTCTCTTTTTTGGTACATAAAGATTCACTTTGTAATTGAAGTCACAAATTTCTGAATATAAAATATAGTACAAACCAATTCAGAGACAAAGCTCATACATGAATTTTTTCTAAGGATTAGAAAAAATAATTCAGTGATGATATAGGCATGATTAAGCTTATAGGCTGGAAATGAACTAAGAAACATAAAGTTTACAGTAACTGATCAAATTCCCAAATCCCTTCAAGAATCAGTCCTAGCACTCTAAGGGGCTATGCATGAAACACTGATGCAGTGGTTTCAACATTGTTGACTATGGCATCAATCAGTGACTTGGCTCCAATCATCATCTTGACTGGTTTTAATCACAGCCCAAAATGGCAACCCAGCAGGCTGGTCTTCCCCAGCTGCACTGACTTCATTTGACAAGTTCAAGATCAGTCCCAGATTTAGTGTTTTCCCATGACCAAAAAATAACCAAGCATTTACTTTTCAAGAAGTGTTAATTTGTACTGCCATTTTCACACAACAGGGCAGAGAACATACCATTACCCTCTTGGCAGATGACTACCATGGCAAGATCACATAAGGGAAGTTGCAATAAACTTTTCTGTGTCTAAGTAGAGGATTATCTATTTCTGCCTTGTTTCACAGCTCAGTTAAGCCTCTGAGTTACTCTAGATCAGTACTGATTTTCTAAAGCACTAAAAATATTTCTTGCACATGATCACCTCCACTGGGCTGATTCACACAAGTGAAAGTTGTTTTTCTAATCTGAAATTTAAGCACTTGTGCTTTTCATCTTTTTGATTACATATATCAGAACAATTAACATTAAGTCCCTGAAGAATAAAAGAAAATTTAAACTATCAAAATTAAACTCACAACTTTAGGAAAATGTATTTAAGGAGACAGCAGCATAGCATGTTTTAAGGAATACCAGCACACGTGAACATGTGACTAAAACTAAACTTGAAATGGTACTTTAAAGCTACCCTAGCACTGAAAAACCATTTGCTAGTCAACAGAATAGAACAGCATCTTAATAGAAGCACTTCAGTTGCTGCTGGTTAAAATCATTCATGTGAACTCAATCTTCCATGCTTCACTGCAAGTTCAAGACAGAAAATATCACATCTCAAGTGCCTCATACCAGCTCTAAGTGCTGCTGGAAATCCACGTTTTCAAAAGACACACAAAATGTGCTTACATAGATCTGGGCAGTCACACATCAAGAACCTATTTGTGTCTTTCCTGTCATGTTAAGCAGTTTTCCTGCTATTAAACAGCAAAGATATGTCCCCAGGGACGTGCCTGGGACATTGCACACCATTGTTTCAGGAACGCCCTAAGTGCAACATTTTGGAGCCTATCTGAAAACATCTTGCCAAGCTGAAAACAAAACAGAGAACAGGGCAGCATCCACCACTTTCATCAGCTAAAAATATGTCTTCAACCTTTGAGAGGCACAAAGTCCTTCTGCTGCTTGCTGAGCAGTTAAGGGACTTCTCTTTCCAGCCACTCCTAACCAAGCTGCACAACTGAAGACCATTTTGGCAAATGGTGCCTGACAGCTACCAGTGCTTCCATCAAGGAGGGACTGCTTGTCAGGCTTGCCGTGGAGACCAGGCAGTTCCTGTGGAGAAGGTTTAAAATATTCAACATATCATTCCTTGCACTTTATGTGCCCCTGAGTCTCTTCTGTTCAAGCTAGCAAACTGCAAAGATGGCAGACAGATTTTGGCTTAACTGGGCAGTGGGCTGGGAGGGAGGAAGAGAAAGAAGACAACAGAAATCTTGAGGAGCTGACACCTGAGGTAAGTGTGGTGCTCGCTGGGGCATACCCATAACTTATCACAAAGACCAAAATCCATACATGAGGTCAAAAAAATCTCCAAATATGAGCACCTTTACTTGTGCCACTAACAAAGGCAGCAAGATAAATATTCACTGCACATTACACACACATCTTGTTTTCCTTTACATTAAACCCTAATTGAGGTCCCTGCCGAAATACAGGTTTAATAGGGTTATGCTACTCATTTCACATCAGGACCTTGAATCTTTTTAAGTGGCAAAATGTCTTAACTTGATAAGTGAGTTAAGCAGGTGGTAGGTTGTACAGTAATATTTGTGGAAATAAGCAAGCCTTATTATATTGTTACACAACATAGCCATGTTTAAGGCTAAGAAAAGCAAATTTTTTTTTAGTCTTCTGTTTTATTTGGAGTAGAATAATTGCAACTGGCTTTCTAAGAAAGTTCACTTATTCTTTTGCAGAAAACATTTCCAATAATCCTGTTTTATGACTTAAAATAGCTGACAAGGCTTAGCACAAAGTCTATTCATGCAATATATACAAACAGAACATTTTAAATAACTTAGATGCTTCTGATATAAGCCATATCTGAAAGTGTAAAATTATTCTTACAGAAGTTAAGCAATAAATGAGTATCATTTGTAACACTGTGACTTTTCTACTGAAGGACTGCTAGTTCTCTTTGAGAAAAGGATGAGCTTCCATTAAAAGAATTTCACCACAGATGTTCCCAGCCGTTCTATTTCCTGCCTAGCTAGAAGTATTTCCATAACATCACATACAAGCTGTTTACACAAGGATCCTGAGGACAATCTTTTACTTGCTATAAGTGTACAAGCAGCACACTATCATGACAAGAAGTAGCAAATATAAATTTAACCAGGAGTTGAACACAGGACCCTGGGTTATTTAATGCCTTAGCTACAATTACTACACATCAGTAAAGATGATACCAATGAAAGGTTTGTAAATAGCAACTGTAAAGCAACATCATGTGCAGATACAAGTCAGGTTATTTAAGGTGAGTTATTTTCACATTTGAGTATCTGGACAGATAAATGAAATGGGATTTTGTTTTTTGGAGACTTTTTTACACTATTTTAAGACCTAAGTAACACTGCCAATGCATTCATTTTTCACCAGATCAAATGCTATTTTGTTGTCCCTGTAGGAGAAAGAACAGAAACAATACTCCATGACTTGTTGGGGGACATGGTTAGAAAGGTGCTGATGATAGTGCTAACAGTTTTAGTTGTTAACACCAGCAACTTTTAACTTGTTCCTGTTTAACTGTAACAACACTATTCCAGCTAGACTGCTTGACCAGTGCAGCCTTGACAGATTTTTTTTTCTAAAAGACAAGCCAGGAGAGATAGGGTCTGCTTGCAAATAAGTTACGTTTTAGCATGATATTGGGCAAAACAGTCAAGAGCTGTTTGGAACACCACAACTTCCCTAAAGACATCATCTCCATCACCTTTGGATCCAGGTTATTCCTATGCATTGCAATACTGAGAGACTACAATTTTTTTCAATAAGAAATACACTAGCAATGCTGCTTCACTACATGATACTGCAAATATCTATAAACAGAAATCGCCATTTCTTGCCATTCATGGCAGTGAGAGTGGTAACTGTGGTCCCAATCTACACATTACTTAACATAAAATGAAATTAACTAGAAATGGAAGAAACTCTATTCTCCTTCACACATCAGTTTTCAGTGCCAGCAAAGAAAGAAGGCTAACACAAGACAGTGAGACAATTGGCTGACACTCAAAATGTTGCATTCTACAACTGAAATGTCATGGTATGTTCCTCAAAAGAAAGCTATTGCTGTATGTTTTAGGAAGTTCAGATTAGAAGGGCTGAATAAGTAGTAATACTTCATTTGTCTGAATGCTGCAAGCCATTTCTACTATGGTAACAGATTCATCTGCACAAACTGCAAAACTGGAAGAGGCAGATTTAGAAGTACAAGCCTCGTTTTACCACACTGGAAATACCCTGAAGTAACTGAAAAGCTATTCAAGTTTTTAAGTGTAAATGTAGGTGCCTGTCATTTTCAAACCTTAACCTACTTCACAGCAACAGAACTTGCAGCCAGACCCTTTACACCTATTAGATATGTCAAGTGGGAAAAATCTACACTTAGAATATGCAGTGGTACTAGCAGAGATTATTTGTTATGTCTTTTATATTTACTCTCCAATTTACTCCAACAATTTACTCTCCAGTTTTCTTTTATGAGGTTGAGCTTGAAGGAACAATTCTATTCATATTGGCAAATACCTGGGGCATCCTTCACATATAATTATATCTATTTAAAGTGAAGGAATAACAAAATCCAACGTCACTTGCTACAGTGGAGTAGAACGCAAGTTGCTATGCATCTGTTTTTCAGTAGCACACCAGTTATTCTTTTTCAGATTTTTTGGGGCAAAGCTCCCCATTTCAATTCTTTTTCATACTTTATTAAATATATGCACAGGTTAAATATTAACATCACATATAAGTTACTCTGTTTTGACTCTGGCATGTTTTTTGTTGGTTGGGGAGTTTCTTTGGTAGTTTGGGGGGCAGGGTTTTGGATGAGCTTGGAAGATCCTTTCTGCTACTGAGACTACCTTCGAAATTCCTAGTGCTATCTTTATTTTATAGCTATTGTAAACACATCCATTGGATGAGACTTGCAGAGTACAAATTGTACTTACAAACCCAGAAGCACCTGAAAATAAGAATCTCCATTCAGTTTTCATCTACATGCCTACTGAAGCTATGACCTACTAAGACTGAAATCAAGCACATCAGGCAGGTCATTTAGTACCCAGTCTTGAATAGATTAAGTCAGGAGCAGAATGTCATTGACTTAAACAGGAACATGATTAAATTCAAAATCCCCCATGACGAATGGTTTCCAGCTATTCAACTTCTCTTGCTCAGAACAGATAAGCTGGCATTAGTTCTGAACTATTTTTTTTCCTTGGTGGGTGACATAAATATTTAACATACTTGTCCTGTATAAAATTTTTCCAGCAGACTTCTGGGTTTAGAATACTTAGCAGGATTCAGTGTGTTGGGTATCTTTCTATGGTGCTGTATTAAACTGTAGTGCCAGACATTTAACCAGTACTTCACTTATTCTTCAGGGGGATGGGAAAAAAGTGATATGAACAGTTAAGCAACTCATGGCATCTCAGGCTTTTAGAATCCTTTTTTAAGAGCCCTGCTTTGCAATATACAGAAGTAATTTATAGCTCCCAATGTGATCAAAGAACAACTTTGGGAAGAAGTCATTGAAAAAGGACGTCAGCTGTCCAAGTAAACACATTTATGATGTTTGCTTGTTATTAGCCAGGGAGCTTCTAAAACTTGTACTGCTGAAAAAACATGTTTAATAAGCGATGGAAGTCAAGCCAGACAACAGCACCAAGTACAGTTTGCTTAAGGGAAGGAAAGACAGAGGAAAAGCAGCAAGAGGAGCTGGATGAAACCATCTTAATACAAAACAATATAGAAATATTGACAAATTCTCAACAAAAAGCACAAGAGCTTTGACCTCCATTTGCAAAGCTAGTTTCTTGCCTGGACTTTTATCTTTATACAAGAGAAAATATAAGCAATTCAAAACTAGTATTCTGAATCATTCATAAGAGAATGTTTTTCTCTCACAGTTTATACACAACTGATGATCTACACAGAGATGATGATTTACCCTGTCACACCACTGAAGCATGAAGAACATTAGAGCACTTTAGTCACTCTGGTAAAAATCCTAAATGGCTCGATAAAGGAAGCAAATATAATATTTCATCACTGAAAGACAGTGGTTCCCACTCTCCTCCGCCATGTTTATGCAGTCCTGAAGTGTTTAGATTTTTGCAGTTACTTGCTACAAGTAAGTTTTATAAGTCACAAGATGGGAAAATAAATTATTTCCTAAAGGTATCAGGATTCTATTTTTCTGAAGATGGCACTCATTATATACAGCTAACAATGCAGGTGTAGTATACTTCCAGTTGCTGAGAAAAATGATACTTTGATGTCTGCCTGCATTTCAGGAGAGAGAAGAAACTTCTGGATATCTTGACCTTGAAGCAGTGCAGAGCACAGTCATGGAAGTTAGACACAAGGCAGCAAGCTGAAACACCTTAAAAACATGTTAAATATTACATTAAATTTCACCTGGATTTATTCCCTTCCTATGGGAAAAACATCTGATTTTATTCAGCTTCCCCTGAACAGACTGCATGGTTATGCTGCAACGTATCTGAATTACTCTAGCTACTTTGACACCTCCACATGAATGACAATACAAGTAGTGCAAAGATATCCAGCCCAAGGATCCATTTAATGCTAAAGTGCAATGACTAACCTAGAATAACCTAACACCTGTGTAAACAACTCTGTGTCCCCCCATGTTCCATGTGAAGAAACTTCATCAGGCTGCTGTGAACTACCCTTGAGTCATACCGAAAACCCAAGAACAAGTTCCATCCTCTTCCTCCCAAAAGTGCTTACATCCTAACCTCACCAAGTCACTGCACTGCAATTCTCAAGCACAATATGACAACAGAAGAATCCAACCTGACCTATGCTCTAGATGACTTTAAAATTCTACACTTCAACGATTGCTGTAAGTATCTCAAGGGTGGTCTACAGTAATAAAGGCAGTCAATCTACGCTATGATCAAAGGGAGCGATGAATGAAATTCATGATCATGCTTTTTAGAAGTGCAATCTACGTCAAAACTGGAACTCGGAGTTGTTTGCATAACACTCATACATATTCATGTTCCTAGATGGACCCTGAAATTCCTTCTGGCAGTTACCTCTTCCCTTATTTATTGACACACTGTACTGCTTATTGTGCCTACTGCTCATCTGACCTTGGAAAGAAGCCACACATCATTTTAATCAAATTAAACTACTACAAGAAAAGACGGTCATATTTGTGCTGCAAAACTAAATATGGCTCCTCCTGGCATTTAACAACAACAAAAAATAACCTTTTATGCTTGTGATATACACAGTCATGGCCTCATGTACTGTTGCTGAGTTTTATGAACCTGAAATAATCACTAACAAGCTTTGATGTATTCTGCTGTTTCAAAACCCGCAGTATTATCTATACATACTTGCATTCTCCACTACAGACTATGACCTGGTTTTCACATGCCCTACTTTTTTGGTATACCCAGCTCTAGCTAACCACTGGTCATCTTTCTGCTAACATACTAACTTCCTACAAGACACAAGGACAGCAAAGCAGAAGGGGGAAAGCAGGCAAAAACCTCCGAGGCTTCAGTACTGCGCTATTAGTCTGTACATACTGTATACAGAGAAAACACACAAAAGGTTTATTCAGCACCTCTTATTTAATGTAGTGCTGCTCAACTAGAACACAGGGCTTGCAGTCTATTTTACATGTTGTATTTCACAGACACCTTCAGGCAGGTTTTGCTTTCACATCCACTCAAAATAAATGAAACCAAAAGCTGATTCTTGTAATTGCAAAATTCTCTTAATACATACACTGACATTTATTTTTCCAAAATTACACAGATTTCACTAGCACTAAATGAACATTTGGAAGACTGAACATTATCTCCCCTTATCTTCTCCTTTAGGATTTTTGGTCCTGGAGTATGTGTTATGTAGAAATTTCACATTATTTACATAGTTATATGCACAAAGACACCCTTTACATAAGAGTTTTTGGCATCAAGGTATTTAAATCCTGGTTTAAAGCCAACACAAGCAACCTGCAAACAGAAGCCTATATTGTACAGTTAGCCTGTATTATGTTCATAAATGCATTTATCATCCCAGAAGAATTTTGAAGCTGGATTTACTTTGGCAAGGATAAGAAATGACAAGGCGAATGGTTTAAGCTGCCGTGTGAAAAGACAGGACAGTAAGGAAAGCTGACTGGTAGCACTCAACTCCAAGAAAATAAAAGCAGAAAGGGTGGTATTCAAATGAGAGAGGAAATTCTTGAAGAGCTTCTGCAAAACTAGCTTATGTAGCTGCTTGCTCCCTCTAAGTAAAATTAAAGAAAATTGTAAATAGTACAGTGGAGAAAAATACTTATATAAGATGCTCTCAGGTATCTCCAGATGTCACATAGCTCAGCTCAAACAAAAAAACAACTTCCACCCCTCACCCCCAAAATGACACATGTATGCCCTGGAATAAAGGCCACCTTCCATAAACTTGCTTTATTTGCTTTGCTGGACACTGCCAATAAAAATCAGGTCAGATGCAGCTGAGAATTTTGTAATTTTTTTTGGTTTTGTGTTCTCTGTGTCTGTGTGTGTGTATGAATTAAACACACACACACACTTGTCTTCAGTGTCTCAAAACGTTGTACCTTTTAGGTTTGTCTCGAAAGAAGAGGCACAAAAGTTTGTTTGTTCCACTTGCAAGTAAGATGTATTTAGCACAACTGTGATAACAGCTATCTATAGGTAATTATTCAAATATTTCCCACAGACAGAAAGCCACACTATGACAGCCTGTATTCATTCCACTTCCCTCCCTTCTTCCCCTCTTGCACCTAAATAAGATACAGAAGACAGTGCTCCCAGCAGATAACCATTAAAATGATTAGATAAATATTTAATAGCACAGACTTCCTGGTACTATTTTTGGATTTGTGCAAGGAAAGAGCAAATCCCAATTTGCATTTCACAAACAGAATAACTATCTTCCAAACAAGCAGCTCAGCACACATGCAGAGGCTTAGAATATGAAACTACTTTGCTTGTAAGTCAGACTTCTGTCTGAAATTCAAAAACTTTCACGCCCAGTACAGTTCTTACTTGCTAAAAATAAGATGCTGTTAAAGTAAACAAGATACTCACTCAATGCATGCTCTAATCATCATATTAAAAATATACAAACCTGTATGAAATATAACAGTGCTTTTCTTGTAGCCAGAAGGCAGACGAATGTTTCGGAGCAATCCCTTTGCTGTCAGCCTTATGCGCATGTTGGATAAGGAAAATTTCGGGGACCATAACATGTCTTCAGCGCAGTTGGAAGACACACAAGCAAGAAACAGCCTCCATGTACTATCACATACTATGTTTTTAAAATCACTACTGGCAGAAGTGAGCAAATCTTGCTAAAGGAAACAGGCTTGAAGAAATAATCAGGTCTCCATTCCTTTGCTGTTACTCCTTATGCACAGACAAGCAAAAAATCAGTAAAAGCAGATATCCACAATGTAAATGCTGCTGGCAGCTTCTCCTCACCAGATGTTCTGGAAACAAAGCTTGTCCTCAGAATAAAACCGACTTAGTGATTTCGAAAACCAACAGCCTCTGAATTGCATCACAGAACCAATGCTCAATCTGCTACGGGACTCCGTGGGCTGGGAACTGGAAAAGGAGAAATGGGAGGAGGAGGATGAGGAGGGAGGAGGAGGAAGTGGGTGGTCTCACCAGCTGAATATATCATCCGGCAATGTCACAGTCCATGTAATTCTTCTTTGGAAACTGTAAGGAACATTATTTGAATATTCCTGGAGGCACAGTTCAGCTTTGCTCTCCAAAAATCTTTGCAGGGTGCACTTTTTAAAACTGCTTCTTTCAATCAAATATTATGTCCACATTTAAAGTACTAACAAATCCAAAGATGCATCTATTCTCTAAGAACAATTCACTATTTGAGAGCTGCTTAAGGGAAATTCTGCTCAGCTTGGCAGCTCAACACTGCAGATGCTTCCATTTATCATCAGAGGAGAAGGACTCGGGCATTAATTCACATTAAAACAGTTCTCTGCCAGCTGGGTTTTGAAGGCACCCAAACACTGAGGCAAATAAGCAGTGTTGGAGGAATTCTTACAAAATAGATGGACTTTCCATATTTGATTAGCCCTCACATAAAAAGTTTCCTCTTACTATTTAATGAGCTGAAAAGTTCATTAAATAGTAAGAGGACATTAGAAGACATGAAAAGACATTAGAAAATGTCACATTTTTTATCTGCGACCATGACTACACATACATGCACTGGCCACCTTCCTGTGCAAAAAGAAACATTTCACTACTTTTCCTGAGGTCAGCAGCTGCCTTACTAGGCAGCCTCTGCAGCAGGGACCACCCAAGTACTCTCAGCCAGTGCTGGAGACAAGACAGTGGCAGCTCATACTTCTTTGGCGTTGTTTGAAGAGCTGGCCTCCACAGACTTTGTCACTCTTTAGAGACAACAAAATTAGGTACTTTTCCATTGATTCTGCACTTCTACCATTTCAGCAAACCCCAGCCAATTTTCTCTAACATCTATACCTTTGAAGAGTTTTTCCACTTCCAGAAAAAATTAACTCAACTTAGTCTGAAGCAGGTATAAGCCAAATTAAATATCACAGTGACAGCTCTCATTTCAGCAGTGCCTTACCTGTTCTCTCTTTACCTCCACAAATCTAACTTTTATATTTTAATAGCATGTTTTACTTGCTCAAGATGCACTTTAAATTCATAGAGCTTATTTTCCACATCAGCTAGAACTAAAAATAGCATGTTGTTGCTGTATCTGGGTATCTCTGAGATCAGGCAGAGCCGGGTGCAGTGACAGTGAAGCAGATGCTCACTGTATGTAGAGCAGAAGAGCTGCAGCACAGCACCCAGACAGACCCACCAAGGCAACTTCCACAGCAGACTGTGTGAGAATATACCAGCATGTTTTCAAAGCAGGTACCAAAATATTTATTTCCCAGCACACTGATGAAACACCAACTCTGAAGTACTATAATACATCTTCAGTCCACACAAAACCATTCAAAGTAAGTACAAAGACAGTAAATTAGGTTTTTTTGTTTGGTTCCCAGGGCAGCCTCTGCACACAGCAGGGCATGCATGTCATTACTGCTATAAAACCTCATCTATTCCTTCTAGTCTGAAGAGCTTTGGCACAAGCAATGTGTGTTCATCTATCTTTCCAACAGCCTGCAGTTCCAGACTCTTTCCTAATCCAATACTATTATCAAAGACATTGCCCCTTTCTGGGCTGCATTATGATGATGCTTGAAAACCACACTGAGCAGTAAACCAGAAGGCTTGTTACAGCACAATTCAGTAGACTTGTGTATTCACACATGCACAGTTTCAAAAGCACATCTCATCAAATATTAGATCATTATTGTCAAATCATTTCTTAATTAAGGCATTTTGAGATTTTTGCTGGGCATACAGCCAGTCTTCAGACAGCATTTAGTACCCAGCCACACCAAGTTTTACCCTTTTGCCAGGGCACCCCCAGAAGAACTCCCTTTTATTTCCCTCCTGTTCCCACATTCCTCCAAGGGAGAAGCTGCCCTATGTAGTAAATATTTTCTCACCTTCCCAATCTGATGCTCTCAAAAAGGTGGAAACAATCCAATCAGGCTAAAAAAAAACCCCAAACCACAGCAAACCAACAAAACACATCCAAAAAACAACCCACCACTTCTCCCCATCCCTGCCTCAGTGCTTAGGAGAAAGGTAAAGAACTCCTCATTGGCTGTAAAACCAGAGAAGATGGAACACCCCGCTGAAACCTCCTAGGAACAGGAGCTAGACCAAAGAATCTCTACAGGAAAAACATGATGTAATGAACCAGTTTGGAAACTGCAGAAGGAATGAATCACCAAACAAAATATGAGCAGACCAAAGCTCTATATGAACATCAAAATCCTTTTAGGAAAGAACAAAACTACTTTTATGAAGATACACAAGTAATACTTTTACTGCCTCTTCTTTCCTGCTCTTTGTTTGGGTGAAAATAGGCCATGAAGAAACAGACACACCATATTACTTGTAAAAAACCTTCTAATCTGACAAAAATGCCTTTCCAGCCTCTAGTTTTAATTCTATTAAACCCCAGAAACCTGAAACAAGTCTGTGTTATTCAGAAGCAGACCTGACAGCACAAATAAAGAGCAATGGATGCATTTCTCATCTAGTGCCATCTAGTACCCAGTGCTCAGAGTGCTCTGACAGCAGCCGGCAAGAGTACTGCCCACGCCAGTCTGAGCAGCTCCCAGGCAAGACTTAACTTGCAGAGAGGTTCCTCCAGTAATCTTTCCAGAGCTCAGTGTCCCACCACAGCACAGCCCCACTGTGGTGGCCGTGCATGTGCCAGCATGGTTTCCTCGGCTCAAGAAAACGGCACCTTCCACTCCTCTCTGCACTCCCACGATAGTCTAGGGCCTCGTGCTGCCAGACTACAAAGCCAGGGTGTAATCCACAGGATCTTCACAGAGCACGCCAGGAGCATGCACTGTCTACATTTCATGCATAACATGAGGATCACAGACAGGTCTTTCTCTTTCTTGACATTAGAGAAGGGCGACAGAAAATAGCACCAGAAAAGAGCAGAATAAAATTGGAAGCAATATACAAAGGACAAAAGGACAAGACAGATTTTATTCACTAGCGTCTTACTGCTGCCTTCCCTCTGACTCCAAGGGCAGAACTTGTGATTAACATGGAAAAAGGGGCTCTATCCTGTTATGAACACGTAATTCAGTCTGGGCTGCTAAATGCATCAGTACCTGATGACACCATCACATCGACGGAGGGGCCAGACCTATTTTAACCCCAGCAGATTTAGTATATCTGCCATTCCTGGGAACATTAGCAATATGAAAAAGAGGAGCAAAGTGCACTGGCATGTACAGGCTCTCAATTCAGCCTCACGAGGCCAAATCCACAGTGTCTGCATTTCTGCTGTCCCTTTCCCTCTCTCCTCATCCAACAACCTTTAAAAATGCCACTGGAACACAGTTAAGTGTCTCGCTGTATAAAGGTCTAAATCAGGAACTAGATATTTAGACCCAAGAAGTCCATGTAAAGGACACTTGGCTCCATGTCACAAGACAGCAAGAGCAGCACAGAGCAGATGGGTTTTACTGGCATGCTTTACTTCAGGAAGAACTGAAGGGTAATTGCTTATGCAAAGAGATGCAAAAAGCAGGAACCTACTAACAGCCAAAAGGTCATCTGTGTCCTCATTTTTATTTCTGGAAAATGACTGCTCCCACGCCACTTTCCTGTGATCTCCTTGCTCTAGCCAGTGCTCCGCTTTGAAAAGCTAATCGTCCTGTAGGCAACAGTACCCGCTGCCACAATGAATGCAAACTGCACCTTCAAGACTAATTTTAAGCTCAAATCCTCTCCTGAAAAAAAAAAGGAAACATCTTCCTTCCTCAGAGCTGGAACTAAAATCTTGAATAATTTATGCTTCTTCTTTCTGTTCACAGAAGCTTTTAATCATTATAAATTCAGCAGCCTGTCAAACTGAAGGTGATGCTGCAGTGGATTCCCAGGCAAACTGATACAGGAATCAGGCTGATCTGTGTTTCCCACATGCAACAGTGGAATTTACATTATCTTCACTCTATTATAATTGAGAATAGCCACAAAACACTACAAGAATAATTTCACTTTTAACTTCTGATTTAAGGGAAGTGCATTTGCAAGGTATCCCTTTCAAAATGGCATTTTGGTTAGAGTTCCTCAGTCAAAATCCTACAGAGCTACTACCCTACAACACTGTACAATATCACTAATGTTAGAGTAAAATGCCCTAAAATTTGAAATAAAATGCCTTTCAATGATGTGGCCAGATGTGAAAAAAAACTCGCAACCACTTCTTTGCTGCCATTCAGAAACAGGGTAGGTGCATGCTTAAGTTCTTGTGAGCTCAAATCTCAAGCAACAGAGGAAAAATAAATGCTTAAACTAGACCCACAGCCTACAGATCTATTAATTATTTGTTTACATAATACTGATTTATATTCCCCATGCATGTGTATTTCATCCATGGCCTCACAACAATACCCAGAGAGCCACTAAGAAAGAGCAGTATCGTAAATAAAGTCAATTTGGCAAGTATATGCCCTAAGACATGATAGTGGGTTTATCTGGAGAGCCCAAAGCACACTCAAGATAACTCACTGTCTTTTGCCCACCCGTGTGGGCTTTGTAAACCCTCCCTCACTGCAGACCTGCAGAAAAAAAGGCAGATGTACAAGTTGTTTAACCATCTTTGACAAAAGACCATGAGTTTCACATTTCTCTGACAGCTCAATGATCTTTCAAGTATTATGTCCACTTAAGCCCCTAACACGGTCCAACGAACTCCAGCTCCCAACAAGGGAATTTTCTCTATCACTTGGACTGAGCTGATGCAGTCTGTAGATATCCCTTTCAGCTGCCCTCTTTACTCACACAGAGGCTGGCCTGCCCAATATTTAGACAAGTGCGAGAAAACCAAAGCTCTGTGCTGCTCTCCTGTGTGGCTTGTTATTGTGAAACATCAAAATAAATACCAGGGAAGAGAACCACAGACATTCCTTCCCACAACAGAATAAATACCACAGAAATAAACTACAAACATTCCTGCGGTAGAAAGCCTGCATACTTCTGCATCACCACTTGTTTGGAGTATGGATGTGCGGAGCTGGAGAGCAAGGTTCTCACAGAAGTTTGGAACTAAATAATAACAAAGAACTCTGAAATATCTAACCTGTAATGCACAAAACAAGTCCTTACTTAAAAGCATTAACAGAAGAAACAGACCTGGTAGTACGAAAACCATTTTGGTTGGGCTACAAAAGGCCTTAATGAATGATCATCTGTCATGATAGCAAAACTGATAAAACCCCTACCAAGTCCTCATTGCTGTAATTTTAAATATAATCCCAACATTTTCAGTCCATCAACCTGACAAACTGCCCACACATTACTACTACCACTTAGACGGCTCATATGTTACTCCATAGCAAACCTTGAGGCTTTGGAATTCCTTTTTGTTTGTAAAAGGTTTTTTGTAAAAATATCTGTTGAAGGCACAGGGAAGAGTGCTGTTAGCACCTAACAACAGACAACCTTCCCAAATGGCTAACTTTCAAAAGATCAACTCTGAGAAGAACACAAGGAACATGAATGCAAATACACTGACAGACTTAGCTGAAGGGACCAAATCTGGTATATGTTAATATAGTGTTGTCATGTACCTCTGGCTTTTTTGCATCCTATTGCCTATTGTAACAAACACACTATAACAGGAAAACAGCATTTGTTTAAATATAAACAAACAAACCAAAAAACCCCACTCAAAACAGATTACTTCAGTGTTTAGAGCGGCATTCTCTGATTATCAAAACCAGCCATTCCACTTTGAAGACTTCTGGAGCATTCTAGGTCTCACCCAAGAAATTAAATCCTTAGATCCTGTTGTACTATACTTTATTTAGTAACAGTGTAAAAATCTGGCCAAGAAGGCAACAGCTATTGTGTTTCAAAGATTATTTCAGGTTTATAGACATTCCCTTAACCCTTCAAAATAAATATCATTACATGTCCCAAATGAATATAATTATTAAGAAACTCAAATTCATACATTTAGATTATATGTATTTATTTATATAGAAATGCCAGCTTTCATAGCTAGTTCACCTGCAGTAGCTACTCTACTTAGCTTTGCTGTCTGTTTGTAAGAGCATTAGCCTGAAGGTATTCTAAGGTTAGATCATGAGACAATTGAGTCATTCAGACAGTCCTCATAGTTCACATGAATGAGAAAAACATCTAAAAAAAGTCTATAGCCAGCTTTTTATTGCAGCTAGAAAGGCAACAAAATCATTCAGCCACAGTAAAATATCTGCAAAAAGAGGTTTAACCCTGATGTCTGTTGCTTTTCAAGGCATAAAGTGAAAATATTAATTTACATTGTTCAACTCCCAGAATTTCCAGTGTGTAAAACATTAACTGTTTTAAAGGAATACAGACTCTAATCTTGTACTACTCTGGTCACCCCAAAACATACAAAACTGTTCCAAGTTCTTCTTCAGGATTTCCTGGCTTTTCTTGTGGAGATAGGGACAGAGACAGAAAAACTGATTAACCCAACTTATTTACAAATGCTTTTACCATGAAGCTTTTAACACCGGAGACTGAGAATCCAGTCTATCCAATACTTCTATATTGAAATTCCCAGTTAGAGCTAGTCAGAAGTCCCACTTCTGCACCTCTTGGCTGCCAGGGCATGTATATTCACATACATATCAAGGCCTTTTCAAGTCTCCAAGCAACACCACTGCCTGCACAGATTCTCTACACTTGCAAAAACTCTTACAAGCAAATACACACCACTCTCCAATCAATAACAAACCCCTAAAGATCTGATACAAAAGGAGAAACAGAACCCTAATGAGTTATTTGAGCAGATATCCCCTCATCAGTTGGGGTAATTTGCCATACATTGCTGAATGTCACAGTCAACTGGAGACCTAAGTATCTGGCACTCAAAACAATGTGCATCACATCTCAGAACAGTTTTCCCAATTTTTAAGGAAAATACACATTTTGACACAGTATAACATATAATTTTAAAATATTAAGTCTTGTTTGTTGTTGACAAAGCACAATCAGAGTGTGATAAACACTAATTCTTGTTTTCCAGACCTGGAAAATGCAAGTATTTTGAGAGTAACCTACTCTATCAAAGAATCTACAACATAAGAACTGTTTCCTCTCAAGTTTCAACAGGGTTGATTAAGAGCACGAAAGAAAGGGGTGTAAACTGAATCTTAAAGTATGCCTCCAACTTTTGTCTGAACCGGAGTATTTTGTCAGCAAAAGCATCTTATCTCAATAAAAGGGTTTGAGTGAAGAGTCAGACCCCACCTTTAACAACCTGTTCCAATGGACAACTTCTTAGACTGTTATATTTATACATTATTCTTCCATTTGAGCTTGATCAGCACTATTACTCACTTTTGCAATAAGCCCCCTTACTTAATTTCTTTCCTCTCTCAGTGTTATAGTTTCCCACAAATGGACGAACTAAAAGAAACATCCTTTGTTTATGAGAGTAAGAAAACAGAACACCATGGTGGAGCATGTACCATTTTTTGATAAAGCTTCTTTGGTATTCATGGCTTCTACAGCCTTTAGCAACCAATTCTATGCTCCATACTCCATCACAGTGCTAAAAGATACAATATAAATCACACTGTTAATTTTGAATAACACTTTACAGGTGTATCCATCAGTTGTCCTGGCTGTTGTCCTGACAATGGCCTTATGCTCCAAATGTAAGTCTAACTTGTTATCCATAATACACCACAGATCCCTTTTAGGGTCATGGAAAACCAGGATAAGCCAAATATTCACATGTTTTATTCCCAAAGTGATTGCTTTACCTTTGGAACTGCCAAATAGGATATTTGCTTTTGCTTGACTTACATGGGTTCAGAGATTACTGTGCTGTAACTTAATGTTTGGCCAGTAACAGAGACCTGAGATGTGAATACCCACTGCCTCCACACACACTGCACTGTAATATACTACAGAGGAATTAGACACAGCCAGCTTTTTCTACAGGGATGCTGAAATAAGAAGGAAACAGCACTTACTTTATGCATTTTTAGAGGCAGTTTTGCATATAGTTCAAAATTCCTCCTCATAAGAGGCAACATTTTTATTCATATTTACATTAAGACATTACAGTAAGTGCATATAAACATCATTACTTGAAGTTAGCAAGTTAAGAAGTATAATAAAACATTCCCAAGAACTTAATTCTGCCTTAGCTTTAAAGACAGTGCTGAAGAAATACACCGTAGAACTTGTAGAATTTATCTAATGCACTGAACATCACACATGAAAAATAGAGAATTCAGAAAAAGAAGCCTTGTGAATGTTTTAACACAAACAAGAAACAAACAGCTGCGAACAGGCAAGTCTGTCCAGTTTTACAGGCAAACTAACAGTATGTTGTGGCTTGCTTCATCAAGCAGATTCTGGCTGTGCATCATTGCTGTAAATGAATGGAAAATGGAGAAACAGCACCAACATTAAGGGAACAGAAGTGTATCTAGAAAAACCTGCTATTTTTTCATCCTTGAAAAAATGTGAAAGGCAGCATGAACAACTGAGCTAGACACTTAGTAATACCTTAATATCAGAGTTCTGATATTGAGTTAAAATATTAACTCTTAATTAAGAGTTAATAAATTACCAGAGTTCTGCTGTAACAAATTAGTCCTGGGCACATGGGCGGGAAATAGAAGTGAGGTTGGAACTTCTGATGGGATAAGGCTAAAAACTTTAGACTTAACTATGGCACTGAAATAAAAGAACAAAAGCTTTATACTAGCAGCAGTCATTAGAACAAAGCTTCACTGTAATATCAAAGCCAAAAAAAAAAAAAAAAGACACTGGGCCTCATTCTACATGGTACTGCCTGGCATTATTTCAGTTCATTTCAAAAAAGATCATTTGTCTTTTCTTAAAATGTAAGACATTGTATTGCAGAATAGACAAGCAGTCACACAGTATTTTTATTCTGTAAGAACTATCTGCAACTGTAAGGGTGGAAAAAAGCTTCTTAAAAGTGCAAAATACTCCACCAGACAGCTCTGCATTCATAAATGGGATATCATACTAATTCTCCGTACAAATTAGAAATGTATTAAGTTGAATGTCTAAGATCTCCTTTTTTGGAAACTGACTCAGTACAGTAAGCAGTTCAGGTTTCTTAAAACAAACTGAAATACAGCCATTTTATTAGCAAAAGTATGAATAAAGAGCATTTATTAAAATATTGCTAAATATTACAGTCAATTTGGAGTTTATGGCTGTGTTTTTCAAATCCAACACTTCAAAGTTATGTAGCCATACTCTTTTTTAGGTCAGAAAAGATGAATCATATGCAAAAGTCTACTAAACCAGTAAGAAGGGGAGAGAACACACTACTTTTCTGGAAAGTAGAGAGAAAGTGCACACTGAATTTTGAGGGAAATAAAGTTATATTTTGAGACTAGTGTAAGCAAGCATAAGAGAAATTAACTTTTCTAGTTTCTAGTCCAGACATGGATTTTATTGCTTATTAGAAGCTTCCTCAGTTGAACTGATCAATATTGCTAGCTGAATCATGCCCTACATGCTTATACAATAGACTAGGTTTGAGCATTTGAGCTCTTGAAATTCAGTGTCAGGCTTTACCTACACTAACATTGGTTCAGCCAAATATCATTAAAAGCAAGAAACAGAACGAACTCTGGGCAAAGTCTGACAGAAGCCCTGACTCTTCGCAGAAGATATCGAAGTACTTGGCCACAATTGATATGAATATATTTGACACCCAAGAGAGGAAAAGACAAAAGTATTAAATGCATTTTATGACTACAGGAAATGTAAAAAATACTGTCACAGTTCCAGAGTTACAGGGCAGAACTGACTTGCCTGGTAATTTCAGACCGAAATTTCCAACATCTGCTTGGCTACAGCCCCTCTTTCAGAAAGACATCTGCTATTCACTCAGGGGACACAGGGCCTTCCGGTGATCTTCAGTATCTTTCAAAAAGGGCTTTTCAATGAGTAATTAATGACAAGTAGCTTTTAATTCAACAAACACACACTGATTCTTGGGAAACTAATTTAGACTGCCAGCTCTCTTGAAAAGACCTGGAAACTGCTGCAAGTAGAAGCATCATCTGAAGACTTTTCAGTCTCTTGGCAGACAAAAATTGGCACCAGGTGTCCTGACTGGCGCAAACACCAAAAACAAACCCAATATGAAGTCCTTAAAACTCTGCCAGATTTTGAAACGCCATCTGCCACTTAATCAGCTGCGATTTCTCCCTCTGCCACATGAGCAGACACACACATCAACATGCTCTGGTAACTTCAACTTCTTACACAAACATAGCCTACAGTGATACACAAAGGCAGCTCACACGACAGGTGATCTGCAATGAACAAACATTTCAGAAAAGGAAGGTTATGTGGGATTCTTCTATTTGTTTGGTTTTGGATTTTTTAATGCTGCAACACACATATTCATTCATTACTTACTTTGGCTAAAAAGTAAAAATTACACCCAGATTTAATTTCCTTTTTTTTTTTTTTTTGCATACAGTTTAAACCTCCTTAGGTTTCACTGGAAACAGAAGAACAGAACAGACTGTATAGCCTAAGCTGGGTAGCCAGAAGACAGGAAGTAGACAAAACCCAGGAAAATAGGCTTTTTCCATATTCCTTGAAACTAGAGTCAGTTACATAGCTTACAGAATTATCCATTGTGCATCTATTCTTCCCAGATAAGAACCAACACACTAATATACTGTATAAACTTAATTTGAGTTGCACCACAGAAAATATAAAATGCACTCAGAAAACTCACCAGGACCCAGACAAGTTAGGCTTTGGTGTACATTTCTTCCAGGAGTACCTTCAGAAAGGAAACAAACAAACAAAAAGTTATACTTCAAGCCAGTAAGGGGCAGTAGGGCTGCCTTTTTTTAAGATTCAAGATTTTTTCCACATAAGCTCCTCTAACTTTGCAATTTCAGCTTCTTTCTTCTGATGGCTGATGGTATGGTCTACAGCAAGATTTAGCATTGTAAGAAACTGTTTGGGAAATGCAGGATGCATTCCCAATTACAATTATCCCACTACAATTACTATATTTCATTTAAGTCAGGTAGCACTGTTTCACTTTACTCATTCAAAGAGGACCACAGACAATGAAAAACTATCATCTATACTGCTATAATAGCATTTTTTCCTTCTGTATGCTACTGTTATGTTATTTGCATAGAGCAGCAATAAATTAACAACATTCTCAAATGTGCTAACAATCAAGTTAAATATAAATGATAGCACTGAGAAAGTTACCCCACCCTTACTGTACTACTTAAAAGTTATGTGAAAATTGACCTACAAACTTTATTATTTTGAAGGACATTGAATGAAAGCAATCTTTTGGACTGCTGGGTGTAAGTGCAAAAGTCAGGTGCAGAAGTTCATAAAAGATCTTTTGACAACACCTTTCTGCAGGCTTTAGGAATAGTGTGGATCCCATGGCACAGGTTTCCTCAGGAAACAAGCTGCTTTGTATCACCACTGTACTTGTTTTCCCCCACCTCAGCCTTTCAAATAGAGCTTTGCTCCCAAACTGAAAATTTAGTCTTACAAAACTTCTCCTAAGGTTTGTATCTGTTCTTTTGATTCACTCTAGCAGAAAAAACTAATTTTAATTCAAAGTTAAAGGTAAAAAAACCCATCTGATACAGAAACATAAAGTGGAGTAAATAATCTCAACAGCCAGGGCTGATCAGCATGCTCTCACAAGAATCTTGCTTAAATTAAACACAAACTTGGTAAAATCTAGTCTACACTGTGTCTTGCAAGCATGCAACCTTATAAGCAGGTGACAGAACATCATTTAACACACAGACTAATTATGCTGTATTTTTAGTCCTTATGGGATGCAAGTTTCAAGCAGATGGTAGACAATGAATGTCCCTAAGCAAATAGCTACGGAACAGAACCTTGCAGAGCCAGTGTCCAATTTGGTGAACTGCAAAGAAAATGAGTCAACTATCTCAATTTTTCTGAAATCATAAAGCATAGCTGTTCCTTCTCCAGCCAGAGAGAGTCAAGAAAAAGTCAAAAATTGACTACTCAACAGCTGGTTACCTCTAGTCTCACCAACTTTTCTTGCTAAGTGGAGAGGCCCAGATGATTTTGGTGTGCACTGGTTCAGTGAAGCAGACCTGGTCTTGGCTCCTAAAAGTAAAAACTTAGATGAACTTTAAAGTAGAATTATTTGAAGTTTTAAAGTAATTAAAGACATATCTTACATTTTTACATTTAAGTACAAGATCCACAAATCTATTCAAACACAAAAAGAGAAACCTAGAATGTTTAAGCTGTTTTTAAACTTAGCTCTGCTTTGCCAGAACTCAACTTGGAAGAAATAAAAAAGATACTTTAAAAAGCCTTCTAAGCAGGAGAAACATTAGTAAAGATTTCATTTTAGCACTAAGATCAAGTTACTGAAGTCTCAAAACAGCAGCAAATACAATGCAGCTAAGGAAACACTGGCTGAAAGAGACCTCCAGAGGGCAGATAGCAGCACTCCCATTCCAAGCAGGGTCACCACTAAGACGAGATCAGCTGACCATGCTTTTGTCTAGATGGGCCTTGCAAACCTCCAGGAGGGGTGGTTCTATGGCACCACTGGGCAAGGATGCATCTCCCACTCTACAATTTGCAAGCACTTCTGATTGCTGCATGATCTGGTGCTACTGAGAAGAGTCTGGCAGCATGACCTTAATAGCTGTCCTTTTCAAGTTACTGACTGCACAGACTCAACTCCCTCAACCTCTTCTCACTGGACAGAGACCCCAACCATCTTCTTCAGCTTCCACTGGATCTTTCCAGTTTCAAAACAACCCTCTTGGTCTGGGAAGGACCCAAAACACAACACCATAATCCAGATAATGCTGATCTGAAGGGGAATACCAGGTTCCTTTAGCCACACTACTCCTGCAGGTGCTCAAGACACACTGCCAGGTCACTGAAGACTATGAGCTATGCATAGTTGTGCTGCATGTGCTGGACCCCAACAGAAAGCATCAGCCTGTCAGAAAGCCATATGATGTGTGTTTGTTTCAAAGTGACTTATAATTTGTGGCAAATTCTGTTTCTTTTTGCTGTTTACTCTTTTAAAGCATGTCATTACAGCGAGACATTTGGCAGGCATCTTTTAGTTATTCTCCATTATGTCAGATATCAGCTTAAAATTTAAGTCTAATGCAGGAGTACAGCATTTAATTAGGTTTTATCCAATTACAATAACCAGTTCACCACAAAGATGGTCAGAAACAAGCTGATTACAGCTAGGACTTAGGAAAGAGACACAGCAAGCTTATTTATCTGCTCCCATTATGTCTTTAATTTTGGTCATAAAATGACTTGTCAACTGCTGTTTGTAGCCTGAGTGGAAGTTGCACTGCTGGCCAATCAAGAGTTCCTAGCTTGAACCAAAATAGGAACCTGAACAATGCTTAATACAAAGCAAGGAAGTACATTTAATGTTTCTTTTAGCACAAGGGGATAAAACACAATTAATTGTCTTGTTGCCATTAAAGCTTCTAATTCAGCCCAAGAAGAATATCAAGAAAAAGCAACATGAAAAGCTAAGTTTCTGAGACTTTTCCCTTCCAAAGATGGGACAGTGTCACTGATCTACAGAAGAAGATACATTTTAACAATATCTTATTCAAAAATATATCCCCACCCCCCAAGACCCTGTCAGTCCTGAAAAGGGTGAAGATAATACAAAGTCTGCATAAAGACAAGAACAACCATACACTCAGGATAAATTCAGGTATGTCTGTTCTGCAGATTACCAGCAGTGGTAAAGAGTAAACTCTTTAAAGCAACACAAACCCCATGCAAGGACACCTGCCACGTAGCAAGGTGCATTTAGTCCCTGTACTGTGCAAACCTCAGCTGTAGCACAGCGTAGACCTCTTAATTTCCCTGAAATACCTCCATCAATTATGGCAATACAAAGAATGTTTCAGCCTTCCTATGAAGTTTTACAGCACTTGAAGCACCACTGATGTGATTTTACCTCCTCTGTCTACAAACAGACTCATATACCTTTTGGAGTTGACCTCAAGGAGTGCAATCTAGGTCTTGGTAGTGCTTTCAAAGGGACAGACCCCGAAGTGCCATTCTGGCAGGCTGGTTTTGAAGGCCATTCTCCATTCCTGATGACTGTGGCACTTGCAGCTGCAAAACAGAATCACAAAGGAATTTGCTCTAGGCATATATAGTTTAGAGAAAATTAAATCATAAGACAAGTCAGTTTTTCCAGAGACTAAACAACCTTGAGGTTTGAGTTTATGGTCACAAGAGAAATTTTTTGCTGAAAAACAAAAAACTGAAATTTTGGGAAACATTGTTTCTGTTCTCTAGAAAAAAAAATGAAAATATTTCTAAAGTACAGATTGAGTAGACTTTGGTTTGGAGACAAAAAAATTACGTACACTAACACATTAAAGAGTAAGAATTCACATGGCATTTACCGGAGACAAAAAAAAAATTAAGTCACTGTGGAATTGTTTGTCACAGCAACGCTTTTCTCTCTAGTCACTGAAAAACAAAAGGGTGGGGGAGGGGGAAGCTTTTATCATATATTACCAGGTTTGCCTCAGATAAGTGTTTTAATGAGACTGGGGTTTTTTTGCAGGCAATGTGAACTACATGTCTAATATTGTTCATCAAAGATGGAGCATACAGTCTTGAGATTATTTTATTGTCTTTAAACAGACTAGTATTAACCATGTAAGTTAAGTACTTCAAAAAGATGCAACTGGCCACTAAATATTTTCTACCACAGAAAGAGGATTTCCCTTTAACAAACACATGCAACTGAACCCATCATCTTTTTTTTTAAAAAAGGAAGTTGGAGCCTCTCTAGAAACACAAATGCTAAGTATTTGCCAGAAAAATCAATACATGAGGAGCAATTTGCATAACACATCAGCAACACAGTTATTGTGTGGGAATCTGACCCTGATCAACATTATCTAATTAAAACAAATTTGGTTTAGTAAAGCACAAGGCATGAAGCAGTCCTTAACTCTTCTTGTGAATCACTAAATTAAGGATGTTTGCTCAGAGTTCACTGCAAGCAGTTAAGAATTGCCTGCAAACTTATGTGCTACTTCCTCTTCTAAATCAGCAGCACACCATGGTAGTAATGTTTGGGTGTGTGAGCAGCCTTCTGGTGCAGGACTAGCTAGGGAACTGTTGTGTCCTATTAAAACTCCAGTCAGCTAACCAGGCTGTGTGCAGGAATTAAAAAAAACCAAAATGACCCCACAAAAACCTCCCAGGTTTACAGAGTTTGACCACTTTTGGATTCAAATTTTGAGCAGCTATTGCAATCCTGAATAAAGATGGACAGGTATGAAATGATCTCAGCCCAGTAAAGATCTGAAAACTCAACTCATCAGAAGAATTTTAATGAAGTATTGGCTGTACAAAAATGCAGATGCAGGTCAACTGCTAGGATCAGCTTTTTAACTTTTGAAACACTATTTACTATATATACAATTATTCTAATGCAATTAAAATCTGGAATCTTTTTTCTTAACCTCAGAGTTAAACATTTTGGTATGTTCAAAGGATAGCATTTTCAGCTCAGCACTAAAACTGAAATTACTGTTAAAAAAGATCTGGTTTTCAATGCTCAAACTGACTGCATACAAAATATGCTTTTATTAACAACAGCATTTCAAACCTCGTGATTTTTGAGCTTCTCACATAAGAAGTCATTTTAGAGAAAAGAAAAATAAAGTTCAAGCGCTCATTAGACAAAAAAAAAAAAACAAGGCAAATGCTGCCACATGGAATTACCAATCCAAGGACATCCCATAACAAAGGGCTGAGCTGACAAAGCAGCAGCTTGCCATTTTTTTTCTCTGCTAACAGAAGACAAACTCCAAACAAGCCAAGCACGTTTTTGATTTAATATTGTTGACAGGACCACAGTAGTTTGTCATACATTTCATCAAACACACAGCATAAGCCTCCCATTCTGATCTTTGTGTGTCCCACCAATCTAATAAAAACACTTAAGCTTCAATTTTTTTTTTCTGAAATTATTACATAGTAGACTAAATGCAGGAATAAAAAACAAGAAGAGCACTGTACTTAGCATTAGAATACAAAGAAAATTCCATAGTTATTTCCAATTTGATTCAAAGTCAAATATCATTAACATATGAATTACACATAATCTTAAGTTATTATACTCACAAAACCTTACTATTCGATGTAAATAATTCTCATCAAGTGTAAAAAATTCCTTAAAGAAAAATAATATCACAGAAAATCAGCAGATCAAAACATTGCATATATTTACCAACCTCCACAAAACAAAATACATGCTTTAAAATAGAAATAAAAGGAATACAACCTACTTCTCTTCCCAGTAAACGTGGCTAACAAAGGAACAATACAAAAGCTGTAAGACCCCACTACCAGCAATGTCAGTAAGGTAATATCATAGTGGCTTCCTGATTCAGTCGGTGGTGTTAGTGTAGAATTGAAGAAAATAACAGGAGAAAAATTAGTTTCTGTGCAACTGCGGAGTCCTCCTGGTATAGTCATTTAAAAAAGATCTAAGCAAGCTTAAAGTCTATGAGACTGCAGCCATGTTTAGCCTCTCATATTGCTCTTGCTTGGTCTTCGTGAATCGGAGTGGAAAAAATTGTAAGCTTCAAGGCAGTGGACAAAACAGATTACAGCAGCTAGCAAATCAGGCTAAATAAGGAGTCATCTGTTTGGATACTTAATCTGAATACACTCCTTTGTTATGAAGCGCTGACCCCTTCCTTTGTTACATGAGGGAGCAAAACGAAGAGAGGACAAAGCTGCTTAGCAACTCCAGATACAGTCCTAAACCTGAACAGCAAAAGTCAACATGGCTGTCACAGTATCAGAACTGATCCCATTACAGAGCAAGATGCACATGCATATTTTATTACACATACTCTTATTCATTTGAGGAGTATGCTAGGTTTAGTTTAATGAAGGCAGTATGAGGTGGGGGCGGGGAGAAGAATAGGAGAAAATGTTGTTACGTGTGCATGCATATGCGCATATATAAACCACAGACGTGTGTTAAATCACAGCTCTCTTCTTCAGTCCATTGAAGACAGATTTAAGTGATATCTGGCACATATAAAAGGTCTTTGCCTAGTCTTCAAGATATAACAGGTGATACAATAGTAGCAGAATATTTGAATGTATTTATTTAAATATGCATAGCTGGGAATACTAATATGTCTGATAGTCAATTGTATGTTATTTTCTTAATATTTTTTCCCCCTCAGAACTCCTAAGAAGTGCTGTAGAACTTCAAATCAAAGTAAATCCTGGTATTATTCTCACTAATTTTAATCAAGATTGATTTGGTTAGGTCATACACCAATGTTTACAGCTATGTTAGAAATTACAGAAGTCTACCCAAACAAAGATTCATCTTCTAAAACAAGTTTCACTTATGTGCCTGAAATTTGATCTACATATTTTGTCCTAAAACACTGAAAGCAGATATAAACCAGTTCAAGAAAACATTTAGCATCAGAAAACCTATAACACACTCTTCCAAATATTTTGACATGTAAACCATTCTGTTCAGACATATTACACTACATGTAAGCACTAGGAGCTTAAAAAGACATGCTGATTATGTAGTGTTTCAGGATGGAAGTGAAGTTGTACTAAAATCTTTACTTATCAACCCAAAATCCAGAGCTCAAAGCTCTTTCAGAGAGTATGTCTCAAAAAGGAAAGTTTTAAGTAAAGAGGCAAAAAGAGTAAGACCTAGAACTAATAAGTAGTACAACCAGAATTAATTCAGGTACTTGTCAGACAGGACTCCCTTCCAAGAAGATTTTTACCAACAAGCAGTTGATGGTGGCTATCAATCAGTTAAAACCCATAACCCCCACATGTACTTACAATTAGTGCTGAAAAGACTTTGCTCACTCTGAGCGCTGCTGACTGATGAGAGGCTAGGAGTTCTCTCAAGCACTGATCTTTTGACAGGCACTTTGGATTTGGCAAGGGATTTACCAAAGCTAGTCCATGAGGCTGGAGAATTTTTCACTGAGGCATGCCTCTCTCCTGGCAAAGATCCTACACCTGTCAATTAGGGGGGAAAGAGGAGGGAGAAATAAGAACAAAAGGAGTAGGAAAGAAACTTAAATGATTGCTTCTTTTACGTGTATGCCTATAAATAAAAATATTTGCACAGTAAAAATCCATATAAAATGGCTTAATCTACTTCCTGTTGACATGGTAAAAGTGCTGTAAATGCATAAAAACAGTTCCAAGGACTTAAAGCCTTAGAAACAAGTCAAGAGCTTAACAGATTTGCCTTCAGTGCAGACGTCTGCACATATTAAAAAAGTCTTTCTTTGTATTTTCCCACCTCACATTATGGTTCCCTGTACTGGCAATCCCACAAAAATATAACCTCCATTTCAAAGACAATCTAAGAAAGGATTCTTCTTTCAAACTTGTTTGTTCCTCCCCAAAATAGATCCACAACCCCACTCCCCTTGGCCAGAACACTCTAAAAGATAATATCCTTTCAAGGAATTAGACAGCACGAGAGTATCAAATTGCTTTGTACTCATATAATACATATCCTGAAAACTGAGTAGTTCTACAGAACTAGTTTAACAGCACTTCCAAAAACAAGTTCTTAATGTCAGTTGGTGCAGAAACATTTTTGCATTAAGTCCAGTTTTCATTTGAGCTTGTTGAACACCAGCACTCAACAAGTTAATCAAACAGGAAAAGCACCTACACAAGAGATAGGTATAGGAGGAGCTCACTCTTGCATTACTAACAAAGCAAATACACTTTCCACAAGAAAATCTCAGTTTAGACAAATTAAGCTTCTAGTTTATTTCCTGAGAAGTGGGCACCCAGATTAAAATTTCAATGGCCCAGAGAAGTTATACACACACAGACTTCTCTTGCCAGCTCTGAGTTTATTCCTGCCAGCCCCAGTATCAAGAGCTTAGTATCAGCTTTCTGAATATGGATAAGAGGCTGTCATTTTTGTGCAAAAACAGAGAAGACAGACCTATATTTTTTAGAAAATATTTTATTATAAGAAAAACTATCTACAATATGTTGATTTCTTATGCCACTGCCATTTTCAAAGCTGATAGTTTATCTTAAAGGAAAAGAAGCAACTACAGTGTCTAAGAATTGACATAGAACAATCAAATTTCTATTTAAAGGGAATACCCTTACATTAATTCTTGTCACTAAACAACATTTCAACTTTGCTTAAGCTAGAAGTCTGCTGAAATATGACAAAATTAGCTAGTAATTTCACTTTAAGCAACACTAGTTTTACTACACGATTTCTACTCCTAAATACTAATGACCAAGAAACCTGCAATTTGCACTAAACCCAGGAAATCATGACATTAAGGGGACTGCATTAAATTTTGGAAAATAAAAACATGCCCAATGTCTGCCTTTCAACAGTAGGTGGTGTGACAGGATTAGGTAACTTGCCTGAAAACATCCTGTATCAAGTAGACAAAACCAGGAACAGGATTGGTAAATGAAGGTATGTCCAAGCTACTTCCCTCAGTTCAGATCAATTCAGAAACAAAAGAGAAGCCTCATAATATATACTAAACCTGCATTAGCCTATTACATACTACTGGTCACAGAATACAACACACAAACTTCAATGAGCAATTAAACAAGCTTTTAGGATGTCTCTTCACAGGAACACTATTACTACCTGTCACTAATTATGTAGAACTCTGATTCTGTACATAGCTTTACCGTAGCCTGGTATTAAACCTCTGAGACAAAATTATCAGCCATATTTTAGAATTTTTTTCAAAGTCATTGAAAGGGACAATTGAATATATGGAACATGCTAAAGAGCATACAAGCTTTGTTGTGCTATGAGAACACCATAAATTCACACTTTTTAAAAACACCTCTGAAACAGCACTCCAGACAACATAACAGAAACAAATTTATGTGTTTGACCAAAAAAGTTTCCGTCCCATTTGCATGTCATAGAACAAACCTGACAGCTTTATAAAGCTTCCCACAATGTTTTCTAAATTTTTTTTTAATTAATGGGTCAACATACCAGGAAAATATCTAATCCAAACCAGTCAGAATTCCTTTTGTAAATACCCTCCCAGCAAAACAAGGCACAAACCCTAACAACTCCCCCAAAAAACAAACAGAAAGAAGTGTCACTGTACAAACACTGTGTTTAAAGTTTGTATGACTTAGTGAGTTAATGTTCTACATTACAAAAGGAAGCTAGAGGAACAAATGCATTTTATCAGCTGTATTTGATTACTTAAAGGTGAAGGTAACATGTTTGACTGCCATTGTGCTGGACTCATTCATCCATTCCAAAACATACCGGAACAAAATCCTGTTTTCTTCACAGTGATTTTCACTCAAGAGGAATCAAAGTAAGCATGTGAAAATCTGAGTCTTGTCTAGTACAGCATGTTCTCTATACATGATCTGCAGCAAGCCCAACTTGTCTGCAGAGGCTGCAATGTGGCAGCGCTCTGAGCGCAAACCCATCCAGTGAGCACAGCAATCTTTAGCATGTCCAGTTTCAAAAGCATGTCAAACCTTTTCTAAGCAGATGACCTTTTCTCTTAGTTTTTCTGCTGCTTGGTACTTTCCTATAATGCTTCTACTGAAGTAATTACTCAAGCACTCAAATGCATTTTTCAAAAGCCCAGCTCGAGGGAGAATTTAAGTAATGACAAAAGATGATTAAGAAACTACTCTAGGCATTACTTCAACTAATGGTTTTAAAAGATTTTTAATAAGTACCATTCCCTAAGAAAGGAGTTACCCAGAATTAAATGCAAAGATTTTGAAGACAGAAGCAGGAAGATATGGAATACAAACAAAAGTATTGGAAATGAGCATAAAAGCAGGATATTTAGTCAACCACTATTATAAACAAAACAAGCAGTAGCATCGAAGTAACAGGCTTTCATCAGTTATTTAATCTAGTCACTGAAGTGGGATACCAGCAATACTGCATTCCTCTACAGTGAACTAATTAGTTGGCAATTCTTTAGAAAAAAGTCTCCATGCAACAACCATGTTACTTGAACTATGTTAAAGTCTCTCTTGTATTGGAATGGAAATAAGCAAAGAACAAAGCTCATTCTTCAAGAAGCTCTTAAGTGAGCTTTCATATCCTTACTCAAATAATCATCCTTTCATATCAATCCAACATAGGTGGTTATTGTCAAGAAAAAGTTAAGGCTTCCTTTAAACAGCACTGGAGCCTAAAAAACCACATAATGACAGAATGTTGACATGAGGCAGACTGTAAAGCCAAATATATATTCACAAATTCTGAAATTTCATGTCCACCATTTCAAAACACATCAACACATTTTACATCTAGAGCTGAACACTGAGCAACTGGCATTCACTGAGCTACATGGCACCTGGAAATGAGTGGTTGGAAGCCTTTTCCAAACATGAATTTTGAGCACGCTAAGTGCAAAAGGAGTTTTTTGAAGGATACTGTTTGTTGTTGCTGCTTTTGTTTAAACCTAAAGCTAGCACTAATAGTTGTTTCGGCCCTTCAACGCCTAACCTCTTGAAAATGTTGAATTTTGGATTTTTGCTTAATGCATTTCTGATTTTCCCTGTGAGTTTAAAAATCCAAAGGGTTCTGTTTTAAAAATACTAAACTTCTTAGCTGGCAAAAAAGTACTGTCTAAGCCTACAGTACAAGGTCTTGATAAAGCACCTTGGGAGTAAACCTCCAAGAAAACAAGCTTTTTTTGGCATCTACTGAAAGGTGCAAGTAAATAATGGAAAAACAAACTGGACTTTGGTATTGTTTCCAGCACACTGATCTTCACATACACGTAAGAGTGCCTAAGGTTGCCATTTTAAACAGTGTGAAGCAGTAGCAATACTAACAGTTTTCTGATGGCTGCAAGCTCCCCAGTTTGCCTGATTAGCCACTCAGCATTATTAACTATACTATCTATTATGCTATACATGTACCAGTGTTCCTTCAAGGAAGGAAGACTGGTTATAGTATGTTTTGTAATTCTGAGGTAATGTCTTTCTAATTATGTCTCTCTTTTAAAGTCTTAAGTTACTACCAAAATTACCAAAAAGGCAGGACACAGTTACATTATGTTGCTATGAATGCCCAAATGTTCAACATAAACATGGACAAAACCAGGAAATTTCAAGTTATTCCTGGGGCTTGAAATATTTATAGGAGAGACATTTACTAGTTTAGCAAGTAACAGCTGGTCAGAGAACAGTTTATATACTAAGGCAAGATTCAATTTTCCATTGATACAGACTTGGACAGCCTTCTTCCCTTTCCCCTACAACCCTCAGACATGTAGCAAGGAACCAGCAGTAAGCTAGTGCCAAAATTCTAACTAGGGTGTCAGCAGCCATGCAGGTAGGTGTTCACATGTTCTTCCCCTCTCAGCTAAACATTCTTGGACTAAAACTGGAGAATGGATCATCACTGCTACAGAGCATTTATAAGCAGTTACCAACAACCAAAACAACCCTTTTTCTTCCCTCAAATGATCCTACCACCAGAAGAGTGACTGGGGTGCTTTCAGTTAGAGGGAGAGAAGAGTAGTGTCTCATGTATGCCTACTGTTCAATTTCACTTTTGCCCCTTCCTAGGTCCAGTTTTGAAATGTGGCAGATTTCCTCCCAGTTAAACCCTTCCACAATCAGTGACTTCTCCCTTCCTCATCTTCCTTTCAACCCCTTGCATTATAACCTCTCCAGCATCTAGAAACAGCCCTTTTCTACCCTGGCCTCAAGTCTGAGCTCACACTCTCTCTCTCCCCTCCTGTCTGCCCACAATGATGCCTGCTGGATTTAGTCCATCTTAAGTTTTTCCTTTTGAAGACTGAACTAGAGCAGCCCCATGAGGGACCATGCAGTCTGCATAGTCATGCTACCAACCTCCTATGAGCCCAAGCAAAGCCTGTCTCTGGACAGCAGATAGTTTTACACCAGCTTCCCAGGCACAGTAGTGCTCACAAAGCTTGCCCACTCTGGTTTTGCCAGGAGACTCTCGTAGGCTGCATGCTGACTTAAACAATCCAATCCCAACTACTAGCTTTAACACAGCTATGGTAAAGCTCAGTCTGTTTAGGAGTACTGGGCACAAGAAGTCAAATCAATGTACTGCAAGGTAAACTGAGGCAGAAGAAAGCCACGAGGTTGGTGGATGGGGTTCATCCTATCATGCTTTTCATTATTGTCCAGCTCTCCATACCACACAGCCTTTATGTCTGGCACTGAATTTTGTTTGACTTAGATTGCAGCTTTAAAACTCACATTGTCTACAAACCTTAAATTTTCTGTTGCGGGACTTCACGTGTTTCTTGAATGAAAGAGGAAGCTCGCTGCAGCCAAACAAATACAAATTTATTCTGGAAGACAATTATGCATACTTCCCTCCTCCTTTACACCTACCCTGCGAGAATTCAGAACTAAGCAGTACAGGTAAAGAGCTATTGAAGACACACCAGCATGTCCTAGCAAGCAAATGACTAGGCACCAAGAAATTCCCCTGCAGGGAAGTAGTGCACACCTCTCTCCTAAAGGAGAATATTCTTATAGATACATTCCGACAGCGTCAATATGCTGACTGTTAGAATCAGTCTCTGCAAGTACGATCACGCTTCTTGGTACAGGTACAACATATAAAACTTCAATGGGGCTAGTCACAATATTGCCTGTAAAAAGTCTGGGAACATATGGGAAAAATTTATTTCCCTAACTACGGTCACTGATGGCACCTTAAGCAAAGCTGACACAATGAAATGCCTCCTTTTGAAAGCTGTATTACCTGAATTATCCATAAACTCAAGTATTTCCAACTCCCTCTGCCTCTTCTCCCTCATCCCCTCAAAACTCAAATAACCCCATTCATATTCCCCTCAAAACTCAGATAACCCCATCCAAATTATACAGAGATAAATAACCCTACTTACTTTGAAATCATTCACAGCAACAGATCCCATACTACCTCACAAACAAAAACCCTTTCACTTTTACTTGTTTCTCATGGTCAACTTGACTTCCAAAGCTAAACAGAAATTATTTTATTCCAAAATACATTTTTATGATGAACCCTATGAAAGGCTTGCAAAAACACAAGCTGAACCTATCGCAGAGAACAGTTCTTGTTAATGAAAAGTAACAAAAGAAAATAAGTGTCAAAGTTATGGTAAGCTTTTCTGATAGTGTATGTAGTCAAGGCTAAAAGCAAATTGATAAAGCTACATTCAGATTACATCGTTTTGTGGCTCCTTTCTGGCTTCAAATTGTGAATTGACCATTTTGTAGCTGAATGACCAACACCTGGGGCAGGAATTTAACAGTCAGTACTTGGCGCAAGTAAAGATACTGCTCCAGGCAGCTTCCAGCAAACCATTCCTGTTGAGGATGTCCAGGAAGTAAGGGTTAAGTAGACTGGAAACATTACTAGGCAAGTCCAACTCAACTGACTGGAGAAACAGTAAACAGCAAGGCTCTCAGGCCCTCACAATTAACACTGTTTTCTGAACTCTCACAGACTCATCAACTGGACAAAAGTCCTTTTGGATACACAGTGTAAGTTCTTCCCCAGTTTAGAGAACTGGTTACGAGACCCAGAATCACTATGCAGAGGAGATGTCTGGATTATGATGACCAAAGAAGGAGTATGACACAAGCTGTGTGTCATACTATGGACTACAGATCTTATGTTCTGTGAAGACCCATGTTTTAGTTTCCTCCTTCTGATACCTCTGAAGGTAAACATGCAAGATTTAAGTTCACTTTTAACACAGGCTTTAATTAGTACAGATATTTTAAAGAAAATGAGACTGAAACTCACTAATCTGGACTAAGAAGGACAAATAATCATCTTGGGTAAACTAGTGTATGAAGAACCCGCTTTTAGGATTCATAAAAGAAGCTGGCTGCTCTGTAAAACAAAGCATAAAAAGACTGGCTAAAATGAAATTTTAAGCCTTATTTGTAGACCTTGGTGCATCCCAGACATGTTTATGAGAAAATATATTAACACCTTTACAAGTGACTGTCTATTCTAGGATTTTGAGTAAAGTCATGACAGTTTCAATCCAGAGAACCTGGAAGTTATGTTTGTCTTTTTAAATATTTTGTTTCCTCTTGGCAGTATGTCAATCCAGCTTTAAAGAGTCACATGGTGGATAACAGAATGGTACAAGCTGAAAAACTGTTTTCACTAACTATATTTGGGTTGGCTCCTAGTTCAGTGTCAGAATAAAGATTCAAGGACTGTGAGAATGCTTAGTGGAACTAAATTGTTTTGGTCCTGCTTCGCTAGTATTGTGAAAGGCTGTACCAAGGAGTCCTGAATTATCAAGTTTATATATGTGTCCAGCTATATGAAAACTGACTGAAACCATTTGGTTTGAATTTTCCATCTGAGAAGCCTTTCTTTGTGCAATAAACATCAATAACACTCAACCACAAACTGAGTCTTAATCTTTCACCACCTGATCTGTGTAACTATGGAAGCTTCTCTCAATCACACACAATTTAATGTATGATGAAGTCAAAATTCAGCTGCAGGAATTTAGCAATTATGAACTACAAAGAAAATCAGTATTTCAAAGTATCACTACACCTGCATACACATTTTTTATATTTTTGGGGAATTATTTTTCCTATGCTTCTAGTAGTTGCAGAAGCATGGGAAAAACCCTTCAGTATGATCAACTTGTCATAAGGGAAAGATCTCACTTGTTCAAAATTACCTTTAAGGAAACACAGAATTCATACTTCAAAGCTTCTCTGTATCCAGGCTTTCAGTGGTCTCGTTAAATGCTATGAAAATACCCTCAAGAGAAAAAGGGACCACTGGACTAGATTAATGGAAATTAGAAGCATAGGGCTGCTACACTGAAGGAATACCAGTAACTTAAATCAGAAACAAAAGGGTACCCGAAATGTCAAAAAAAACCCCACCAGATAGCAAGAGACATTTTTGTTACACAGATTGATTTACATGGTTTCAGTTTATCACTGCAAGTCTTTGAACCGTAAGCAGAGGAATAGTACTGCTGATACTTTCAGATTCCCAAAGAGTTTCAATTACATAGAAAGCATCTCGACAGAGCTAAGAGATCCAAAAGAATGTAAAGCTTCTTACAATGAGAAATAATTTAAAGTAATGGTGTAATTTTAAGGCAGAACTGGAGATGAAGTTATAGCATATCAGAAGTCTTACTTGCAGGTAAAGCTCCTCTCCTTAACATAATTTCAGGCAGCTTGTCCTAGTCCTAGCTAGTCCACAAAAGATGGCAAAAAAGGCATTGGTGGGCATATACATTTTTAGATTTACTGTAAATCATTTTGTTTCCTATTTGATGCTGTTTAAATAATTTCCTGTGGCTCAAACTGTCACAGTGCTTTTGTTCAACTGCACAGGTGGTAATACACAGTTGCTGGGGCAGGTATGATAGCAGAAAATCATGGAGTGATGTTCCATGGGAACACCAAAGCTCCTCAGCTTCTCCAATCCCCTTCAACTCCTCCCTTCAGGTGAGGCAAAGACATGACTCTTCACAAACCATAACATCTCAACTGTTATCAGGCTATTACTCCTCCACACTGGCTATGACACATCCAAATCAGAAGGCTCTGTGTATTTCACGGGAACAGAAGCAACAGTTGCTTTGATTTTTAAACTAGTTCAAAGTCCTCTACCAGGGCTCTGAAATTATATATCCCTTCCAGTAAAAATGGCTAAGTCAAACATGTTATTCTCTGTCTTGAATTCTAATAAATGTTTTTATTGACAGAAAACAAACATAGCAAAACACATACAGCCTGCCATCCAGTACTACAGAAACCTACACACCACCACCACGGGAAAAGTTACCTGTAGAGAATTCAGATTTTTGTCTTACAGTGAGTGTGTTATCTCCTCTTATGAAGAAAGAGATAAATACTTACAGAAATAATTTTGAGGCATCTAGCTTGCAGCAAATCTAGACATCTGGTCACGGTTGCAGAAATGGGGCTTCATCATTTCCCAAATCACTTTGGTACACTGGATCAAGGTGGGCTTGTCTTTTAGAGAACCTATTTCTAATTCAGCAAAAACTTCAAGTTTCAGCTAAAATACACCGATAGTGGTAAACAATGCTGAGCAACCATTTTGAAATAAATCAACCCAGTTATTTCTAGCCTAATATGCTCTGCAAATAACCTCACAGAAATACAGTGTTTGGCATATGAGTTCAGCTCTCCCTCTGCTGTCTTCTGTTCAGGCGAGAATCAGGAAATTTCCTGAGAAGAAATTCTTTCTTCTTATGTTACCACTGAGTACTTAAGTTTTACAAGTGGTAAAAACTCCTGACAAGTTCCAAGGATCTTGTAACTGGTGTTTTATACATGGCATTTTTTTCTTTCATTTCTTGAACAGCCATTATATGAAGATAACTCTCACAAGCTCTTGATTATTCTAGGAATAATACACACACTAGTACATTTTGGACAGATGCACCACTTCTGTCCCTCACCATACATATGTGAGAGTTGACATAGAGCTATACTATCATTTGTCTTGTTCAGAGTATTTAATGAATTCAACTACATAAACTTCTCTTGTCGCCCAAAGATCCAAATACTATCAGTAACTGGATAAGAAATAGCTGCACATATGTTAGTACCTCAGGAAGAAACAAGTTCATTAGGATTTGGACATTTTTAAAACTCAACTTGACAAACAACTGAACAACCTAGTCTGAATTCAGTAATGACCCAGTTACAGGCAGCAGGGGATGGACTAGGCGACCTTCAGAAGTCCTTTCCTTTCTGGATTTAGCTAGTCTGTCTGTAGTCTGACAAAATCCTGACAGCAAACAACTGTACAGCTACTGAATGATTTATCTGGGGGCTGAAGTTTAATACCAAAGTGTTCAAATGACTCCACTGGAAAAAACAGTCATCCCCTTCAGGAATGCTTTAGCCTAAAGAGGTAACTGGGTTTGGTTTACAAACTGCCACTTTGCCACAAAAAGTGTATGTACAGTTTTACTTCAAAAATGTTAGAAACACAAGGGGTAAGCAGCAGCAAGTATGGTTTTACCTGAAAGGTGTGGTCGCATAATACTGTGGGGGTTTAGCAGCAATCCCAAATAACTCCTACTGTGTCCCATATCCCACCCCATAATCCTATCCTATGACTTGCATCAGTACAAGGTTTGCCAAGGAGCAAGGACGCATTTTTAAAAACTCCCTTTGTAAGGGATGGGGAAATTAATCTGATACAGTTAAATGCATCAAACCCTACTTTGGAGCACCAAAACACTGCATAAGCAAGATGAAGGGTAACGTGCTAGGACCAGTAAAACTAGGAACATGGAACTGGAGAAAGGGCATAGAGAAAACAAATTTCTTCTCATGTGCAGCATTAAAGTTCCAGTCTTACCAGATCACACCACAAGTTTGAAATGTTGAAGCGCTACTTTTTGCTTTTAGTTTAAGCAGCCTTTTTGCAGTAGGAAAAATTTGGAAAATATTCTACTGACTACCGTCATTTCAACATACATCAATTGGCTAAGGAGTGACAGATCTACTTTAAAAAAAAAATCTGGGGAGTAAATGTTTTTATTGTCAACAGCAAATTACTTCTGTTTCCTCTGAAAGTAATTTTTTTTTTTCTGAAGAGAAGAAGTTAGTCATATAACTCACCTGTGCTTACATTTATTTCTAGTGACAGTATCATAAATCCTATCTGGATTAATAACCAAAAGGAAAACTCTATATCCATATCCATCTCTCTTCTTCTAAGGCCATAATTACAGACAGGAAAGGTTTGGGCTGGTATTTAGAGGGGTGATGAGTTCTACAAGAAACTAGCAGCCTACAGGTTGGTGCCTGGTTCATTGAGCAAGCCTCACATGAGCAAGCCTCAAGTGGGAGAATAGTCTATACTCACTTTCTTTGAGGGACTCATCCCATAAAGGCATACATACACAGATTTTATCACACTTCACCACTTGTATATAATTAAGAAGACTTTTTTTTATTGTTTTATAATCTTAGATTGAGTGGGTTAAAAAATAAAAAAAAAAGAACAGGTTTTACTGGGTATAGCTGGGTGTGTACTCTCCAAATTACAGGGCATTGTAGTGTAGTCATTCATAGACAGGCTACCTTTGCAGCTAGTTAGATTGCCACACTTGGTTAAAAAAACCCAGCACATAATCAACCAGAGCACTTCTGAATCCCTATAATACAGTTACAGAATGTAGTTTCTAGTCATGAGATTTGAGCAGCAGCCTACAGACTAGATGAGAGATTCATCCCTACCCTTGCTACTAATCAGTCTGAGTTTAATTAGCAGCTCAAGCAGTAGTCTCACCTTCAATTATGTTCTCCCCTTTCTAGAAACTACAGAGCTGTACTAAAATTAGGTTGAACAAAATATGTTATGTCCTGAAATAAGGACTCATTCCCATTGGGGGAGCATGCAGGTGCTTATCACAAGAGCATTGTACCTGGGCACTCTATTTTTCCCTCTTTCAATCTGTAATTGTAATTTCACAAAATCCTATAAAAGAACCAAATATAAATAATATTTAATAATGATTTTTGTAATAGCACCACACCCTGTATTAGCAAATTACAATTTAGACAGTATTGTATTTAACACTGACATATAGCTCTGTACCACCCTAAAAGTTGTGTCAGAAAGTACATTAAGTATGATACCTTAATTTTAAGAGACTAGTTAAGTGGTAATATTCCAGTGAAAAATTCTCTTACCAGAGTTTGATGACACAAGAGCTTCTTTGCGAGAAGGTGTTTTAATAGTGCTGATAGTTTTATTTTCACATCCTTTCTTCAAGGTCGACACAGATGGAACCATTTTAACCTTGGGAGTTAATACACTTCGTAGTGTGATTTGGTCTTTCTTTGGTATGTTTCTCCCTTGTGTTGTTCCATCTTTCACAGAAGGCATCTGTTTTAAGAAAAAAACAGAAACCAAAAAGCCAACAACAATTCAACCCACACACCACCGCTGTGAGAAACTAAAGATCTTCCTCTGCAGCATCTGCAATGAAATACTGACCACCCAAGTAGGAAATATGCTTAGTCTTTATCCCATTGTCAACATCTGCAGTTCAGAACCTCAAGAACAATCTCCTGAATGGCCTTCAGCAATGCAAACTATTAGTTTGAAGCTAATCACTAGTAATGACCAACACACTAAAAAGAGGTTACAGAGGCCATCAGAATTTCTTCCTCTTCCTCCCCAAACTCTAATTAAACCACTCAATTACATGACTACACCTACTCTCAAGACCTTAACCAACGAACTACACATGTTCAAGGCCCTGAAAATTTAGTTGTCCCGTACTACCTGAAATGTCACAGTCCTTGTAATTAGTTTCCTGATCTAGGTCTTATGTCACAGCAGCTTAAAATCCGTCACATTGAGATGCCATAGACAAAACACAAGTGCAGGAGTAGATCCAGGACAGGTAATAAAACAACTGGTCTATATGTGTGAAACTGGTTTATATATGTTTCACACAGAATTCTTGCTCCAGTTTATACAGCCTTTAGCTCCTGGCCACTCCTGTCAAGCCTATAAAGACACAGCTGACAGTTCAGCTCTTCATGTGCTTTTCTGTGACTCAAGCTGATTGCAGCAGTTCGCTCAGAGTACCAAACGTTCCATTTTCAACTACAATCCTCATGTTCATTTTCAGATGTTAATTTGTAGTTTTCCACTTTAAAAGACCACTTCTTAAACTTAACCCAGCTGATTTGTCTACTGCGCATTTTACAGAAATTTCTCTATGGTTTCTCCAGGCACAAGCAGAACAATTAAAATCACAGTTTTCCTTTTTGGCAATGGAATGAATTAAAAGCACTCTCTCCAACTCTTCATACCAAAAGTAAGGACTGACAAAGAATGCAAACTCTTAAACTGTAGAATAAAAATAGACCATCCTTGCTTTCATGCTTACTTAGGTTTTCAAGTTAAATTATTAGCCAAATAATAGTACTTATTACTTTCTTGTGCAATGCTTCAAAAATGTTTTAAGTAGCCTCCCCCATATAGTGTGCTTCACTGGAATTTTTCTGGCAAATTAATAAGGCCTGTCAAAAATTCAGACAACAGTTTTACCAGTAACAGCTGCAGCCTCCGTTTCACCAATTTAACATAAGCTATTGAATCCACAAGCCAGCAATAAGAGAGACTCCAAAATGCACCAAGACTGTGTCCCTACTACACCACCTGACATCCTGGTCAACCCAATTCTGACACTCTTCCCTTCTTTCCCCTTCTCCTTGTCTTTTAACCTTCTTTCAGTGCATTTGAAAGCAGCATGTTTCTCCTGACAGGCAGCTGACTCATCCCAAAATATTTCCCAACCAACCAGCACACGCATACCTCCCGGCCAGGAAGTTTGCACCTTCCAGCTGGCTGACTGCCTAAAACCAGGTATATGCCCTCTGCATGAGAAATATTTCCTGACTGCTCCCAACTATTCTAATGAGTCCCAGCTCTACTTCAAACAAATAAACTCCCAAATTATACAAAGGAGACAGTGAAATTAAGATGTTAAAAACAAAATGTTTCACCAACTTATTGGTCTCTGGGTTTTGTGTGACTTAATGTGACTGTTCATATACACACAACATTTACACAAGTAATTTTTAAAAGTCTACTTTAGTTCTAAAGCACATTTTGAAAGAAAATTC
>NW_005054297.1:16327450-16328770 GCF_000277835.1 Geospiza fortis
ATAGCAGAGGCAGCTGAAGATTTTGAAAGGGTTACTTAAGACATCTGAGTTGAAATAGATCGGAGAGGGAGGTTTGTGATCAGCTCTGGGGCTACAGGAGTGCACTGCCCCCATGCTGGTGGGGCAGCCTACTGTAGATGCACGTGGGACCCCTTCAGAGTCACTGGAAAGCAATTCCATATCAGTTAACTGCCTCCATCTTCTATAAAGATGAGACAAGATCAGCCAAATGACAAAACAATTCCAATGTCCCCTCCAGCAGAGCAGAGCCATATACCCTCACCCAAAACCCAATGGAAAGGTGAAGGGGCAGGATTGACAGGGACAGATGCTGGAGGACAACTGACCACACATGGAGTGGAGATTCACAAACAAAAATCAGCACAGAGCCCTTGCAACATATAGTGACAAGCTCCTAACAAGCACTAAGACTACACCCAAGTACCAAAACCACAAAGATGCAAATGAGAGAGAAGATCAAACTGTCCAAAGCAGCTGGATGACCTCTGTAGCACTCCATACAAAAGGCTCCTAGTACCAGAAATGAGACCAGAGGCAGGAAGAACCTCAGATTTATAACATAGGGTTGCTGTGGGTGGGGAATCTGCCAGAAGGAGGCTTTCAGGGCAATTAAAACCTGAATGGGTGGGAAGAAGTCCACTGGATCTGACTAGGCAATCTGGCTGAAGATGCATTCATGGACAAAGGTCAACTTCCCAACCATAGAAAATGAACACCTTGAACACCTTCACCTGTCTGGAATGACAGATTAGACTCTCCAACCACAGAGCAGGGAGGACACTTGTCATCAAAAACAATGAGCAAACAGGTCTCTGGTGTTTAAACAAAAATGCAGACTGATATCAGAGTGTGGAATCCTCAAACAAGGACACTGATATAATGACATATTTGAAATTTGGTGCAGCAGTACATGTACATCAGGACTAAGTATGGATGGTGGGCAGAATAACTCATAATTCACATAAGAATTATATTAAAGTCCAAAATTATTTCACTGTTTCAACTATGGTGACAATACTGGATGACAGTTGCAACAAGATCAGAAAAGATTTTAATAATACAGATAATACTAATATTAGATTTCTGGTATAGCAATGTTGATTAGGAACATTGAAGAATGATTCCTCTACAAAAAATACGATTACAGAATTAAAGACTTCTTTGGGAAACAACTTTGTTCTGAGAAGCAACTCTTGATTTGTTCTTTAACAAGTAAGTTTAAATCCTCACAGAAAGCATATAAGCCATTCTGGAAACCACAGCAGGGGAAAGAAAACAAACTCTCATGCACAAATACTT
>NW_005054297.1:16328836-16329157 GCF_000277835.1 Geospiza fortis
CTTTTTTCTTTAAAACTTTCTTTCTTTCTTCAGCTGGAAACACAGCTAGAGTGGATACATTCAAAATAAAGCCTTTATCACACTAATGAAAAGTATAAAGCTGCAGGGCCCATACATAGTTTTGAGTACAAAACAGCAACATCCAAAGTAAGACTACTACAGAACTTCAAGAATTTGTCTGCTCACTATGAACCAAACACAGAGTGGATTCTGGTCAATAACCTTGTCTTTACATGGTACTTTGAAGATTTGACTCAGATTGAAGGTAAAAAGACCATGAAATAAGGAAAAAAAGCGCTACTGAGATCAGAAAGCACAACT
>NW_005054297.1:16329167-16359429 GCF_000277835.1 Geospiza fortis
GTCTAGTTAAAACATCTCCTGCTTCTTCAAGGCTGATCTAGATCTTTTGCTTAGTGACTATTATTCAATCCCTAAAGAAACATAAACAACTGTAGTACCCTCACTTTCACGTTTAATTAGGAAACTTAAGGCAGATAGAAGAGTTCTTAAAAAAGTCTTTCCTGAAGGCAGGGCAAGAATCTGTTTTGAATAATTTTCCATTAGTTTAAGTCAATCACAGAATCAACTGCTGAAAAATATTTGCAAACTTTGCTTTCACTGTTGTTTTGACACATTGAAACTTGTTTCTGCTTGTCTGGATACTAGCCCTTAACACAGCTTGCTCACCTAGTCATGCAACAAAAGTTAGATTCCATTTTGATTCAGCAGTAGCTCAGATCAAACCAGAAGTCTTACCTCTTTCAAGAGTTTTCATTCTGCAGAAAATAGGCAATTTCAAGACTTAGCAAGAATAAAATCCCAAGAATTTAAAGAATGTTGCATTACCTTACAGTATATGTAGCTAATAATGCCCAAATTTGAAACAACACAGGTAGTTAAGTAAAGTTTGATTCAACCGATGCTGAAGAAACTCCAAAAAAATAAAAGCAGATTTGATACTGAGTAGAGAAATGAAGGAAGCACATCAAAGTTGCACATACCAAGGTAGACATATACATATATAAAAAAGTCTGTTACTCAGTGCTCTGGATTTTCACACAGCCAGAGTACCTGTAGAAATCAATTACTAATTCAACTATTTTTAAAGCAAGCCTTCACTATATTAATCAATACTTTCATGAACAAGCAGACCAGCTTCACATCCACATTTAGAGTCCTGAAAGCATCCTGCATAAACAGAGAGGTATTCCTAAGGACCAGCCATGGTATTTAAAAATCTGTAACCTAGATGAACATTACTCCTTGAAGAATTGACATTCTGTAACTTGCATATAACAAAGAAATTCATTAGTTTTGGATTTGCCATATAAGGCTGAATGAAAAATTAACCTCAGCTCAGCATCTCCTCCATGGGGGGGGGAGTTGGTAGCAGAAACAGACATAACAAGTTGCCCTCGCTGAGAACACACTGTTCCTGGCAACTAGTGACTGGAGGAATTCTCTAAACTAAATACTAATAAATTTGCTTTGACTTGGTCTTACATCAAGCATTATGAATGCCTGGCCTCCACAACACACTACAGTGCAGTGCAAAACAGTTCAGCTGGTTTTGCCTTCAGTAAAGCTCAGCTTACCAAACTTCAGTTGTGCACCTCCAGTGCTTACGCACAGCAGAAAAAGTCTTCAGTACCTGAGCTCTATATTTTCCCCTTCCCCAACTGAAATAAGAGCTTGGGGTAACAGCAGGACCACTTGGAAAACAAAAACAAAAACACACTAAAACAAAACAAAAACAAACAACCACAAACAACAACAAAAACAACAACAAAAGAAGCTTGGCAAGTAGGCTCTCCTAAAAAGAGGAGAGATTGGCTGCCAACAGCCTCAGATCCAGGAGAAATACACTAAATACACTACAACATACAGAACTGGGCTCAGAGCAAGATCTTGTCACTTCTACTAACCAACAAGAGGTGTCCAGGGGTGTGGTATTAAAGGGCAGGGGGACAGTCCAACAAGAGTTCAGGGTGAGGTAAACAGGAATCAAAACCAGATAATCACAATATATAATTCAATTTACAGGTTGACAAATTACTACAAGAATTCAAGTTAGTTTGTGTTAGTGTCACAATGCAGATGTCAATAATTTTTCACTTTTCCCGGTACTCCATCTGGAACTTAATTCTTTCAAGCAAATCATCACAGAGCATTTACTCAAACCCACCAGCTGTTTGTGAAGCCTGCATGAAGGGGGGACACGGGGTGGGGAATAAATCTGAAAGGAGAGGGCGTGCCCAGGCACGCAGGGAGGCTGTCAAGAGTGCTGTAATCAACTGAACATGCATTGATACCAGGCAAAATGCAGCATCAGCATTCCCTCAGAAAACCATATTATATGGTCATGATTACATGAAATTAAAAACCATACAAAGCATTTAATATGTTAATGTATTACACTACAACCAGTTTACTTGCCCTGGAACACAACACAATCACAGAAGTATGACTTTTTCAGCACATACACCTGAAGGCAGAGACGGCATCATCCGCACCAAACAGGCATTTCTCCCAACATGCTGTTCAGTGTTGCTTGACTATGCCCCATAAGAAAGCAGTAAGAAAACACAAAATGGTTCAGGTAATGTTGCATTTACACAGAACTGTAAATTTCAGAGCTCTCTCTGCTGCCTCAGTAATGTCACATTCTAATGTAAACTAGCCTATTGCCAAGCTAATCCAAACTATTCTAGAGAGGATTAAGCTGAGCTCCTATAACAACTTCACACAAACATTTATAACATTACAAGTACAATCTACTCCTAAAAGTGGATTACGTTAAGTTCTCATATGCTCATGGCTTTGCTTGCTTCCAAATACACAGTATCATCAGTGAGTTTACTGTGAAGATGTTTGTAAAAGAACAAAAAAACCCAACAAACTACCAAACCAAAGACAAACCCACCCCACAGGGTAGCTAAGCAATATCTGTACACTTCAGTCAAAGACATTTTAGAAGTCAGAAACCATGTTAGACACTTGATACAGTAAGCAGAAATAATGTGCAAGTTATGTTTGCAAGCAATCATGCAGGCCTTTTTGATTGAAGGAGTCCTATCACTTCCAAAGGCATAAACCATCAGGTTTTGCCTTCTACTGGGCTATTTGCTAGCCTGTTTCCAGACTGAAGCAGCAGCATAATATAAAAGTTACAGTAATCAAGGAGCATCTTGGCTGTAAGATATGGAAGAAGTAAAGTAGAACAGCAGTTCCACTTTGCTAAGATGAAAAATCCTTATCTAGTTAATTACTTATAAACTCTAGCAATCCTTGTTGACCTGTCTTTTAGGATATTGTGTTGTTCTCTCTATCTTCAATTTCAGACTATTTGTAAGCACGTAACACACAGAGATACTCCCACAGATTTATACAGTGTCTTGATAATACCATTCTTCATTTAATAATTGACAATTTTTAAATTTTATTGTTAGGTAAGTTTTAGGAGAACTCTGTGTTTAGTAGTGAAACACTATTCCAGTAATTTTTTTTTAAAAGAATAAAGCCCATCTTTTACTTAGATAACCAAGATACTTAATAACATTGTCTAGAAATGTCATCCAGTATTCTAGCGGTTTGGCAGTACATGCAACCTCCTAGACCAAAGTATTCTGCAAATGCAAATGTCTTGTCCCCCATTCTGTTTTACAGCAACTGCCAGGATGAAACTCACATAAGTCAGAGCTAAGCAAACACCAGCTACTAATACACTGCAAGTAAGGAAGTGTACTTTATTGTCTGAGATTAAGTGCATGATCAAACAAAACCAAAGGTACCTATCTCAATGTGGAAATGAGAATAGCAATAAGCCCCTCACCTGAATAGTCCAGCACACTGTCCTAACTTAATCAGACTCTCATTTGCAGCTTCATTAAGACAGCATTCATTGCTAGAAGTGTCAGACTGCTCACAAGGTTTTCAACATGGTCAGTTATATACTTAGTTATAATTTGTTTATCCATTGCCATCATGAACAAAGCCTGTGCGTGGTTCCCATGAGATCAATACTCAGTCTGTTCCTCTTTAGGAACTTGCAAGAATGCCATTAGGTTCTTTCTTAATGGTAAATTAGACATTACCTTTTCAGAAAGAGACTTTGGGGATTTTTTTTTTTTTTGCTATTATATCACAACTAAAATATTTAGCAAGAGCATATGTTATTATAAAAGGAAGGATAAACTTTCAGGTCAAAATGAAAGTAAGGAGCTTGAACTTGAAAAAACAAACAGTACATTTATTATGGCACTTCCTTGCAAGGTCAAGGTTCAGGTACTTCCTTTTGAAAGACTGGATTGAATAGGTTAAAAAATAAGTCTGAGAGTGTCAGAGCTCAGTGTTCAACAATCCTCATCAGTGTTCAAGTTATCTGACTAGATAGGGATTACAAATTAGATCACCTTCTCTGTTTCCTGGAATTCTGCTAAACTGGTTTTGTCCACTGCTACCATTTAAAGGGTACTTTCATACATTTTGGTATCTTGAAGCTATGAAACAGTGAGCCAGGATTATTCACAGAAATTTCCCCTCTGATTGAAATATTAATCCCTACTGATGGAAATACTATCAGTATAGGAAGAAAGGCAGTAATGTATTATGCAGAACAAAAATACTTCGTCAACTCCTGCTATGTCTGCTACTTGCTTACATAGACCAAATAAGGTTTGTGCTCTTCAAGAGTGTCCTCAAGTTTCAAGCTAGTCTTCAGATATCCAGTAATTTTCCTGACACCTCTCATCATACATTCTTGATCATAATTTCTCATTCTCTGACAAAATTTCTACATTCTTGATCACAATTTCTCATTCTCCATCCATCAGCACCCTTGCTGCCCATTTTCATTTAAATCAACTTCAAACAGAAGCTGTTCCAAATTAACAGGTCATTCCTTCCACCAACCTTTCTATCCTGCATTGTTTCTGTTCTTTTACAGACCTGTCAATCCTCTTAAGTTGCCCCATGTTCTTCTGTTCTCATCCTAGCTAAGTCAAACCTAGTAGAGAAGCAGGTAGACAGGGAAGCAGGAACAGTCATAACACCTTGGATTCTCAAGACAAATGGCAAGGTGTTTTTGCTGCTGGCTTTATGGTGGTTTGTTCTGGCTGGTTGTTTCTTTTTCTTTGTTTGCATGTGATTTTTAAGATTTGGGTTTTAAATACCTCATTATTTAATAATATTTAAGTGAAGACTGTCTGCTGCTAATCTCTCGTCTGACAAAGTACAAAGTTTTCACCAAAGCAGAAATACTCTGCAGAAGCAGCACAACATTGCAAGAGCGGTGGCTAAAATGCCAGTTGTAACCTTCAGAGGAAAAAAAAAAAGGTGGTTGTTTCCTAAAAATGAGCCACAACTTGGCAGGGAGAGTAGAAATGGCTTTAACCATTACCACAGTGTGCCAGGCAGCACACACTGAGAGTTCCTAAAGTTATGTGCTAACTTGAAGCTTTTCATGTCCCTGAACTTTTTACAAAGCATCAGTGCCCACAGCCCTAGTGCGAGTACTACACAACTTGGAGCTGACATTACCAGCACTCTCTGCATGGGCTCTATCAATGGAATCAGACTGTTAAAGACACAGAAAGATTCAGCTGCTCCCATGCATTGCATGTCCTTCAGATCTTCACCTACAACTGAGAAGCCTTTCAGCATTTGGCTATATTTAACATAGACATATGATATGAACTAGTTTACAGAGCATTTGGAGTACTCTCAACCTGTAGTGAAGACACTCTAAGTACAGCAGTATTATTTCGTTCTGGTGGAGTATCCTGTGCAATGCATCTATAACTTGATTAATTTCTATGAAAAAGCAGACCAAAATGGTAACTAATGACTGAAAGAGCAGCACCTTTGCCATGATCTTCAATTTCTACATGCTTTGCAGTAGAAATTGAAGAATTAATCAATATGCTTAGGATTTCTCACATTAACCAAGTCAGAAATTTAACCAGCTTGCTGTTTTTGCAGACTCAAAAGTTGTTTGCTGTGCAGAAGTGGTCATTTATTTAACAAAGACTACAGCCAGCCACAAATAGTTTCCACTGACATATCAAGAAGTTCTACCACTGAGTTAGGACTGTACTTTTGCACAGCAACATCATCACAGCAGAATTTAATTCTGAAGATGCTGCATTTCCCAATTAAAAAACTGCTTTTAGACTTAGAAATCTACTTAGGCTATTGATTCTATATAGTGGAAAAAATCTAACAAAACTGCAATAAACTGGTTACAGGAAATAATATTTTGGTAGCCAAATAGGAAGCAGCATCAACCCAATGATTAGAAGTCCTAAAGGTATAATGGTTCTTGAGGATTTCCAGTAAGTATTTCTGGATAGTAGTTTAAATCCCAGCAGTTTTGCCAGTATTTCACCTGCAGTGTTGCACAACTGAGATCTGGAGCAAGGGGGCAATTCACAACCATTGTTTCAAATGTTGTAGTCTCAGGCAAAAATAACCCAAATAAAACATATTTGGTTTATATTAAAAAGAAAATCTTGTTATTTTTCCTTCAAAGGAAACTGTTTCTCACAGTGAGATCAGTCCTGATACAAGAGTTGTATACCTTCTACATTTTTTGGTTGTTTCCCTTTGGACCCAGGAGACAAGAATCCCTAAAGAGGGATCAGCACTGCAAAGCTGCACACAGCACTGCACCTCTGAAACAGACAAATGGCAAAGAAATATGCTGTGGCAGTTTTGCAGAGCTGGTTTAAAAAAAAAAAAGGCAACAGCTTGATTTATGCAATGCTCTTGGGTAGCAGGCTGCAGTCAATGCTCTCTGGAAAGCACGAGCTCACCGTGCTGCTTGACACAGCTGATGACAGGCTGCTTGCAGCTCCAGTAGGGCTGAAATTCCACCAGGACCTGGAGGGTGGAGGACTGGAGAGAAAGGCAAGCTGGGCATATGTTGCTTGAAAGGCTGCCAGGGCCAGGTTACCCAAGGGACCCCCTGAGAAGGATCCAGACATGCAGGCTCACTGGTTGTGCCCTGCAGTTTCTCCTTGGCTCTTGGGATAGGGATCCATTTGAGATCTGAGCAGCAGCACTCCCAGAAAGGGAGTGCATCTGCAGGGTAACAGCAGGACTCAGAGCTTTTGTACAGAAATCATCCAGTCAGTCCATCTGAGATCCCACAAGAATGCTGTAGTCTAGCAAAGAATTATAAATTTCTTCCTTGAAACTCAAGTGGTACAAATTTGTTTTAAAATATTTTTCCTTTTATCAATTCGCTTGAAGTCAAGCATAAAATCCAAATGGTGCTTGTTATAGACTACATATTGTTTTACAGTATAGCCAAGCCTCTTCCAAAACTTTCTTCAGAGAGCTGGATGTTATAACTTCAGATGTAAGCTCCTCAACAAGTTCTCCTCATTCAACCAATAGCTGACTTGACAACTTCCCATAAGAGTAAAGCACATATACATCATCACATCACTGCAGATACCCTGGAACTACAGTTATATGTTACATGGGAACATTAGCTTTGATTTCAACTCAAAGCTGACTAAAATAAATGCCACAGGCACTGTCAGAATTGTTACACACCTAGTGCCACATCCATACTTGATGCTCCCCAGTGAGTTTCAGCTCCTGTACAGACTTCTATTAGACAAGAGATATGCACAGCTAGAGCACATTGCATGCTCTGGCACTGTCTCTGTGCTAACAAGTGAAAAAGCAACCCTCTGATTTTACAATAAATTAGATCATAACCCTTGAATAACTGACAACCTCATAGAGTCTCATGATTAACAGGCAAAAACTGCCTCTCTCTTGCTCTGGCTGGTTTTTTCAGAGTCAGCTTTGTCTTCTTTGCAAGGACTGATCACACATTAACTTATGCCATAAAGTACCCTCAGTCAGGCAATTTACTTATATACATGGATTGGTCCTCTGCACTCTTTAGGACTTGCTCACCCCACATTTAACCCTTCTGGCTTTCACTTTACTGGCTTTATAAGCCTCATGGAGTGAAATTGCGTACAGGCAGTGACAGCAGCATGATGATTTGAAAGCCATTACTCTGATCTGGTACACTTTCAAGCAGTCATTCTACAACCAGACATTCAGTCGTCTTAGCAGCAACCTACACAATACCATTTACTGGGCTCAAACACATTTAAGACATGCAAAGCTGCAGCAGTAAATAACTGGAAGAACACAGATAAAGGAGCTTCTCATTAGTACTATGTAAAAAAAAATGTTAGGAGGAAAAAAATACTGCAACTTCTATAGATTCTGCACAGGGACAGGCAAAGATTCTATTTCAATGATACCTTTATATTCATACACTCAAAATTCAAAGATTCCCTGGCTCAAAACTGTGGAGAGCACCAGGGTTTAAAGCATCACTGTGCACAAGCTGTGCTTTGCAGGCTGTTCATCCAAGGACATAATACATATCCATCATTAACTGAGACAGAGTATTACCTCTTGGATTTATATGGGTCACAGGCCTTCATTATTTAGTACTGCTAAGCACCAGCACCAAAAGGCAGCTTCTGGGTCAAACAGTCACTTAACAGTACAGAAATCTATGGAACTACCATCCATATCAAAGGCAAGTCAGAAACACTGATAAGGCAAGTATTTCACCACCCTGCAGTGCAGGTGGAAAGCTCCTACCCAGGGCTAACACAAAGCATACTTGAGTAACTTCATACAGCTGACATTAGTTTGGAACTCAGATAAGGAACTCCTGCATTTCAGCTTAGAGAAGGAAGAAAACAATTCTCACACACAGCCATGTATTTGGGCTGCACATTGCATGGGGAGGGACATTAGGGAATGAGGAAGAAAAACTTAGAAAAAAAATAAACAAAAAACTGATGTTCAGATACCTAGAGAAAGTTAATTAACCTTGCACAACCAAATACTATCCTGTGAAGGGTAACCAATTTCCTTTTGAAAGCAATCTCAGTTCATTTAAGTCTGCATGACAGAATTACTTCCTCTACCAGCAGCAAGTTCAACAAAGCTTGTCAACAATGCTGCAATTTCTAAATTTTCATCTAGAAATCCACCTATTTACAGGGCACGAACAAGGATCCTCATGTCCCGCTCAGTCAGGACTCTACATGCACAGCTTGTTGATACAACTCTGGTAAATGAAGTCCCAGAATGCTGGAGCAGGCCGAATATAGAAGGATTGCGCGGGGGGGGGGGGGGGGGGGCGGAACCCAACAAAATAAAAAAACTCAAACCACAACACACACCCAGTGCTGAGTAATCTCAGAAAATAAATAGAGGGAAAAGTCATTAAGCTTCTCCTGCTAGGAAAATACATAACCCTAACTGCCAAAAGCTGAGGAAGAAAAAGTTGAGTGAGCTGAGCAGAACATCCAGGAGAATCTACAAGATCCACTGGATCTCTCATTTCTGTTTCTCTAATTTTAGAGACTATTTATGAGTACCTTCTCCCTCCTTCATCGGGTATTGCAGGATATTCCTGGAAGAGGAAGCTGTTTCTACCTTGATGTTTTTCCTTCAAATCCACCACTGGGGTTTTGCTCTCTCTGTGCCAAATTAAACATACCAGAGGTGTTTTCAAAAGCCATTTGGGTAGTTTACTGCTCACAAATGTCAACTACAAGCCATTAATGCTGCATTTGGAATTTTCTTCAGAGGAAATGGCCTCACAAGAACCAGGAATGGAAAGGATTGGCACCTGGAAACCACTTGCTTCTGTCCTCTGAAAAGTCCAGCTACAGAAAAGACTTCAGGATTGCAAAGCAGTATTTGGTGGTTAGACTTCGAACTGCTCAGAAGTTTGCTGAAAGAAGTAACAAGAAACAGTAGTCTGCAAAATAGTTCTACGAAGAGGATGATGACAATAAAGTTCCTTGGACTGATTTTTTTTCCATCTACAAGGAAGTTCCTAAGCAAAATCAGGAATGCAGAAAAATAAGATTTTAATTTTAATTAAAAAGGAGAAAAATATGTATTCTTAAATGAATCCCATGACAGGTAAGCAACCTCTACTGAGGCATACATATTGGTCTCAAAATCAAGTTCTGTCAATCAAGCCTTCCATGGCAGAAGTTAATAGACCGAGTCCTTTGACTGTTTTCTTCACAAATCATTGGAATACAGAGAATGGCAGGCGTGAAAGGTAGCAAAAGCAACTGTTTTCATAATAGTAAACTGTACTCAAGTCTTCTGAACTGTTTCACAAAATCTTCCTCTCCCCATCCAAGGCAGACGCAAGAGCCACTGCCTGCTTAAACTTCCAGTTTCTAAATGTTTTAAGTCCTACCAGTTTACCACCTGCCTCTAAGTCACAACAAAACTGGTGTGTGTTACTCCCCATCACATCCTTGAATTCCAAGTTTGCATAACAAGATTGACAAATTTGGGTTTTTAATTATTTTCATGCACATTTCAAATTATAAGTTGGCTACTAACAAATTTTAGTGCTGTGGACAAGCTATGTTCATTCCTAAAAATTATTTAGATATTTAAACCTGCAATTCCACGTACTGTAAAGGAACTGCAATTTCACATAGCAGGTGGTAATACAAACTAAATTCAAGCCAATCACATGCTATAGCACAGAGGCTGGAAACTCAATGAGATTGCTTTTTATATCCAATATACTTGTGGGATTCCCACAGACTCTACTGAAAGAGCAAAGAGCCTTACAAATACAGCATAAACTGGCATTCACACACCAACAAGCCAGAGAGAATGTTGTGGTTTAAGCAGAGTAATCTTTATGAACACAAGAACACTGCTGCCATCAGTGCCTTCTCTTGTTCAGTTCTGTGCTCCAGCCTAGCAGCCAATTTTTACATCTTCATCCTCTCACATGGTTCAGTTATTTTGCATAGAATGGACAGAACACAAGAAACACCACTATTAGACTGTGCTTACTTCAAAAAGCTTGCTCAGCATGAGATTCCACATGCAGAAATAAAATGAAATAAACCTCAGTATTCTGGTTTTTTGTATGTCAGTACCTGTATGTTTCTTTATATGACCACACAATGAAAAAATAAATTTCAAAACCTATTTGACGAAACAATCACAAGTCTTATCACAACCACTGATTCAGTCCAATAATACACTGGAGCTTGCAGCTAGGTTAACTTGATGAATCACATACCTATCTCTACCTTACTCTGATATAAAGAGTAATTCCTTTATAGTGTACAAAGACAAAATACAATTCTAGGATTTAACTATAACTCACAACACAAAATATATTTACTAAGATCCCTGTTAAATTTTCAACATCAAATATATATGTAAATCAACAGTTAGATCAGCAAATAATTTGGATTCCAAACCAACCACAGGTGAATTGATTCTGTTCTGAACCAAACTATGTAATAAAGCCAAAGTCAGGCTCTGCTAACTGAAATTATAGTGCCAGAACCATGAGCAGGAGCTGGCATTTGCATAGACTCACCCCAAGGCCTGGGCAGGTCCATCTTGCTTGTACCTAGAAGGTCGCTGTATTCAAAACGTTAACTATGGAAGGAAAAACCAAGTATCAACTTAGAGAACATTCCTGTGGTCTCACCACCAGACTTCTTTCAAATTGAGGCTGCCAAATTTCATGTCTCTAATATTACATGAACTACACGAGTCTGACAGCCCTGGCATGACATCCCACCTCTTTGCCAAGATGCACAGAGCCAGCTGAGGTCCAGGAAAGCTGACAGCTTCTCCAACACCGAGGCACAGAAGCATGCCTCCGAGGCACAAGCAGAACCACCGAGGCACATTTAACAACCAAGTAGATCCAGCTGCAGCAATCACAACTGCACTCTCACTTGAAGAGTAACAACTACAAAGAGTATCATCAGGACCATGGGACACCCCAATACCAGACTCTCCCAACTGTAAGCTGCTGCATCTTCCCCACAATCAGAATAAACCCCAACAATTTCACACACTCCAGATGCTTGGGAAAAAAAACCAAAAGTTCTAGTCAAAGTAGGAAGAAAAGTAAAGACCCCTTTTGGAAAAGGGTGTCTGAATAAAAGTCTCCACTCAGACCAGAATGGCAAAGCTGGCTTTCAGACTACTGACTTGGGTAGAGGGGAGGAAGAGTTAGAGGTGAGTCAGAGTCACAAGAACACATTTTGCTTAATAATCTACCATATTCAGAGAGAAGCAAGATGCCAGTACTGCCATGCTTACTTAGAAAGAATATATACAGAGAAATACCAGGCACTAGCTGCTTCTGACAGAAGGTACTTGCAGACTTCCAGGTATTGACCGAAAGTGCTTTCTGTGTAAGAAATACACTGGCAACAGTGTATTTCTTACACAGAACAAATTCAGCCACTATACTTACACAAATACAAATCACCTGCTTTCGCTAACTAAAGCCTCATGGGTAAATCAGAGTCAAGGTGAAAGCTGGAAGTCAAGAGGCTTCACTTACAAGGGCACATCTGCTTTATAAGCACATGAATGAGTTGTCACAGACAGCGTCATCTACAGCTGAGTGACCAGGAACAGGACAACATGTACAAGAATCATACAATTCTGGCCAATAATTGGTACTGTGCAATACCCTCAGATCCCACGCTCCCTCAGATCATAGTAAGGGAAACAAAGTTCATGGACCCCACCACTGTCTCCACAGCCTGCACTCCCCTTCACTCTATCTGCTGAGGAAATTATCAGTTTTGGAGAGAAATTAAAAGCTGCATGTTAGTGAACTGTGACAATGGTTTCCCTTTCTCAGTTTGAAAAACATATCTGTGCTTACACACAGAATGGGATACAGGTTAGAGTCCACAGTGGTTTTGTTAAACATTTAAGCAGATTCAACTTAATACACTTTTCCAGACCTTTTGGCTGGAGATGTTAGCCCACTGTGCTACAGGTGAAATCTGCCTGGCTGTGAAGGACTCCTTGATACCAAGCACCAGCTTCCATTTTGAGTGCTTAAGTGTTTAAGACACTATTCCTCACATGCACACCCTCTTTTGCATGCACTCTTCACCCATCAGCATCAATAAGATAAAGACATTTTATTAAGAAAAATCTTGAGCTTTTTGGAAAAAACATTGCTACCAGTTGTACTTGATGAAAACAGAAAGCCACAGGTGAAGATGTGAGGTATAGAAATGTAGGCACAAAACTAATTCCTCCTCTACCATTTCAGGATTAGAATGTTAGAATGGGAGAATGCTGAAAATGGATACTATTCTCAAAAGATTGGTTAAACAACCTAAAAAAGAGAATCTTAAATTTAAGCTATTGTCACTGCAGTACAATCCTTGAAAAGCTACTTCCAGGATTTCTTTAGAAATAATTACTACTTTCATCTAACAGACCCATACGCAGACTGCTGCATCCAGCATTTCCTCCTGCACAGTTTGGGGTATTTTACCTTTCTTCCTGAAACAACTACAGTGAAACTAAAATTTAAGGTGAAGCTGTGGCCACTTGCTTGCAGGTGGCCTGAATCACCAAAAGATTGAGGAAGCAAGAGGCAGCCAGCCCACTATCACTCAAATTATGAATTTTTACACTGTCACTGATTTGCTTGCCCCTGGTGTTGAACTCTGTGTTTGAGCATGGGATTGTGCTTTTTTGTAGGTCAAATTAGTCCTGCCTATAGAGTATTTATCACAACTCAATAATAGATTCAAATTTGCTTGAATACATTTTGCAATAGTAATTTCCTCTTTTTTTTTTTCCCCATTCTAGTTTTAGGTCTTCCCCCCTTCCATAAAGAAAAACAAATTACACTTCCTTTATCACCTTTAAAGGTTTGGTTGATATTTCCTTTTAATTTTGTAATCAAATACTGGCAGATCCTGTTTCAGTATTTTAGCTTACTAAAGATAGCAGGATCAGAAAAGATCAGACACAGAAAAGCAATACCTTAGCATGCAAAGATCAATGATTAAAGACCACTTCAAATACTGAGAATAGCAAAAAGACCAACTAAGTAGAGGCCCTTTATCATCCCCAACTCTCCATTTTAAGAACTGGAACTTGACAGTCCTTTCTAAACTTCTAATAGAAAATAGCATATTATAGTCATTTTGCCAACACATTAACCAGCCTTCCAGGAAATAGTGTGTCAGCAACGTATGAAAACTACATGAAGGGATTTTTTGGCATTTGTCTCTCAGCCTGGTATGTCTTTATCCTTAACTGTGGAAGCCACTAACAGCTCTGTTTTAGCTGTAAAATTTAAAACAGGGAACATGATATCAATGATAGTACATGTTTATCACTCAGTACAAGCCCCCAAACCTCAATCACAAGTACTACTACATTCTACGTAATTTTTACAACAAAAATATTTACTTTGAACCACTTTTAAGCAAAGAGCTTGAGAAAAATGCTAATAATCTTTTCAACCTCTAAGCAGTAAAGAATAAACTGGAAGTGTCACATATAAAAGCATGTTTCTATGTTTATGGAACAGATAACTTCAAGTAATAAATCTGCGAAGTTATTTGGTGTAAAACAGCAACTTACACTAGGGCACAGTAGAAAGAAACATACCCCACAAACGACTTACTTAGTCAAAGCACAAGCCTTTCAAAAGAGACAAGTCAAGGCTGAGTGAGATTAGTCATCAAAAGCTCTCCCCAGTGGCATACAGCAGAGTACAAGGAATCAGTGAGGGTAAGGGAAGAAGAACTAAAACAAAACCATATAAGCCAGATTAGAGAGTCCTCTCATGAGATTTCAACTTTCAAAGATCAGTTCAGCCACGCAGCAATAAAAGACTCAGGCTGAGGAATTTTCCTTAGACGTTCTGCCAGCACTTCATCAAAAACTCCCTGCATGCTACCAACACATTCGGCAGGTTTGACAAGGACTTCACAAATTTGACAAATGCTATTTGTAGAGAGGTCTTTTCTGTAACACTTTGGATCATGCTCCCACCGAAGGACAAAACCTGTAGCTAACAAAATAAGCACACCTTTGCCTGGCCAGGTCTGAAGTAAGAGGAGGACAGACTTACCCAGCTCACTTTTTTTGCAACTGAGGAACTCAGAAGACTTTAAAACCACAAAGTACTGTTTTTGTAAAGCTGTGGCCTACCACAACTCGAATACAGTCAGGCTACAAAGTTACTTCAGAGTAATTGCTGCGTCCAGGAGTTCCTGCAGCACCGTGCCATTAGCGCTGTCTGCACAAGGCTCCACAAGGTGCTGGGTGCTGAGAGCACGCATGTGGGGGCCATGGCAAAACATTGACCCTGTGCTCCAGGTCACAGAGAAACACACACACACACACACACACAAGCAGATGTTTCCCTCACTGTCACTGTCCTTCTCCTGTGCATGACAAATTACCACATACAGTTCCCTGGAAGAGAATTTTATACTGCAAAGTCTGCAGAGCAGCTTGGATAAATGTAATCTTAGCCTACCTTCAGACAGCCTGAGAAAAGAACAGTTGTTTGGAAAAGTCATATTGCAACACATCGAACAATTATTCACTTTTGCATTATGGAACTAACGGTTATCCCTCACCTTTTATAACTGACATAAACTGCATTAATTCCTGTCTGCTACAGGCAAGTAAAGGTGAAAATGGTGCTTCCAAAATACTGAAGACTTTCCTTTACTAAATTAATTTAACCACATCATAGAATTAATCTGGAAGTATAACTTGCTGCTAAACCTATTTACTCCAGGCTTCTAAATTAATTCAGAATTGCAGGAAATGTGGAAAGAGAAAAAAAAAAGAAAACTAGAATTCATTAGTTATGTGAAACAGTCTTAAAGTTACTTTCACTCTCTGAAAATATTTCTTTCCTCAGGGTACAAAGGAGTTGTAATAAAAACAAACAACTACATTTTAACAAAGTCAATTTAAATGTGGAATTATTATAGTTATATTAAACTTCACTCTAACACATTCCAAATTTAAATTACGCCATTTGAGTGGTATGTGCTCACTGACACTTTTAAACACAGACAAACTACTACTTTTGGGTACACAGATTTAGACTTGAAGAGTTAAGCACTTCAGAGTAATTTCTGTTTTTCAATGAGAACCTTCTCTGCATTCATTTAATTTATTCAGTTCAATGTCTGAGTTTTCAAGATATAAGGAATAAAGCCAATTGAAATCTCTTAGAAGATCACAGAACTAAACACTTTTTTTAAAGCAACAACCTCCAATATTTCAGAAACAAAGTTATGAATCTTAGGTATCTAGTGGATAATGTGCATCCAGTTGGTGATACAGAAGTATTACAAGAAATGATGCAGTTATCTTTAATTATAAGTGAGAATTAATAATGCATCATTATGGAAGAAGGCATAGAGCATCAACTCACTCTTTTGCCTTTAGAGAAATAGGTGACAACTGTTACATTACTAAGACATCCTTTAAGCAATAGGGGCTAAATGAATAAAATGATTGCTCTTTGAAGAGGAAACAACTCTTTCAGCTATCCCATGTTCTTGGATGACAACCTCTCTATAAAAGTGAGCTTTTTAGCATTTAAGTTCTTCAAGGAGTCAAACTAATTTGACAAATCAAGTTTTTTTCTGCTTTGCAAAACTGAAGTGGATGGCAATAGGCTTCGTTCTCCATCTAACACACAGCATACCAGAGCTCCATAGCATTACCAATGGAAGAATATGATACTGGAAGAGCCAAGATTTCAGCACTACACAGCTTGTCATTGAGATCCCACCTCACAGCCTCAAATACTGACTACCAGTTCATTGCACTTACCATCAGAAAAACACTATGTCAGAAATTTAATAGAAAAGTAGAGAGTTGACCACTGGCAGAATAGGAATAGTTGTCTCCAGGCTATAATCATCAAGGCTGAGAGAACTGGGATTATTCAGCCTGAAAAAGATACTTCAGGGTGACCCAATTGCAGCCTTCCATTACCTGAAGGGAGCCTACCAGAAATATGGAAACTATTTACAAGAGTATGTAGTGACAGGCCAAGGGGGAATGGTTACAAACTGAAAGACAGTAGGTTTAGATTAGACATTAGGAAGAAATTATTTACTGTGAGGGTGGTGATGCACTTGAACATAGATGTTGCGGATGCCTCATCCCTGGAAGTGTTTAAGGCCAGGTTGAGGTGAGGCTTTGAGCAACCTGATCTAATTGAACATAGCCCTGTTCATGCCAAGGAGGTTAGAACTGGACGACCTTTAAGGCCCCTCACAACCCAGGCCATTCCATGATTCTGTGATCTCTGAGAGAAAAACAAAAACAACACACAAAGATGCAGAATTAGAAGGAACTAAAGCAATAAGTATATAGCTATTGGCTGGGAGGATACTCAGGCTGAAGAACCTCACCCTCAGCACCACAAGCATTCTGCATTCAGAATCACTGGGTGGTGAATCCTGCTGCTGCTCAGCTGGCACAAAGGACAAGGCAGGGTATGTTAACCACAGCCATCTAACAGCCACGTGCAAACACCAGCCCCAAAATAAAAGAAACACCAGCAGAAGCTTGCACCCACAGGCCCTTCCTTCCCTGCTGTGCCAAGGCAGCCTCATCATTACCTGACTTTCCTTGGTCCCTAGTTGATCTTGTTATGGCTTGATCATGCCTTTAAGGACTTCTTAAAAGCTGCTCTTTAACGTTAGTCAATACTGAGCTCTGGACTTATGTTTCTACTTCATTACTCCCCATTGTGCCCATAACAGTCTCTCTCATGGAGATTAACGTACTTTCACTCTATTTAAATACAGCGCAAATATCTCCCTGTAAAAAAAGTGATCACCAACCATCTGCCCTCCTTCTCCTCTACCCTTCAGAACAGATCCAAATTTATCTTCTCTTTGACCCATCCATTCATATTTTGTAACTGATTAAATCTGAAATCTGAGTGCTTTCCTGAACAGGCTTTTGTAATTTTTTGCCTACTACTTTTGACTGCTAGATTCTTTTCCCAAATGAAAAGTTTTCCTAGACTAAGGATGCTAAAGAGTGCTGCAGGAGCAAGCTGACTACACATGGCAGCACCAGGCACAGATCACTATAATCTTTTAAGAGTTAAGCTGAATTTGAACATATTGTTCTCCTTCATCTCATTTAACACGCACAGGGTAAAAAAAAGAGCATTTTTCTTCAGAAGTAAGATTTGAAAATTTCATATTAAAAGCTCCTACTGCAAGTTTTCTAGCTGAGGTATTTAATGTGTTATTTCTTGAATGAAACACAGATTGTCTTTTTTATATCCATCTATAAAGCACTCAAAAGTAAACTTTTCTTTGTCTTGATCTTCCCTTTACCTCTGAACCACCAGCAGGAAGAGGCTGGTCTATGAAAAGCAGTCTGTCTGTCCTCCCTTCCTGAAATGGCCCATGAAACAGTCATTTTAAGTAGAAATTTCTTTGTCCTTTATAAGGAAAACACCAAATACATTAAACTGTGATAGAATTGTCTCCAACTACTGACATAGATGATGTAGAAGCATAAGTAGTTCCTACCTGTTTTAGAGTTGTAGCACTCATGTGGAGGATGCTTTTTGGTACTGTGCAGATTTCCTAACCATTTATGAGGGGACCCCCCCCTTTGGTTCACATAAATCACATCATAGTATGTGATGTAGAAATTCTGTGCTGGACATTTCTCTAGGATGCAAACATGAGCTCAAGCAAATACCTAACACTGGTCCAGACAATTTCACTTCTCTGCTGTAGTACAAATATCACACAATCAAGAGTTGAGCAAAATACTAGTTTGTCTGGGAAGTTGCTGCAAACTGAAATACTTCTTTCATAGGCCTGGAGTTATGGGATTTATAATTATTTTCATTAAGAGTTCTAAAGTGTGAGGTTTCATATCTATACATGAAAAATTCACATACTTGTTTAACTTGAACACGAGATTTGTACAAGAAAGCACAATGAGGAAAGAAAATTGTCTCCCCCACCCAGCCCAGTTTACCTTAGCATGCCCTGAACACTGCTTCATTCTCTCAACTACAGACAGCATGCAGTCACCAGTGCAGAATGTGAAGAAAATGAGAAAATCCTTGGGATACTTGGCAGAAAACCTGGGTTTGCATCATTTGGCACAAGAGGCAGGAAAAGTTCCCCTGAGTGGGATGCTTTTAGCAAAGTTCTTAGTAAACTTAAGGTCAGAATCTGACTGGATTAGAGGCGCAGTCTCAAGGCCAAAGCTCCCACCTCTCTTCCAGGCACTGGTAACCCTTTGGATTAAAGTAGACAGCCCTAGAGATGTGAAGAATGCCAGGTGCACTTGCTCTTGCCTTTCTTCTTTAACTTCTTCCATTTCAAGTTGTAAGTATCAAGACTCTCAAACTAAGCTTTATACTCATCAAACCTTTGTTTAACCCCTATGTTCCACCCCAAAGAAAGAGAACTAAAAATGAAATTATCCAAATTTAGCAAGTTACCCAGTTTTCAACAAATTTAAAATTATTTCATGCAGATCAGTAACCTACACTAGAACTTGTCTATACTGGACTTTGATCCACAGATGAGTGCTACCACTTAGCCTAAGAACTTCTGTAAAAAGTTCCAATAACATCCGTAAAAACTGCCCTCGACTAAATAGAAAAAATAAGACAGATATTCCTCCTTTGGGATAACCCTGTTCAGGGTTAGGGTTAAACTATAATCTTTCAATTTACCAGATCACTGCACTATTGAGTAATTTATTTATTTTTTTGGCTACCCAGGGAACTGTTTGAGTTTCAGGTTAAGCACATTCTGTTCCACTTAAATGGCAACATGCCAAATCCATTTAAATATTTAAACATTAACCTCAAAGTCACTGGTTTGTAGAAAGGCAGCCGTTAGTCCAGAGGGATTAAATTTTTCCCTAGGCAGTATCACTGAGTACAAAGGCCATTTGCCTCTTTTTGAAAGCAATTCCTGGAAGAGCTGAAGAGCATGGAAAAGATACTACAGCATTCATAATCACTTCAATGACAGACGTCTTCCCAAGAGTGGACAGACGCACGTTATTTGACATTTTCCCTTTTCAACACTACAGATTCATAGTCTGTGTTTAAAAATGCTACTTTTTTGCCAAATGAAAAAATACAGGGTTGCTACAGTTACTCTTAATAGTTTTATATTGTATGGTTATCCAGTTATTCAATGTTACTTTGAGGCACAAAGTAAGATGAATTTGCCATCTAAGACTTCTCTATAACAAAATCAGAAAACAAAACATATACACTGTAAGGCTATTAACAGTTAAGAGATTCAAGGACCTGCCCGTCTGTATGCTGTTCCAAGTGTTCACTCATAAGTAGAGATGGGACATACATGAATAGTGCATTTCTAAATGGTTTTGGGTTTGGGGTTTTTTGTGGGTTTTTGTTGGGGTTTTTTTTTGTAAACCACCTTCTGCTACCTGCAGATCATGATTAATCCTGGAGATTTAGAAACTTAATTCTTTATAGCATCTAACTGTATTCACATTTGACAACCACAAACGTACTTTTACATGAAGCCACTGGTTGGCAAAACAAAACCACCACCAAACAGCCATCAAGAACACACTGCAACTGATTTTTTTTTCCTAGAAACCACTTCCCTCACATTTTTTTTAAGAACAAAATTCTAGGCTGCCCCTCTAGGGAAGCTTGCGTTCTCTGTGTTTATAAATAAGTAAGCAGTTTGTAACAGCAGCTTTATTCTGACACCAATCAGATAAAAACATGCACTAAATATAACTTACGTAAATACTATGGAATGACCTCTACAGAACCAGACATCTTTTATCAATGATATGCACCCCATTACAGATTAGAGAACAGAAATACTGATCTCAAGGTTTGCCACACAGTTTCTACATGGCCTTCAATAAGAAAACTAAACAACTAGACACATCTGAAAGCTTGTGACGGAGTAACCTTGTAGAAAACAAAGCTCTCCTGCTTATTTTACACTGAAAATAGCCCATTGCAGGGGAAAAAAACCACCCCCACCACACAGGCTTACTATATTTAGGTGACACCTTACCAACAGGGTAACCCCTAGGAGAGTAAAGGCTGGAGGCATGCCCACATGCCAAGCTACACCACTGAAGTGTCATATGTTCTGCTGGGAGAGCTGCTCTAACCACTGCAGTTTCTTACCTTCACTCTTCTCAGTTTTGTGTACATTACAGTCGTTTCTTTCAAGGCTCCACAGTCCTTATTTTGTCTAAAAAGTGCATTTTTTACAAATATGTGCTTGTGACTAAATGTTGTTGTGGAGTAAGGCTTACACACCAGCACAACAGTGCTGTGACCCATGTGAGGCCAGCAATTCAGCTTACTGCAATAAAGATAGCTGGGAACCAAGGGGAAGAATTACAATCCTGATTGCCACTAGGCTGGGACAAGTGGAAAAAGCTGAATGCTGAAAAACACCCAGAGACCCCAGCTAACAGGGCATGCACCACCACCTCTGCTTGAAGCACTTGGCCAACAGTCATCTGGGCAAGCAGGGAAGCCACTGGTCCAATACAACAACAACAAAAAACATGCTCCATTACTTTTCTTGTTGAAGTAATAGCTAAAGCTGCAATACATCTTTCAGTAGAGGCAGCTTTTAGCAAGACTTCAGAAGGCCTGATGATACAGCCTCTGCATGTAGGGAACTGAAGACAACTCCTATTCAATTATCACCTTGCAATTAAGGTATTAAATGAACTACCAGCTCAAGCTGGCTGAAATTTGGAGCCAGACTTACTAACTTCTTCAGTGTTGAGATGCAGCTTGAGAACAGAGAAGCATGAATAAATACTAGTAATACCAAATAAAACTATTATGAAACCTATGAGAAATCTATGACACAGAAGACTGACTTTATGGTATTTGACTTTGGAGCCCACTTGCTGAGCAGTAGGACACTTTATTACACAAAATATTTGGCACACAAACCCAAACACAAAAACAAGTTCAGGACAAGGAAAGAAAGGTAAAGATGAGTCCTAACCACACACAGAAACTGCTCAGATATCTTGATCTGTGTGCTTGTGCAATAAAGCAGTAGCAAGCTTTTACCACAAGCAGTATACATAATGAAGTGGATGTCCAAAAGTATGTCCAATCTCCTGAGAAAACTGCCAAGCTCACAAGGTTTGTATTATCTGCTATTAGAATATCAAGGATCTACAGGGCACAAAGAATCCTTAGGTGAAGCAGTGGTCTGCACAACTCCAAATCAGAAACTATCCATTACATGAGAGCAGAGCAAGAACATTCATTCTATTACTACAGATTCAAGCACACTAAAGTAGGTGACCTTCCCAGCTGCTTGGCAAGCCTCTGCCGTCCTTGCAGGCAGACACTGAGAGTGCAAACACCTAAAGGCATCCAACTGCCTAAGGCCACCAACCTATGCTGACTGTAGAACCAGCCTTCATTATCTCTTGGCATCAAGGTTCTGGCTGATTATAATAATGTGTCAGGAGACAACACCCAGACAGTTCAGTTTCATAACACTCAACTATAGCAATTCCTCAACAGGTCCTATGAATTGTTTATGACAATGAAACAAAGCAGAGGAAACACAGATGCACTACAGGGAACATCCGTAGCTCTGAGATGCTTCTATACTGAGACACAAGTAAGGATGCAAATAGAGCAAAATATCCAAGGAATTCCTTTCATTTCAGGAAAGCTTGCAAAGGAATAATGCCAGCAATCCACCTGTAGATACAAAAATTTAATTTCCTGAAATTCAGGAACAAATAAAATCACTCACACAAATTCAAAAGAAGCATCAAAAAAAGTACACAGTAAGTAAGTAATTACTATGTGGTAAAAAAATAATTCTCAGACAATCCTGGCAACAAGTTCATTAAATCAAGTAATATGTTTTAACACATATAAACTACAAATCATACCAACAGATTTTATTCCAGCACCTTCAGGCTGTTGATGGCAGCTGCTGCTAACGAAGACCTGAAAAGGATGAAATTTCACAGACAATAAAAACAGTTCATGTTCCTTCCACACTTCTTGAAAGACAAAGGAGTAAGAATTAAGTTCCATGAGTTTGGCTTGGAACACTAAATGAGGAGCAAATAAAACATACAAAATAACATTCTCTTTGGTGGAAGTCTGCAGCAGACTTCAGCTCCCGCAAACTTACACCTGAAGTATTACTGAGACGATACAGCACCATATAGGCTGCCCACTTAAAAGCATCTGGTAGAGAGCACACCTCAAACAGGAAGTTGTTCAGATAGTACCAACATAAAGAAACACCAAATTTCTGCAAATTTCTGTAGACACCTTCTAGATATCTACAATGCAATAAAATGGTCAAGTCAGCACTGAGGGTGTCTTGCAGAGGTGAAACTGGCAGACAAGCCATGCAATTAGCTAAGATTGCAACAGTGGAACAGCAATCAATAGGCTTCCCAAGATTAGACAGCAGTCAGCCACGGAGTAATGGTTTTAAGATCCTTGATGACTGATGGGAGAAAAGCAATAACCAGTGCACACATCAGATGAGAGCACACTGCAAGAGACAGAGCCTGCTTACACTGCCAGGAACTGCTAGGCCAGTACATCCAGAAATGGTCTGCATCACAGAGCCATCAACCAGCAGCATCAAAGGTGAGCTGTCCTGCAACTCAACACAGACACAGCGGAGACAACACCAGTGCTTCACATGCTTAGACAGCATCAACAAAGAAGCCACATGACCTTTAAGAGCTTCAGCCAGGAGTCAGAAATAATCAAGTACATGACAGAACTGAAAGATTAATGCCCAAAAGGTAGAAAGGAACAGTTCAATACAAGCATTCCTTTTCTTCTTTTTTTTTCCTTCTCAAATGAATAACCAGAAAGAAGTGGGGAGTCAAAAAGAGATATACAATAATTCAATAATGGTTTGAACACCAGCACATTTGCAAAACTAAAAGATGTCAACCCTCTTAGAGGAAATCACAAAGTCCACATGCAATGATGGACAAAGCACCGTCTAGTTTCAACCACCACTTTTACAGAAAAAAACTCAAACCAAAATAACAAAAAAGCAGGACAGGATCACCTGTAGCAAACTACACCAAGCCCTTCATGGAGAACCTGTACATGGCATCAAAGACAACAGAGGAGGCTTTCTCAAGCACACTAAGTACAGTTGTCCAATCTCCACAGAAAATTTTCTAATGAGCCAGGGTATATGTCGGTGCTAAAAAACAGTATGAGAAGAGAGTTTCAGTGCTAATCTCAGAGAGGAGCAAAACAAGCTACTCTGTCAGTCCAAAATGTTGAGCATAATGTATCCTCCCGTGAATTAAGATAGATGATCACTAACAGAAGTTAGTTTTTACATTCCACCAAGTGACAACTCCAATACTGCATACACCTTGCTGCAAGAATTAGTTCTTCAAATAACCCATCCTTTCCCTCTAGTGGGTTTTGGGTTTATTTAAGCTTTAACATGTTAAGTTGTCAGCTCCTTCACCAACAAACACCAGCTTTCAGACAAATGTGGGCAGCAAATCAAGGTGTAACAGTTCATTTTTTATTATATTTAGTTCTCCAGTTTCTTGAAAAGTTATACGCTGATTTAATGATAGGACTGTATTTTCTGAAAACTGTGACGTTTAAGTTTGCTAACCTCAAAGAGCACAATTTAAGTATGAACAAAACCAATGCAAATCTGCAGAAGGTTTAACAAATGTTTAAATAAAGCCTAGCAATGAAGATGTTAGGGAAGTTCATGCTTTGCAACAGATAAAACTCCATCTATAGAATACCAGAAGAGTTTAATCTCCAAGTGACATCACTGCAGATGACATGACAGTCCAAAAAGCACTGCCTGTGGCAGAGAAGAGTGTTAAAAGCCTTTCAAACCAAATTTTGAGTTATTCTTCATTTTTTTTCCCAAAAGAATATCACAGCATCCTGACACTATTAAAGTTTGATGTTGCTTTGTAAGTGGTGAATTAATATTGATAAAAATAATCCTAATATTGGGATGCATGCTGCATATTTGTTTTCTGTATCAACCAGTATCTCCCAAAACGAACACCTACCCAGGTTACTTCCAAATGTTCATGGTGAATGACTTTGCCATAAGCCGTCTTTTTAACTGAGCAACTTAAAGGCCAAGATAGACAGAAGAAAACCACACACATGAAATATGGCCACTACAGAGAAGTGACATTAAATAACACAGAATTCAAGACATCAAAAGCAAGAAAATAAGCAGGAGAAGAAAATAACCAAAGCAACTCAGAGTGAAAAACTGATTCAATTTTGACAATTTCCAATCAAACAACCCTTTATACGCCTCTAAAACTGGACACCCAGTTCAAAAGTAACAACAGCTCTGTATTGTTGCTTTTGCTCCACAGAGTGGAAGTTGCACTGACCACTGCAGAGCACAGGTTACCAGAACTCCAAAACTTTTCAATAAAGCTTGCAAAGTCAGACTTCCAGTTTTACACACTGTATATATGCCACTTTTCTAGAGAATAATTTTTTATTGAGCTATTACTTCTATCCACTGAGCAGTCTTCCAATTATTCACCATTTACTAATACACCACTAAAAGTAGTCACATTTCATGCTAATTTCACCCAGAAAACTTGGAGATTTTTCCCCCCTCAAACTAAAAACAAGGCTAAGGACATCTGACACATCAAAACTTCATACAACTGGATGAAATGACAGGCTCACAGGGGAGCATATGAGAATTTCTTACAGCAAGAGGCAGCATTCAGAAAACTGCAGAACTATAATCTTCTTGCAACTCAGAGCTGCAATTAAGAGCTATGGTCCTGCTCAGGGACAGAATTAATCAATCACCTGACCAATGTCATTTTAGAGGCAAGGGCCACCAACAGCTCACCTTAGATCAATTTCCTTGTAGGTCTCAGTGTTTCATCTGAAAGAGTTCAGTACCAAAAGCAGGTACAATTGCCAACCAACTTCTACAACAACATTTGCTTATAATCCTGTAAATGGCTCACCAACCATCCTAGTTCAAGTTATTTCTTTGCTCAAATGATGTTATTTGCTAGATTACCCAAAACAGGTTACAGAACCTCCAGCTACAGATTTGCAAGATTCAGCTGCACCCTGCCATGTCTGACCTGATCTAGCACAGGCTGTAGTCCTACTTCAGTGTGAAAGTTAGAAAAAGGCACTTTCTCAGGCAAACTGTAATTCTGTAAATTAAAGCATTTTTTAAAGAAAAATACAAACCTGAGGAAAATATTATGAAAGTACTTCCTGACTTCCCTTTTAAAGTCACATCACTGGTATTTCAAATACCTCTAATAATCATAGCAAAAAAAACCCCAAACTTTCGCTGCCACTAAAACATTTGAATCAGATATTAAGAGCAAGCAACTCAGACTCTGTCCAAGAACTGATGATTCTTGTAGACTGTGCATTAACAGGATGTGTGCTATGGATAAGCCAGCAGCATCTTCCATTTATACCTCCAATTTAAATACCAATTTAAAAATGGCCTCACACCATGGTCTTGAAACAGTCCAAGGATCTTACCTTTAGCATTCTCAGGTAAGAGTAATCATATTTGACTCACTAGAAGCATACAGGTAAAGCACCAAGTAAAACAGGAAAGGCAGATCCCCGTTAATTTTGAGAATGGGCACACAAACCATATCTAATGGACAAGTCATGGTCTTTCTTGTTTAACAGTAGTTTGTTCATCAGCCCATACTCTTTACCACAATACTCTCAGACTGACCAATGGCATACAGATCCCCAGCTCCCAAACCCTCCTGAAATGATGGTGCAGCAAAATCCTCCTATTTTTTAAATTCTTCACTCAAGATTATTCAGTCTGCTGCAATTCAACACTAGAGACATGACAAGGGAGCAGCCTCAGCTACAACTCCAACAGGGGATGAATGGAGGCAAAACACAGTTTCTAACACTTGCAGCACCAACTACTCACACTCAACCAAGAGTACAATCACACTCTTTCAGGAGCCCAGTGATGTTAATAATTTCTTTTTTGGCCAGTCCCATAGGTTTACAGCTGATCTCAGAAAGAAAAAAGGAGCACCATTTCACAAATCACTCCATCCACACCTCACTGATGTCAGCTAATGATATCAAACTGAACTAACAAGCCCAGAACACACTATATGGACCTCATACTTTGACAAGAGATCAGGGAAAAAAGCCCCATATAATGTATCTACAACCATATATTTTATAGTAATGACAATTCCTGCTTCAATACTCTGGTTTTGCTTGAGGAAGCCCTGTCCATTTCTTCACTGACATGAATGGAGCAAACAAAGCAGGGAAACTGACACTGTCCTATAGCTTGCCCTATTTCTTCCTGCTAGACAGGGTATAGAGAGTACAGAGTAAAAGATATGAGCGATACTAGGAATACTAGCCACTAGAATGAGGTGCTACACCACACACATTCCAACTGTTTTACCCCACCTCAGGGATTCTGCAGTACAGTTGATGCCCGCTGTCACTCTGAGCACACAGACAACCTCTGTACGCACACTCACAGGTGTCTGCACTAGAACTAGTTCACCAAAACCTCGTGTGGGTTACAATATCTCAACTCCCAGTGCCTTGAGTGCACTAGCTTCATTTCCCTGCGTAACTACCATATTGCAATCTTTAAATCCACATTTATATTAAATGCAAAAATAAGCTACTTTTAATTTTTTCAAATAGTTATCTAAGATTGCAAAAGAAAAAAAAATTGTGAAATGTTTAAGTATTTGAAGATTGCTGAGAGCACACTGGCAACTTAGTCAAGTTCGAAGGGCTCAAATAAATTCTATGGCAAAGCCAAACAAAATGACAGACATTAAGGGAACCATCTAAAGAGGAATGACAACAGACACTGGGGAGTCAATACAAGTGGGCAATTCAAAGATCACATCAGAGTCATCCACTGAGAGCAGCTTCAGTTTTTCCTGATGCAAAAACTAAACAGAAGAGTAAATAAAGCAGTCTGAGTTAACTTACTGTAAAAGGATTAATGCAATTCATGCAAGGGAAGGAGAAGTCCATGAAATAAAACTGAAGTTAATTTAGGTGCTAGGGATGGGAAAAAGGAAATTTCCCACTGACATAACTTTTTGGCACTGAAAAAGCCCGCTTATGTAGAAAACTACGACTCATAATTAATATTATTTTTTTACTTGGAGGACACAAAATTATCAACTAGCACCAACTTTCTTGTCAGATAATAAAGCATACCTATGCATAGCAGACTCTGTGGAATCATCTCTGCAACAACAGAGAAAATAGGAAAGCAGAAAACAATTCTTCCCATGCTTCCATCAGAGCAACTACTGAGTCTAAAAACATCTTCAAACGTAAATCAGGAAAAGCAAAAAACTGCACAGTGCAAGCACTCCCTTAAAAAGAAATACGCTGTTATCATTCTCACTTCAATGTTTTGGAACTGTACAACAGCCAGTTCCACAGCACAAACACTGAAGAAGCACTAATTCTTGCAATCAAGTAAAGCAGAATAAAGAGCATTAACTTTCCCAGCTTTAACTCCAAACTACTCCATAGAATGAGCATTTCACAAACTCACCAGGTAATCTTCCAAATTAAAGGGATAAAGGCAACTAAAAATGCTTGATTTTCCCAATAAAACAGTAAATCAGGATACTTCATGAAACTGAATGAATAGAACAAAATGACATGAACAGAAATAGGGACTTAGGACAGGCAATCACTTCAGCAGCTTCTGTTGAATCATACATACCACACGTGGCACTTCTGACCACATAATCTGATCTCTCATCATCAAACAATCAAACTATAGCAGTGGTGCATCTTCTATGAATATATAATATGCCATATTTCTATACAAAATATGTACATTTATACATGTACATGGCACATATATATGTATAAAAACATAAATGCATCTTTATTTCTGTAGATAAAAAAAATCAGTCCCACACTATCAGCTGGCTAATCTGCATTCCACAGTTCCTATTACAAATCTTAGCAATTATTTTGCTAGATTGTTGAGACCATTAGCTACCCAACATGTTAAATCTCAGCTCAATAGTAAATCCTAGAAGATTAAAAAAAAATCCTCCTTAGAGCTGACATTTTTTACAAGAACCTTGGCTCTGCCTGAAAAAGAAACCCACTTCTAACATATGCGGTTGCAGACAAAAGTTTGAAACCACAAAATGCAAGAGTTAGAAACAGAAGTGCCAAATGCATTTAGAGTGTCATTACTCTGTCAAATCTTGACTTTTTCAAGGCTTTGACACTGCACTCCTGCAGTTAGTCAGTACTCAGGTATTGATTTCAGATGTAAGTAAAACACATGAGAATAAGGAACAATTATGTATCCAGCAGAAAGGCTTCCTATTTACTGAATCACAACTGCTAAAAAATATAATGAGACACAATCAAGGGTAAGCTACTATAAATTTAACATTTGTTCAAATATTTTTAATTTATGGCATCTTGACATACAGAATCATGCTCACTCAGAATGGAAAATCAGATTAGGTAAAGTTTTAGCATCAGATTTACCAGATTATGATCACTGTTTCAGCTACAGATCTGAAGCAGACTGATCTCAGCCAGAAATCAAAGCTTTGCAATATTTTAAAAGTGCTTATATGAATTTTTAGCAGAGCCTTGTTACCACACATCCAATTACTCCATAAAAACAGAGTCAAAGGCAATCCATTGCTCACCCAGGATAATTAGCACTAGGAGAACTAAGCTAACCCCAGTGGCTGGGGCGCAGCCACGGGAGCCAGCCACTGCAATGCTGCTCTGCAGTTCCACCAGAGCACGGTGCACGTCACGAGGAATAAACAATTTTTAATACCAGTCTTATTTAGCAATTCAGAGAGGGAGACCCATTATATTAGTTATCACCATCCACTCTGAAGATCTTAGTGATAAAAGCAATGAAGGTTAAAGCTTTTCTATTCCCAAAATTAAAGTTTCACTATATGAAAAGCTTCTATCTCTCCTAACTTTAGAGAGAGGTGTTATTGTGTACAGAATTAATTCAGAAAAAGAAGAAAGAAATTGATTACCCATTAATATATATTCAACAGCGCAGGTATCATCCAATTTTTCAGACTTAGTGTTAACACTATTTTACATTACAGCTACTCTAAGACCTTACAATGCATAGGCAGTGACGAGTAATGATTTCTTTTACCTAAGTGAAAGTCATACATCTGCCAGTGTGAGACTTCATCTTTCAGATAATCCCCTGGTGTGGGGTTTAACCAGCTGGACTGTCCACCACATCACAAGCATAAAGCAAACAAATAATAAAACCAAAGTACAGGCTTAGACCCATGGCAGAATATCACTTACATACCCTAACCAGAAAGGGATGCTCAGTTCTCTGCTTAGATCATGCAGCAGAAAAACAGAGAGGCAAAGTGTTTTCACGGGGTTGTTTTCTGGGCATTTCTTTGTTTTGTTTTATTTTAAATATCTGCACTCTCTCACCTTGGAACAATGGTATCAAGTTAAAGCTCAATGTCCTTTTCAAACTCTAGCTCTCCTCTCCTTGCCAACCTTGCATGGTATAAATAGCAGCAAGCAGAGGAGCGAGCATTAAAAATGCTCCTTTAAAAATCTCGGGAGAGTTCGTGCTCGTAGTGCAGGACCAAAGCACTCCGGGTGCACGACAGCGAGCTGTAGCACATTTTACACATATCAAACACGGCGTCACTGCTCATCTAGATAGAA
>NW_005054297.1:16360519-16370220 GCF_000277835.1 Geospiza fortis
GGGCCCTGCCCCCGCCGCGCCGCGCTGCCGTCCCTGCGCCCCGGGCTACTGCTGCCGTGCCCACTGCTGCCGGTCCGAATGAGGCAGCGTGGATAACAAGTTTGTTCCTGCAAAGGTCCTGCGACATATTGCGGTGCCCAGGGAGGTGGTAGAGTCGTCACTCCTGGAGATGCTTAAGAGGCATCTGGATCCGGTGCGTAGTGATCGGGTGTACTGGTTACAATGGCAGTGCTGGGTTGACAGTTGGACTTGATGATCTTAAAGGTCTCTTCCAACCTCGAGGATTCTGTGAAATCAGCTGAGAGCTACCTTAGTGAAACAGTGTGTAGCAACACTAAGGCAATGTCTAGGTTACAACAAGAAGTCTCAGGAGGTTCAGGCGTAATTTTCTTGATGGCCTAAGCTGTGCAATGACAGTCTTGGGCTAAGTTTGTGTCTATGCAGAGTGGTTTATAAACACAAACCAGATAGAATGTGTGTGAGTTTACTGACTGGCCACAACTTTAAACTCTGCCATAATTCTTTTTAGCATTCTGTTCACGGTATTATTTGGCCACTTCTTAGGGCGCGACATCCTGGATTTCAGTGGTAGTAGAGCCAGCACTCCCCTCCAGGATCTGTCCGCTCAGATTTCAGTGGAGAAAGTTCATATTGTGGTAGTCTCCCTGTCCCAGTGGAGTAGCTGCTGGGGATTTGGCACTAAAGTTGTGTCTTCACAGTGGTGCCACTACCCATAACGTGAAGCAGAGAGGAAAAATCTTTTACTCATCATTGCAAAGCCCTAAGAAGTAAATTATGCCTATGTGATTTCTGGGGAAGAAAAGCTTCCAAGTGCCAGCAAGGTTGGAGATGCTTACCTGGCATGTCTGGTGCATGAGGGCACAGCTGCCTTGAGGCTCTCTGTGTGCCAGTGTAGGAGTCTGTATCCAGGACAGATTTGGTGACTCCACAGGAAATGCTTTCTTGACATCAAGCTAGTTCCCTGACCTTCCTCTCTGCCCTCTTCTACTAGATACAGTTGCTGGCTATTTATATATGTGATGAATATGATTCAGAATTAAACATGCCAGGAAGACACTGCTTCTTTCAACCTAATAATTAGAAGAGGAATACAGCATGATTGCTTTGTTTCATCACCACATGAAAGGGAACTATTTATTGTGGTTGGCTTAGTAGTAACAAACAAAATATTTTATTCCCATCCATGAAAAGCAATGTTGTGTGTCTTTATGGGCTTCATCCAAAGCATGCTGGAGTCAGTACTATTATGTATGGGTTTTCAGTTAGCACGTGACTGCAAATCTAGTAAGCTGGATCAGAGCAAGAGTGCTTTTGGGCTACAATGCTGAGCATTGTATGAAACTTGAGCACCCCAGGATAGTCTATATAGTGCTCCAGACCTTGGGAGGCAAACACTTCAGTAGCACAGCTGAAGCACCCTGGCATGAATCTGCTGCTGTGGCTGAACGTGTGGAGCAAGGGACATAGTGAGATTTTTGTGGTGTCATTAGGTTACTGCTCATGTGAAACTGAGTGATAGATAGTTTACATAGCCAGCCTTTTAGCAAAGTTCACAGGCATGGCTCCAACTGTATGTATCAAGGCTAATCTCAATTACAACTTAAAAATGCCTCTGTCTTTGTCACCGTGGGGATCGTCTGGAAAGTATCAACTGATCGCTACAGCTGAAAGCTTGTGGTGTTGATCTTTATCATGCCAAAGATCACAGTTCATTCAGCGTTTGCTGCAACCATTCTGCTCTGATGGCTCTTTAATTTTTCCTGTTTTTGTTGTTTGTCTAGACCTTTCATACAGCAGTAATCAAGGAGAAAAATCAAATTGAAAACCAGATACTTAGATTTTTTTTTAAAAGAGATAATGAGATAATGACTTTTGCTCCTCTGCCTTTTTTTTCCTTCCTTACTTCTTCTGGTCCATGCATTTTTGAGTTTTATAAATGTTGGAGGAATACTGCAGGATCATGTCACTGAACGTTGAAATTGAAGGGAAGGAAATGAGGAAAAAAAAGGGAAGACAAAATCACTTAAACAAGGAAGATAAATGAAAGACAAAGGGTGATGAGGTCGCAAGTAGCCTGGAGCCCAAAGTAGAATAAAGTATGGAAAAGAATTGGTGACACCAAAGCAAGAGGTGAATATCACAATAGATAGGAAAGGGAATAAATGAAGTAACACGTCTTTTTTATATTATTTCCCTGTTTCTTGTCAGTAGGAGTAGTCAGGTACAGGCTCCACAAATGGCTCTGAATGATGCTTTCAGATGCATTCATACTCCAAGATGAATGTATGTCTGTCTTTAATAATAGATATGATTGCAGCAGGTATAAATAATTTGAAATAGTACCAGGTAACTTGAGTATCAATAACAGTAAAAATGCAGCAGCACAGGACGGCCCAGTCTGTGTCCTGCTGGTATCCAGGGTAATGGATGGTTTTGAATTGGTTATTAGGGAACTCAGTTTCTGTTCCTGACTCCTAATGGTTGCTTGTGTACTTTAATATTATATGGTAATTTCCTAGAAAAGCAGTGTTGTAATAGGGATTGAAATTTAAATTTCCCTACTCCCAGCTAGGGACATTAATTGTTGCATTGCAAAGTGATGCCTTGCTTCCCTGGTCCAATGAATGTGGATTAGTTTGTTCAGAATAACAGACTTTCAGCAGGCACAATGAAAGACATTCCTCCCAGCTAGCCTCTGGCCTGGTGATGAAGGGAATTTCCTGGGAATTATCAGATAGGACTTCTGACTTTGTCAGATAGGACTGCTGTCCTCATGACCCTCCAGGTCTTACATCTGCCTTTTTAGCTGCTGAGAGAACCTCTTTCCTCCTCTCGTGTTTTTGAAAAATGCCAAAATCTAGGTGCAGACCCCACTGGAGCCTAACTCAATAATTAAATGCTTTAGATGCCAAGAAAGCTGTAGTTGGAATGTCAGTAGTTGACAACTCAAATGCTTCTCACACTGCTTGTTGGAGATTGTGGTCCAAGGTACTGCTGCTTCTGCTGTGGTGGGGAATGGAGGCACATGGCCCAGGGCTGTGGCTCCTGGTAGCAAAATGGTGCCAGAACTTGGGGGCTGCAGCTCTCAACACTCAAAACAGCTTGGCTGTGGTGGATTTATAGTCTGTGATAAGTCTTATTCTGGCTGTATTTGGGAAAACACCATGTTGTGGATTTGTTTATGTTACACAGCAATATGTTCATGGGTGATTCTCTGGCATCAGGAGGCTGACTTATGTCAGATGAAATTCCTGCAGGCTGGAGGTTAAAGCACTCTGTTGTGATGGTTGGTTTGGTTTGGTTTTTTTGGTTGGGATTTTTTAGGGTCTTTTTTTCCATTGGGTTTTTGGTTTTGTTTTTGTTTTTTGAGGTGGAGAGAGGGCCAGTAATGACTGTTGATAACTGCATTCAAATTCTTTAGCAAGTGATGAGTACTGTTCCCCTTTGCTTATGCAGACTACTTAAATAGTATTATTTAAAGTACTACATTAATGCAAAACAAACCTTTCTGCTGGCCAGTGCCAATTTTGGTTTAAGAAAAGTATATCACCACAGTTCAAAGTCTTCATTATCTTCTGAGGCTCAATTACTAATGACTATTCTTTAATTTTTTTTTACCACAAACTTCACATTCATATGACTTACTTGAATTAAATTGTATACTTACTGCCTTGACAACATGTTGGTGAGGTATGCCAGAGAAAATCATTGAGTGGTGCTGCTGGAAATGTTGAAAATGTCTTTGGATAGTAATTTAGGTTTGATCTTAAAATTTTGCTGATGATTTTCCCTGTAATAGCTAAAAGTAACATAATTCTAAGGATCCTTGGTATTTTTCCTCCACAGTTTAGAAAACAATCAGACAGACTGTATATATCCTCACAAAAAGTACTGGTGAACAGATCACAGATCTCTCAGCTAAATTAGTTACATATGTCATTTTTCTTCCATATGCTTTCCAGTAAAGCAAGGTTCAGACCTACTTACAGGCAGCTCTGGTGAAGAACTAGAAGATACTCTGAATGCTTTAACAATTAGACTAATTGTAGTTTACTTGATTCCCTAATGCAATGAACTCTTTCCTTCACAGGGCCATTATTTGTGGGATAAACCTCTACACTGCATGTGTTATTCATTATTTATTCCTTCCATGATTCTTAAAGGGACATTTAAGAATGGGCTCATGGTTTCTAGCACAATTCATAAGAATAAATCTATTAAATAATTTTAGGAAGCATTTTCTTATGGCAAATAATATAATTTTCATCTTCTGTGGAGTTAAAATACCTCTTTACTGCTTTATTCCTATTAATATGTCAAGTAATCAATATAGGTTTTTTCCTTTCTGATATTAGTGATTGAAAATATGTGTGATATTCTTCTAGAGGATTTTAATTACTTTTTTTGTAGTTAGATAAATGGGCTAATTCCCCCCCCTTTCTTTAGTGTCATTTCAATGAGTTTACATAGCCATGTGCAGAATGACAGTTGTACTGTTCTGTGCCGATTGTTACACCTTGGCATTTTCCACATACACTGCTTCCTAAGCAAACACACTTTCACAGAAGCAGATTTATTAAAAAAATATTCCCAAATATGGTTATTTGTTACTCTGAGCAGAAAGGGGGGGAAGGTTGCATAGTGAACATGATGAACCAGCAGAGTTATCTGTAATGCAATAGCTTCAGTCGAGAATTTAATTGCCTTTGTCAAATCCACGGGGAAGGGATATTACAGCAAGGAAGATGGGTAAACCTTGCAGAAGTATACTGGCAGGGAGAATGGCTGCTAGGAAAGGTTTAATCACAGATCATGGGAAGATGTTTGAGAGAGTCATATATTGCCACAATGTCAGTATTTCCAGTCAAACCTGCCCACTTCCTGAGAGTAGTGGTGTTCTTTGTAGATGTCAAGAAATGACTGACCAGAAAAAACATTTAGAATCCTGGTTTTCAGTCATGCTGAACTGGAGCTGATACTTAAATAACCAAAAGAACACTAATGTGATGGGAGATTTGGTCAAAAGAGAGAGGAAGAGACCTGTAAAAAAAGTGCCAAGAGACGCTAGCTGATATGATAAAGAGACAATGGTTGACAGTAAATTTCTGTGGCACCTGATAACAAATAAGAGGCGACAGTAGAGGATTTCTTCAAGCAAGATCCTGGCAGATGAGTCAGAAAGCTGGAGAAGTGGGAGATAATCTAGCTGTTAGAGACAGCACAAGACATTCTTGCCTTTTTTTGTTTTCAGATTTGGGTGGATTTTTTTGTTTGTTTGGTTTGTTGTTTTGTTTTGTTTAATTAAAGGAAACATTTTTCCTAAAAGTCCTCCTTAAGATCTTTCTGTTAAAGGAACCATCTGTGGCAGAGAAATGAAGGTGAAGATATAATTCCAAGTGACTATTTGCACAGACCTATCTGAAAGTGTCTTGCCGGAAAACAAATGGTTCTGAGCCTTTAGGAGCTCTGTCTGCAACAGCTCCAAGCCTTCAGCTGAGTGGTTAACTGGGGGCTGCTGAAGAATGATTAGCACTAAGATTTATTTAAGGGAAATTAATAGAAGGAAAAGATCATACAGGCAGTTTCTTTTCCTGTTTTTCAGTGCTTTCATCACTAGCTCACTACAGACCTAATGTCTTAAAAAAAAATTTTGCTGAAGTCAAAGCAATTTCATTCTTATTTGTAGCAGGTCAGCTGCTTAAATTATGCTGAATATTACTTGTTTTTGTCACTTTTCTATGATTACAGAACACATAAATAATATTGCTATTGCAGCATCTACCCAGTGTGAAGCTTGGATGTGAGATTAAGTTAGCAGGATTTAGCAAGTATCATTTGCACCATGGTAAATGTGGACATGGGGATGAATAGGCTCGTAGCCAGCAGCAAATACGTAGTGATGTGACTCCTTCTGACAGGAGAGGAGGCTGAGCAAACTTGCACAGGGTTTTCCAAGAGCAAATGCAAAGTAATAGATGCTGACAATTTCTGCAGACCAGCTGACGCACAGTAAGTTGTTAATAGGTGCTAACTTGATGGTGCTTCTGAGCTCACAAGATGATGTAATGTTGTGTACCACACTACTTTTGCTTAGATCCTGTTCTATCAGTAATGGCTTCTATGGGTATCACATCTCTAGGTATGTGAATGTGTCTTTCATTAGACACACAGTACCTTAATATTGCAAGTTACGCCATTGTTCACACTGGCTGGAGTAATTAGAACTAACTGTGGTAAATGCAAGAGGACAGAAACAACAGAAAAATGGGAATAATTGTTATATAGGTGTACTAAACAGAAGCTTGCACCAACAAAATAGAGAGGAATCTCTTGAAACCAGTTCTTTGTGGCAATGAGATGTCCCCTCCAGAGCCTTACTGAGAAAGGACAGAACAAAATGCTGTGGGGAAGCTGTGCTGCAGCAGCCTAGGACAGGAGTTAGCCCTCATTGCTCTAAGTCAGGTAACTGGGGAATTAAACCCCTTCCTCTTTTCTTTCTCATCCCCTCTAACACAGAAAGATGAATTCAAACATTAATGCAAGGATAACATGTGCTTTTGATTTGGTGGCTCAAATTGAACTATGTTCTCTGTGCATGAAAGGTTACTGAATGGACAGTAAGATGTCAGGGAAAAACAAGAAAACACAAGTCTTTTCTGGCTGCCATTTTAAAGAAATGTCATTAATCCACTCGGAGCAAGAAAATGAAAATGAATGTTGTATTTTTTTTCCCTTCTGGGTGGTAAACCATGCCACAAGGAAGAAGGTGATGAAATACAGATGGAATTCTGAGTAAAAATAATCCCGTGGGAGGGAAAAAAGTTTCTTACTTGCACATGATGTGTTTTAGCCCATGTTTTCTATAGCAGCCTAGATAATTTAGAGATCTTAACATGGACTAATTTCTGAACCAGTCTTTATTTTCCTTAAAACAGGCCTGATGTATTAATTTTCTTTCTCCCAGTCCCTGTAACTTATCAAGAAAGCTTTGCTGGGGAAAAATCCTAAGTCTGTTGTTCTTGGCATAGTATTAATGGTTGGACAGACCTTACATAGCAAAAATTTATCCCTGTCTAGGATTCAAGCTACTCACCTTTACAAACTGGACAAGATTACTGTTGAATCTGGTGTATCTGAAATAAGAACAGCATTATTTTATTGGAAAATTGCAGGTGAATGAGACAGATCAGGCATGTATTATGTGTCTACAGCACTCTTCACCTGGGATTCGGTATGATTTATCTGTGAAAGTATGTGTTGTTGGTATTTCATACTGTAATGGCAATGTTAAATATAGTTATTAATGAAACAGATAAATGTTGAATTAATATTTTAGATGTCTTATTTTGGTTATTTTGCAGTTTTAAGTGTTAATTGGAAGTATAATGAATTGTAAGAAAAAAGGAAAGGCAGGCATACAAAGTTACAAAATTATTAGCATTAGCAGTGTCTGGGCAATCTATTTCTTTTGTTGATTTAACTTCAGTTCCTTTTTCAGGTCAGTAGTCCTGGACAGTAAGAAGATAAGTTAAATTGGTACAGGAACAAACATACTTTGTTTTTTGTGACTAGCTCCTTGCTTTCTTATAGCTGAAATTAAGACTAGCACACAGATATGCCACCAAAATGCGATGTTGGAGTGTTTTGAAGGCAGATGTCAGTTAATTTGCACAAGGAATTATAAAAAAACATGTTTTCTGTTGTGATGAGCTTCTGAGTCAGAGCTGGAGTGTGCAGCGGAAGACTACTCATCTGTGCTGTCCCACATGGCGCCCTCCTTAACCACAATTTCTTCCTGAACCTCCTATCCATGGGCATTTTTCAGTTTTTATAATTTTCCATGCTCTGAAATGGAAACTGTGGTAAAAGATAGCATTTTCTAAGCCTAGAATGGCTTGAATTCCCCAAGGAGTCCCTGTATGCTTGGGGTTTTTTCCCTACTTTGTATATATCATAGTAAATTGACTGAAATATCATACTATGCACACTAACTTGTACTTCTGGGTTTCATTTGCCATTAACTATGAGCAGCTTGCAGTGTTTAAAAAGAGTGTAAGAGGTAGTGCTCTTAATAAGAGTTACTGGTCCTGTCTCTGTGAATATTGGTGTAATGGATCGTGGTGCCAACTAGAGCTGATTTCTTCTTCCTCCTCAGCACTGCTCTCTCTGTGGAAGTCAAAACTTCAGAATTCCTTAATTAATCCTGCCAGCCCAGAAACTGAAAACAATAAAAGCTAAGTATAGTGGAGCCTTTTGGTATAGTCAGCACTTCTTTCTTTTACATACACAGCTAAATACACATGGATGCAAGCTAGCAAAGATAATCTTTCAGGGATAATGGTGGGCATTTTAAATGTAGTCTGGAACACTTTCAAAGTACCTCCTTCCCAGGGACTGAATTAATCATTGTGTAAAATGCTCCTGAAAAGGAACTGTTCTCCTAATGTAAACCTGTATGCAAAAGGATACACAAAAGCCTTAACCTCTCTTCTTATCTTGGGTATATTTTAGGAACTGCTGTTAATAAGGTTTTATTCTAGTGAAAAACCTGAAGATTTTTGCTTATAGATGAGGATCTGACAGAGCTATCAGCTTAGGCTAGTAATAGAATAAAATATATTTCTTGAATTGCATGTTTCCTAAAGAGGTTTCAGTATGCTCTGTAAAAGGTTTAAATTATATTTCCCATATATGAGGGTAGTATGAAAAAATTCAATTACTTGCTACATGATTCAGAGAATATAAGAAGTCATGGGGAAAAATGTTAATGTTACTTTTACATCTTCAAATTCTAGGTTTCATTTCTTAAACTGAAAAACAATATATATTTGTTGCTTATTCTTTATATTTTAAAAATGAGATCCAAACGTCAGAAGGTTCCAGATTTTCCTTGCTTTCAAAATCTCTGTGTCCCAAAGAAGGGATTTTCATTTTGGTCACTTGTTTTCTTAACACAATGATTGGATGGTAAAATAGGCAGTGAAATAAACACTACTGCAGTACTTTTTCTTTCAGAGAAGAGTACAGGTTTTGCTTAAAATAATGTAAGAAACACATTTGTATCTGAGGATGTGTATCACAGCATTTCCAAGAAGCAGTCTGCTGAAACTTACTTGTTTTTAATGAGTAAGCATAAGTACCCCTCAGTTAAGGCTTTCTCTGATATCACATCAGACTTGCTTACATTTAAATTGTTGGGTCAGCAAGAAAGGACAGTGGAACCTTTTATTAGCAGCTGACTTCTCCCAGGTCTCATTTTACGTTTTGGGTTCCAACACTATTCAACTGAAAGGAGATCCTGTTAAAAAAACAGAGGTGAATAACAGAGACAACAGAGGCAAGGCAGCTGCCAGACATCAGCTTCCACTATGTACTTCAAAAATATCAGTATCCTCACCAATATTGTACAGAACCATAATGTGGCATCTGTCCTTGTGAAACAGGTAGTCTTTTGTATTTTCTGGTAAGAGTTTTTCATGAGAGAAGTCTAGGATATAGAGTTGAGTATTTTCTTTAAAGCTGTCTTATATGAAGAAGCTGCTCATTAAGTAAGAACCAAAAGTAAATACTCATTTAAATTATATTTCACCTGCTGAAATCATTATGGTGGTGCTGTTTTCTAAGGAAGTCTTTACAGTCACTGTTTGATGTACCAGAATATCTCAACAGTGAATTTCATA
>NW_005054297.1:16370231-16371819 GCF_000277835.1 Geospiza fortis
ATGTTGGACAGCCTCATCATTCGTCTTTCCTGATGGTGTTCTTTGAAAAGCTGCAGGATGTCTTAATTTCATTTGAATTTTGGGGTTGAGGGTTAATTAGTGTACAAATGACAAAGACACCATGTGACCTGTCTAGAGAATATATAGCCTCTTCTCACATGCATCAGCAAGTACATCTGAGATGTTTTGGGCCATTTCTCCCTTGCCTTCTTGGTTGGAGTTCTTCCCAGCTCTTGCTGGACATACAGAGATATTTTTATTGTTCCAGTAACATGACAGAAGGTGGTTGATCATTAGTACATGATGAATTGCAGAGCACATACAGATAACAGGGCTACACTCACTCTAGAATACTAAATAATGAATCTGGTTGATATCTTTTTAATGAGAAAGTAGAATAATAGAAAAGGTCTGTTGTTAAAGCTGTGTTTTCTTTGAGATACAATATAAATGAGCTGCTTGAGAAGCAGATGACATACGTAATTAATCCCCAGGGTAACTTTACTGGACTCTATTGATTTGCATGAGATTAATTTTCTTAATTCTTTTGGGGAGAGAAAAAAACATAGCAGGAAAGGTGTCCAGTTATTTTCTTATGTATGAAACTTTTATGTCAGATTTAGTAGCTCAAGTGTCTGGGAAGTTGGGAATGTTAAAGGGAAATAGAAAGTAGACTTTAAGTTATTATCATGGATTGCAAGTATTTAATGAGTATTTTTTCCAAGTTGTATTATTAATGACATTTTATTCAGGTTGTGTAAACATAAGAAGGAAGCCCTTCCCTTCCTTCAGTATCCAAGAGTTTTTTGCTTAGAAATTTTAGCTTGAGAGGCTTGTGTTCTTCCAGATGAGTATGATTTTTCTGTTTACTTTTTCTCCTATATTGAGTCAGAGGGTTAGTGAAACCAATTCATAAGATATTTAACTCCTTGTTAGGAAAAGTTAGTTAGAGAAATAGATGAGAACTGTGCTGAGATCTTTCATTAAGCGTGCTGTGTAACAGAGGCAGGATTCAGTGATAGAGGACTGGAACAATTTGAAATAGCCTTATTTCAAAAATTTTAATGAGATATTTAAAATTAAATACTCGAAGTTATTAGAAAATTTTTTTAAAAGAGATACATTGCAATCATTAAAAACCCTTTTATATCACAAGGCAAAACGACTGCATATCTTGCAAGCATTAACAATTCAAACTTAAATACTACCCTACAGAGTAGGACTTGCAAGACATCTAGCAGTGACATGCAACATGAATTTTATATTTGCTAAGTACATGAATAACCCACTGATTTCTGTAAGGAAACTTTTCCCAGATGGGTCTATAGCATTTTGGCAGGAGATGGATTCCTGTTCTCCCTGCAGTGAATTCAGTATGGCCCAGGAACTTACTTCATCCTGCTTGTACCACAAGTATTCATATAATCTCAGTTTCTTCATCACAAGAAACATTCAAATGCTGTATTATTTGTGTTATGATATAAAGATAGGCCTCACTACAGGGAAGTCGCCTTGAATTTCGTAGTAGTCGAGATGTGGAAAACAGAAAATATCCCAACAGGGAAGAGCAGTAGAGGAATCACAGCAG
>NW_005054297.1:16371832-16377291 GCF_000277835.1 Geospiza fortis
GGAATGCAGTAGTACAGATAAGTTAGTTCAAGTAGTGTTTGGAACTTGCATAGTTTTGTTTCTGCTTCATCAGAAGACACAAACTACTGTTGTAATAATGGGAGACTTAAAAAAAAAAAACCAACAAAACCACAATTTAACTACGTGAATGAGCTGTACCTCAAGTGAATTAGATGCTGTGAATTTCTACCATTTAGGTAACCTCAGGTACTCATGTATTATTTCAAAAATTAGTTAAGGACAAAGTTCACCTAAATATTTTTCCCTTCTTTTTTATTATTTAATAATTAACTTAATCAGGAGAAATGTTGTGCTAGTTTACAAATGTAGTATTGCCTAATAAAACCCGCATACAGAGCACCATCTAGTGCAGGATATCACTAACATAAAAGCATTTTGGCTTATATGTCACTTGCCCGTGTTCAACTAATGTTCTAAGTTCATTTAATATGAACTATCATGTTGCATAAAGTGCCAGACCAGGGGCTCCCATGGCAATATAATTTTGCATGGATTGAAAATTGTGACCTTTTGCAAGGACAACAAAACTGGATGCACTGAAATTCAGGTAATAATTTGTGAGAACCATTTACCTGTAAGAGGAGTCTGTTTATCTTCCTGCCAGTAGTGTTGGGTGACATATTCATTAAATAATTCAGTTCAGTCTGTTCTCACAACTGCCATTATAGATGCCTTAAGAACGTCCTCTAGCTGCTCAGAGCCTTTGCTCAGGTTCTGCAGAACGTCAGAGCTGCCCAGGTTCCTTAGGACAAACAGTCAAAGGTATGCAAAGCACAACTAACAGATCTTTAATCTGACTGTCATTAAGACAGGAAGAAAAAGATTAATTCTGTACAAGAAAAACGTAAAAGGAACTTATACGCAGGTGTTTATGGCTTGCTGAGGAAGGACAGAAAAGTGAGCTACAAGATGGTTTGCTTGTGGTTTTTATTCAAAGGCCATATTTTGCTTCTTCTGCAAGCAAACAAATTTGGCCCCAAGATTGTTTACTCAGTGTTTGTGTATCAGCATTATGTTTCTGATGCTGTCTATTTGCCACTAGGGTGGGATTACGAAGAACTGTCTTAGTTAACTGAAGATGTAGCAATGACAAGCTGGATTTCATCCTGCACTAAACAAAGATTAAGAGGGTCTTCAGGTACTTGGAAAAGAAAAATTATGATGAACACTGTGTATTCAACAAAAAAACTTAATTAAGCATCAAAAAAGCCACTATCACTGTAAAGTTTTATACCCTCTTTGAAGAAGCACTTCAACAAAAATTTGAACCTTCCTCTGAGCATATTTTAGCTAAATGTTTGAAGCCTTACCAAATTCCCAGTTCTCAGACCTGCTCTGAGGAAATAGCAAGCATACTCACACTCATTTCAAAGTGCTTCCTGATTTTGGAAGCTCCATTTTTGCTTTCCAAGTTGACCGCTTCATAAATAATTAAAAAAAAAAAAAAACCAAAAAAAACCCCCACAACAACAATAAACCCACACCCCACCCCAAAAAAAAACCCAAACAAAACAAAAAAACCACCAAAACAACACAGAAAAAAAACCTCAAACAACCAAACAAAAAAAACCCCAACCCCACAATCCAGAAATAAGTGCAAATGTTTCCAATTTTTCAAAATTTAGATACAAAATACTTTCCTGGATACTTCTGTTCTTTCTATCTCTGTTACAACGGCCAAAGAGAATTTACTGCTGAAGGAAAATGAGCAAAAAATTAGCTTGTTCTTTTGAGATAATGAGAAGTGAACTAAAGGAAAATGACAGGAATGTTCACAGACCGGGCAACCTGTGGTTCCAATCCCCTTTCTGGGTGTACCATTTCAAGAGCAAGAAGCAGTAGCTCTGGCAGAACAAAATGTTATACTTACAAAAGGCATTCACATACTGGTGTGAGGAGTAACAGTTTTGGGAATGGTGAGGAGAGGTAGACTGTAGCAAAACATTAGAGCTGAAGGGAAGAATCTCCAGTGGAAAGCCATAGGCCAGACTGCAGTACCTCAGCTCTATCAATGCTTTCTACATATTCTAGGGAAAACAAATGCTGTAACATAAAAGGCTCTGTTAATGTTCATTTAATTCATCTGGGATCGTGGTTTCCATTCTTTTACTGTCCAATATGTTGAGCAAATGCAGGAACACATTTCTAGACATAGAAATAAAATACAAGAGTGTTTCCCTTGAATAGATATTACAAAAATATATATTTTTGATGGCACATTGTTGTTAGATATCATGATGTTCTTTATTAACATGACTAACAAAACATTTTCATTGTTATTTCCTCAATTCTTCTTCTTCTTCTTCTTTTGGGTTATATGATTTCTATGAAATAGTATGTATTCATTTTCAGCTGCTTGGGAACAATGTTCTGTCTAACACCAGAACAAATAAACTGGCCTGTGTTCTGCTATCTAATAATAAAGACCATTTAGAACATGTTTGTACCTGTTGAGAAAATAAATTCATGTGAACAGACAAGCCTGGCAGAGGAAAGAATTCTCTCCCAACCTTGTGTCTTGCCTGGTAGCTATTAAAACTTCCCTTTTGAAAATAAATGGTTTGTTTATTTAAGAACAATTATATGACCATTTTGAATTACAACACTCACATGCTTTTCATGTGGTCAGAAAGATTTATTGCACAAAGAAAGGCCATGGAAAAGTGGTGGAAATTAAAAATACAATATTTGTATATTGCTGACAGTATGCTAGATACATCCTTGTTAGAAGAGCATTCAGTCTAAATAAACATCTAAGTGTATTTGAAGATGTACAAAGACAGATTTGAGTCTTCTTCATTTTATGATTTACAGTATAGAAAAGGAGTCAAATTTATATCAGAATATGTCAAAAGCACCCAAACTCAGCCAAAAGATTTCATTAGAATTTATGTTGCAGTATATTAAAAATTATCATTGATTTTATGAGCACTATCTGTAAATTTTGAGTATTTTTTTTGTACTGAAAATCCAACTTTTGTCTGCATGAATCTTCCTTGTCTTTTATTTTGGTGGAATATGATCTGCCTTGATACTCTCCAAATTCATGAGTTAATCTTTCTATTTTCCTGTGAAAAACTAAAGATGTTTTTACAATTTCTACATAATGGCATTCTTTGTTTTTTGTGGGTTTTTTCCCCCAAATAATTAAAGCTTCCTCCTCTCAGAGTGAAAAAATAATAAAATAATTTGAAAATCATTATGGGAAATACTGTACTTACAACATTTTTCAACTACTCCAAAACTTCCATCACATTATTAATAATCCATACCTACAGACATTTGCATAGTTACATAGGAACCCAATTTAAGTTATATGTAATAAAATTGAATAAAAATACTTTATCAGATTTTGTTTTTCTGATGTTGAATTTCTCTTACTATCTCTCTCTCTTTACTTCTCTCCCTCCCCCTTACCCCCCTTACACACACATATAATGGGCCTTCCTGCCTGATACCAAATGTAATTTGGTGAAACTAATTAAACAAAGTTCAAAATAAGCAGTTGAATAACTGTTCATTGATCCTCTCATGCATGGGTACAGGGATGTGCTAAAGGCTAGAAATCTCTAGCACAGTATCAGTTGATACATCAAGAAAAAGACTGGATTATCTGGAATATCTGCTATTACCACAAAAATAAAGAGACATTAAAAACCTCTATACTGCAGATTTTCATTGGCACAATTTTTACATTATAACATTATTTTAGCTGCCCTAGCCCTGGTTTTTTTTCCCACGCTTTTTTGTTTGTTTGTTTTTGTTTAGGTATAGCATGATTTATCTTATTGAGTGAGATTGTTTCGTAAGAACTCTCTTTCTTCCCCTCAGTTATTACAAACATCCTCCCTCTCTTATTCTATGCAATTCTCTCAGGGATTCTTTACAAACTTTTGTTTTGGGAGGATGAAAATGGAAGGAAAAATTGCCATGCAGAGAGTTACAATTCAGCCGTCCTGTATTCATAGCAATGTTGTTATAAACTGACCTTTACCAAAACTTAGTTTCAAATATTTTAAGCATGATTGAAAGCGTCTGCCATGTTCAAAACTGTATTTGGACAGGGGGAGAGAGAGTGGCAGTTGAGCTACAAAAGCAAAATTATTTTAGGAAAGCAAGCTTAGGTCCATATTTTCTTTGAAGTCTTCATTTGCATCTGCCCAGCAGAAATGGACTACATTTCATTGGATAGCTTTCTAGAGAGTATTCCTATCTTCTCCAGGGCAGCAAGCACTAATCAGCAACTCTTGTTATTACTGCCTATTAGAGTCTACTGTAGTGCCAGGCACAAAAGCCAGGGGTAAGCAAAGTCTCTCTTACCATTATTGTTGTACAAGAAAAATATGGATATGCAACTTGAGATGGAGAAAAGCCCAGAAAGCTTAGACAAGTATATAGGGAAAAGAGAGGAAGTGACTGGACAGGACATTCAAAATTAGAGAGTTGTAAAATCTAACAAAAAAAAAAAAAAAAGAAAATGAAAAGAAAAATAAAAAGAAAAAAAGAAAAAGGAAGAAAAAGCATTACCGTTACCAAGAAGGAGAAAAGCATAATTACTGACCATCTAAAAACATTTTCAAATGTTTTGAAACATTTGAAAATGATTGAAATGTTGTGACCAGCCCTAGAAATGCCTCAGCAAACAACAGACAATCCACTTCTCTATGCTGGATTCAATTGATTGTACCCTGGCAGCACCCCTTCTCTTTCTTCAGTTTTCTGCCTCATTCTTTAAACCTTTTATGTACACTATGTACACAACACATGCAACCTTTACATCAGAGAGATTTACAGGAAACTCATTGCTAAAGTCTTGAACCTTTCCAAAGCAGGCATGTTCCATCCAGTGAGTAAACCTCATGTTTCTATTTGAGTAGGGTTTTTTTATTGTGTAAGTACAATTGCTTTTCATTTTTGAGACAGCACAGTAACAATACTGTTGTTTTTAAAGGATTGTTTTGAAAGGATTTGGAGTTACTGGAAAGCCAAAAATTTGCCATCTTAGTGAGGATGTCATTATTCCTCAGTGAACACTTGCCTTTTAAAAAATATACTTGGACCCATTAGCATTAATATTTGCATCTAAAGCTTCATAGGCTAGCTTGTCTTTTCACTTACATCTCATAAAACTACTGGTTGCAGAGGAATTATTCCAAATTTATATATGCATAGATTGAGAAGTAAAAATCTGCCCATTTTGATTTGGAATTGATTTCCTAAACGATTAATCAGGTGAATCGTGTTCATAGAATATTTAAACAATATTACATTCAAAGTCTGCAGGTCTGACCTTCATGACAACAGATTTCAGAGAATACCACCACCCATGCCAGGTGTACCAAACAATCCCGTTGTCTGTCTTGGCAGTGTAGGGACCTCTGTAGTACAAACCATTCAGGTTGGCAGAGTGACACCTGGTGGGAAAGTAAAGGGAAACA
>NW_005054297.1:16377317-16382409 GCF_000277835.1 Geospiza fortis
AATTTTGCCATGTTGATGCCAGCTTAGTTTGACAGCTGCATAAATTTGCATTTGCACATAAACAACAGTGTTTTAATTAGGGAAGAATTGCAAATGTGTTTTGCTTCTTTTAACCAAAAGTGCTTCTTTTTCTTTCCATGTTTTTTGACATTACTAGCTCTTGGAGTTTTTCCTGCTAATTTGTTTCAGTGGAAAATTTTCCCAGAGTTGTTCAGGATGGAGGACAGCAGGGCATACACCACAATCTGGGAAAGAAAGACTATTGTGTTCTTCTGTTGTTCCAGAGTAGCTCCCCTTCAGTTTTCCAGTTACACCACATGGTATTTTGTATGACAAAACCTGAATACCACCATGAGTTTGCCTATCCACCTGTGGGCTTCTATTTACAAATATGAATTCTGACAGCTAATTACATGTGTACCAATTCGCTGGATCACTGGAGCTGGCATTTTATTTGGCTACACAAAGTTCAGGAGGTTTTGTTGTTTTTTAACAGACTCAGGCAGAAATGCATTAATAGTTTATTAAGTTTATTAAATACAGTGGTTGAAACAAACAGAAAACCCTAGCAAAACCCAAAAGGCTTGAAAAGGGAACAGCACAACTGTGATACTTGCCTGGTTTCTATGAGAAACAAGCTTAGATCTTTATGTGGAGAGCAAACTGGCTGTTCTTTCTGCAGCAAATTGTGATGAATCAGCTTGGTTTATCTGCCAATTCAGTATTTCATTATAAATGCTGTTAATATCTAGCTGTTGAACACCATGATGGATTCCAAAAGCAGACTTCAGAAAATATGCACACAGAAAACATTCCAAATAAACCTTATGAGTTCTATTACTGGCAAATCTTAGTCTTTTTGGCTTTGCTTACACTTCATTAACAAAGTTTTTGAGAACTGAGATAAAAACTATGAGAAAAAGGAAAATTCTCATCTATATATCCTAATTTATTGCTTACAATTTTTAAAGTCAGTTTTGATAATATGTTAATTGAAAGCTTATAAATTGTGGACATCAAAAGTGAGTTTGTTTTTGAGAATGACAGACTTGTATCAGAGCTGACCCAATCTTTCTAATCATACAAATTCTGCAATGAGCAGGCACTCTGCCTACTTTGAATCAAAACACAGATTTCATTAAAAGAATCATAAGAAGGCACACCATAATTTTGCCAACAGCAATATGAGCCATTAAAAAGTCTTAATTAGCGCTGGGAAGCATGAATAGTGAAAATCAGACTATTCAGTATCCAACTAGATGTTGTCTGAAGTAACTGTACATACTAAGTTAACAAATGGCATGGGATATGATATTGTGAAAAAACATTCATTATTCACAAGTCAATAAATACCTTAAAGTTACCCTGTGTTCCTCCTGTCTTTTCAATAGGCTAATATAAAGTTAAAAACTATGCTGCAGTAGTTTCAAAAGTACAGCCAACTCTCAACTGTCCATGGATATTTTATCTGTATTACGTATTAACTGTGTGACATATATGGAGAGATGGGAGTTGGTTCCCTGAAGAACCCTTTGAATTTTGTCTGGATTTATTGACTCCACTGACCCCCCCATGAATGCAGTTATGCAGTCTCTGGGATGACTGGTATGGCAGGAAGCTTGAGTGAGTGATATCTGGCCCCAAGTTGTTGCCTAACAGATCCCTCTTACCATCCATACATGGTATAACTAAAAATGTGAGTGCTGGGAGAGAATAAGCTGATGTCCAACTGGAATTGTGCACAGTCACTACTTATGAACCTTTATGAACTTTATCTCACTACTTGGGAACTACTTATGAGCTTTGCAATGCCCTGGGTACTGGAAAGCTTATGACCTGCAGGTAGTACCAGAGTGAACCCAGCTCTGTGGACTTGCATTCAAGATAAAAATCTCTGCTAGAGCTTTGCTTACAAAAGGGCCCACTTTTCTGCAGAAGTCCAGGACAACAAATGCTGAGCTGGAGCGAGACTGGTGGCTTGAAACTATCTCTGAGCTACTTCATGTGGCCTCACTTGTGTCACATCCCTTGGTTTTCATATTATCTGGGCTTTTCTGTATTTCATTAGTCCTGATTGCATAGACCTGACTATAAACAATTCCTTCATAGCTGGGAGCTCTTATGCAAACCAGCCAAGAGCACTAATTCCTTCTATATTTGCTAATCTGTGCATGACAAATATGTGTTTCTGAGTGCTTTCCTTTCTCTGCCAGTACTGTCCTTTTGAGTAGGGCTTAATGATACTGACATTTTCTAGTATTTTGCAATGTTCAGTTTTATGTTAGGCTTAACATTAAAAATTCAATAACAAAGCAGTGAAATAACACTATTAGTAACTAATTTTCATTATCAAGCTAGACTGTCACTTTAAGAGCATGAGCTACACAGCCATAATAAGAACTAGCCTAGTAGGAGTCAGCTATCTTTAGAAGTTATGTAGCACCAACTACAAGGTATAAATAACTGTCAAGTTCCGTTGTGCAGCTACTTTTGCAAAGTGGTCATTCTTTTGTCCAGATCAATCCAATATTAAAAGTTTTTAAAAGGCAAAAAAATTATTCAGTGGTCTAAAAGTGATTGGTAATTCAGTCTTAATGAAATCCATGGCATGATATCAGTTTTATGTGATTTGAAGTCCAGATATTCCTTTAAATTTACCAAAGTTCTGATTTCATGGGAAAAGAAGCTCCAACATAGTTGACTTTCCCTTTTATATCTTAGCTTTCCTGAGAAATGCAAAACACCATTGTCTACATGTGACTTTTTCCAAGTCTCAAATATTCTGCTGACTGACTATCCATGCAAATATACTAAAATGTATTAAAATAAGTAGTTAATTGTGACACACTGAGTTAATAGCTACATCATATCAGTTAAGGTGGTCACTGACTGCTTATGAAAACAGAATTTGGCAAATGAGGAGTTAAAAAGAGAAACAAAGGATGATACAACAGAAACAATGGAGTTGATCCAGCCTGGCACCTCTTGCCAAGTGAACTGAGATCACAGTGAGAGAGTAGTGTGCCTCCCTGAGCTGTATTTTAAACCTCTCTATTACACAGCTGATTGCAGAGCTTCTCTTCATGGCTATATTTATTTACTTAATTACAGGAAAGAACACAGCTGATCTGTGCAGGCTAAGGCTACCATTTTTATCCTTTATTTTTGATTTGGTATATTGCATGTTAGTAGAATTTTTAAATTCTCTTATTCAACCCTATTTAAAAGAATCTTTCACTCAGTCCAGACATGCACACTGACAGAAACTGAGTGGACACATTACCATCTCCATTTGGAAAGAATAACAAGAGTGAGGTATTGTGAAGTGAAGTGAAAAAAATGAGTCTTGATAACCTGGCACTAGTTTAGTTTGTCAGAGATTTGCAGTGCTGCCACATCTGGTCTAGTGCAACACAAGAGAAATGCGAGAGTGAAGTACAGCAGGGATGTATCTGCAAACTCTACATGACCTACTTGTGTAAAATCTATTTACCTCAGAGGGGCAGAATTGTCTCCTCACTGCCTGATGACAAAGATGACCTGTGGCAAATGCCATTATCACAGACCAGCCTGAGCTGCAAAGTAGGTGCTGTTCCTTCTAAGGTGAGCCTCAGTCTTACCAGCACTGGGATCTCTGCTAGGGGATAAGGGCACATTGCAAATAAATGAACAATCCCAATCTATCTTCTACCATATGTTATTATTTTATGAATACCCATGGAGCAGAATAGTTGACAGTACCCATATAAAATCAAAATACCTGTTAAACCACCAGCCAGCCTTTTCCTCTTCAGCACAGTTCCCTTCATAGTTGTCATTATCCCTGTCTCTAGTACTGAATTTCATTCCTCGATGATCAGCCCACCATTTTACTTCAGGATGAAATCCACCAGTAAGGGAATCACCAGCTGTACCAGAGTATTCACCACAATTCATCTCATAAGAATGCTAATAAAAAAATGTGAAGAAAGAAAAGAAAATTAAATTCCTGTATGTCTTTAGCCCTTAGCATGTCAGAGAGTGAAACCACAAAGAAGAACCTAGCCTGTTCCATTGGCTGCTGTTTTTATGCTAAGAAATGTCCTGCCACTTAGACATGATGTCCTTAATACTGAAAGGCTGTATTGATACTTAGCAGGGATAAAATTTGTCATTAACCATATGCATAAATGATTTAATAAAAACAACATTAGGGCTAGTTTGCAGTATACATTAGCAAATCAGAACATCTTCTACCATAATTGTCACCCTGTTCTAAGTTCTTCTAAGCCTTCTGATGTTTACATTCTTGTAACAAACTTTCTCATGTGCTTTTCTGTAAACACATTGTTTTGCATTCTTTTCTGGAGGAGGGGAAATTTGATGGACTGTTGGTTTATCCAGTGTCATTGGAGAGCTGGCACTGTCACCCTCCAATCCACTGTCACTTTTGAAAATCTATAAATGTTGGAGTCAGAAATTAAATGTCCTTCTTTTAACCTTGGAGATTCCAGTGCTCCCGTTGTTTTATTTCATGTCCTATAGTGACACATTATTGTTGGTAATGTCAACAAACATAACGAAACTGCTTTTATCTATTTATTAACCCAAATTATTCATATCCCTTACAGAAAGTATGAAATTAATGTATCAGAGTAAACCACTTTTATTAGGCATTTGAAAAGTATAATTAGGGAACTTGTGTGTTTATTGTTTGCCTACAGAATCCACATTTTCATTAAAACCTTTAGTCATTTAATATTTTATTACCTCTTCTCCTGCAACTCTGAATCTTGCATACTGTGCAAAACGTCGTTCTCCTTCAAAATCAGTTAGATCAATTCTTAAAGTATAATTCCCTTAAAAAAATACAAAATATTTTAGTTCAACCAGCCTATCTCACTGCTTTTCAGAACTGAGCTTTACAGTAGAAGATTAAAAGAAAATGTTTTTATCACAAATCTCTATCACCTCAGCATATTTTATAGGGTTTTATCTTCTTTTTTTATGCATAGTAAAGCATATATTGCTATTCTTTGCCTTATTCACCTGAGTGAATTCTATTCAGCCTAGAAAATTTTAGAATTATTTCAATACAAATTTTCAAATGTAG
>NW_005054297.1:16382419-16405303 GCF_000277835.1 Geospiza fortis
AAAAAATTGTAAAAAAAGATGGCCTTACAGGTTTTACATTTTAGTACAATATTTGAGGTGGTAGTGAAAGCATAGTGAAAATTCATCAATAAATTTTTACCTATGAAAATCAGATTTTTATACTCTGAAAATAAATAAAGTTATACTAGGATCACATCCTGGTGGCACTGATCTCCACATGATTTAGCTGGCTAAGCCAGTGGGTAAGTTTTGTATCTGCAGCATTCTACAACAAAGCAGAAGTTAGCTTACATTGAGTGACTATTAGATGAAAATAACTTTCTACTACTGGCCTCATCAACAGGACTGGACTAGAATTACTTCCATGTAGTAGCCCACACAGCTAAAAAGCCCTGAATAAGTGTCTTGGTACAGCATATACCTGTCTCTGGACTGTTAGTGATGGTCATGGAAAATGGATAGAGACAATTCTTTTAAGGTAGACTCCTGTCTCCTGTTCCCTGTTTCACAGGGGCTCTCAGTATGCCAGTGGCCTAAGGACAGTTTTGAACCTTTTGTTAGAAAACATATATTCAAATGTGGTTTTTTCTGAAACTTAGAGAAGTCCATGCAGACCAACAACAGAACTCAGGATTTATGATAACAAAAAGGGGAAACAAAAAAATTGCCTGGAAAGAGCAAAGAAGCAGAAACAATAAGACTATTGTTAAAATACAAATCTTACCTTGATTAGTCAAATAATGAAGATTTTTGTTTCCAAGCCAAAATTCACCATTTTTCAAAACAAAATTTCCAAAGCCTTCTTCATAGTCAGCCCAAAGTCTGAAATGAGTATAAATTACTAATTTCTCAAAAAAACAAGTTTATTTGGATGTTTTATAATACAATCTTAGATCACAGATTAACTCAAACTAGAAGGAACCTCAGGAGGCAAGCTAGTCCAGTGTCAGTCTCAAGCCAGAATCAGCCATGAGATCGGACCAGGTTGTTCAGAGCTTGTCTGTTCAGATCTTGAAAACTTCCAAGGATGGAGACTGCACATTCTCTTTGGGTAACCTTTGCTGACTCTTTTCATGGTGAAAAAGTTTCTCCTTATATCCAGTCTGAAGCTCTCTTGTTTCAGTTGAGGTACTTTGTTTCTCATCCTCCCACTAGACATGTTTGTGAACATTTTTACTCAAAGAGCCCTCAGACTGCCTGCCTTTTTTTTTTTTTTTTTTTTTTTTTTTTTTTTTTTTTTTTTTTTAATTTTTACTAATTGCAGAAGACAATCTTTCCTCATCATTAAGAGTCCTTAACAAGTGTTGAGGCATTTGACATTGAAGTGTCCTTGTGTCAAATGCAAAAGTTGCCAGAAAAAGATCAGAATGGATGTCTCACAGAAAACAGCCAGAAACAGAAGTGGTAGGTATCCCATCTAGAGGCTGTTCCACAGAATAACCATTCCTCCCTTTTATCTGGGATAACAACTTACTCATATACTTCTAAAGTTCAGATTTAATTTAGCACCATCTGGTTAATGTTTCTTCACTTTGTTTCCAGTTTTAATTACCAAATCTAGTACCTACCTATCAAAATTCTGGCTGCCATCGGAACGTCTCTGAAACACAGTCCAGCCACCTCCTTCAGACATGTCACAGAATGCAAAGAATTCTTTGGGACTCTGGATTGGTTTTATTTTATAAAATCCATTTTGCTTATGGCCATCATTGAAGATTTCTGCACAATCTGTTCACACAACATTAATCGGACACAACATTTTTAGTCCTGTACTTACTGGCAAAATCAGAAATCAAGTCAGTAACAGTAATCAAGTCATGCTATGTAGAAGTCACATATGAACCACACTAATAAAATGAAATATCTCTGCAAACACATTTCTTTAACTTTTGGGTATTTTTTTGTACTTGTGTTGCTCTAAAGCTTTGCTGGCCTATAATTATTTTGATATATCTTTGAAATAATATCTTCACATGGTGAAATATGACAATTTTTGTTTCTACTTGACTAGCAAAATAATTCCTCTGGTTTAAGTGGTGTCACTTTTAATTTACAGTGGTATCATCCACATTAGAATCCTGTTACAACCTTAAAATTACATGTAACATAGAGTAACCTTTAAAAAGAAACATGGACTTCTATGTCCAGAAAGTTCACAGAAATGCCAGAAACAAAAGTATGGAATCTCCAGTGTTATAACCAGAAACAATTGCAAGGCCTGATTCTCCTGTCCCTTCTATCAAATAGGAGCAAAAGTATACAGCAGACTACACCCAAAAAGTGCAGTATGTGTGTAAAATGAGACCACTTTGGCTTGGCACCATTCACAGTCTGGCCTGCATTGCTGTTGATGAATATAATTTACAACAATAACAAAATTCAGAGCTCATAGAAATATTACAGCAATGTAATTGCATAATCTTAAATTCTTTCCTCTAGGAATTAAGAAATGAAATGAGTTCTTTGTTTATATGTAATCTACCATCAGGCAGTCATACAGAAAAGACATATAATTTTCAGCATTTCTGTTTTTCCTGGCTAAGGTAGAGCTGATTAACTTTAAGGAATTCTCTGAATTGGCTGAACTTCCAGGCCTGCTTGGAACTTTATGAACTATTACATTTCTCTTCAGTGAAAGTGTCAGTGAAGATAAGACATAGAAAATAAACACTTTATACTGAAAACAAATAGCTATGCCAGAATTTGAATAAACTCAAATAGAAAATATGATTTAAATAACAGCTAAGTTGTCTTTGTAGAGAATGTGTGGTTGGCTTAGAGAAAATTAATTTCTTAGTAGGTCAGCAAAACACAAGCATATCTTAATTTTTAGCGGGTGTATATAGTATGGAATTTCCCCCTCACTATCTAACTCAAATTATCCAGCTCTGTTGATATTAAAATGCTACAGCAGTTTAAGAAAATAATACAGTATGAACAGGAAAGGCATTTTCCAAGCTGTAAAGAAAGTGAAAAATAATGGGGGAAAAAATAATCAGAAACAGGAACAAGTTAGATCTGTTTATTAGAATAACATTGTAAAAGAATAAATTGAGACTTATGCTAAGAAAGGACAAATATCTTTCAGAGAAATGTGGCTTTAATAATCTTTTCAATAACAAGTCAGCTCTAATAATAAAAATAAAGTGTTCCAGAATGCTGAGTACATAAATACACAGCCAAAATTTTTATGTCAGATTTACAACTGCTTTTTATTTCATTTTAATGGTGTTTTATTATATTTGATGCCTTGAGATCAAATGTTATATATATATTGGTATTTCTTCCAGCAGCATAAGCACTACAAGCATATTCAATCAAGGCTATTAAAAATAATAGTAGTAAAGACTTTCTAGCACTGGACAGTTAGAAACAAACACCACCTAGAAGTCAGTCTCCTAAATTATATTTTCAATCCAACTATTGTTTTGGATGGTGTTTTATTATATCAAGAGTTTGGATGATGTTTTATTATATACTTCCACTGTATTTATTATAAGCCTTCTACTGTAGAAGGAGTGGATCACCACCAGAGTGCTGGTAAAATTAGAAAAACAACTTTAAACCAGGATTTAAAAGCTGTGATGTCATGAGCTGAATCCAACTCAGTGAAATTGTTATTAAAGTGAGATGCAGATGCCATAATGCCAGGCTTATGCGTGTAAATATGGAGGTCTCAGGGACTTTACAGATTGGAACAAAGTCAGTTTCTTGTAACATAGGCAACCATTTGAATGTTTGAATGTGAACTAACCCTGTTGTTAGTTATTTTTGAGATTGCTAGAACTTCTGACATAAGTCAAAGAATGGCATTTAGAAATCTGAACTCCTGATTAACATTTTGTAAATGTCTATTATTGGCTTTTATCTGTTGTATTGCTGAGATTTGTGCTTGTTTTTAAGTTATGATTGTTAACTGATTGTTTTCAAGTTATGCACTACTAATAAATCAGTAAACGTCTTAAATCCTGATTTGATTTCTACAATCTGACATTAGCAATTTTTCCCTGCACAGCAGGTCCAGGTAAAAGCTGAGCACTGTGTTTTAAACAAACATTCTACAATGAGTTTTTAAAACAATAACTCAATAGGCCCAATTGTGCTAAAGCGTCTGGGTATCATTACGATGAAAGGAAATGAAAAGAATAGCTCCATTTCTAACCTGAATACTGTCTTTTTCCTCCCAAGTCAATGACACTGCTTTCATCTTCTCTGTCACTGTACTGAATCTCTTTCTTCTCTAAGAGCTGTATAATTTTTAACTGCTTCTGTTTCACACGATGCTCCAGAAGCCTCACCTGGCCCTGAAGTCGTATTTGGTCTTGAAAACATTTCTGTAAATCCTAGAGAGGAAAACATATCTTGTTGTAAAATCAACAAATTTTATGTGATATTTAACATGTGACACAATGAGCCAACCAACCAAACCATAAATAAAATTAAACTTGAATAAAATATTTTGGTCACAATTTCCTACAGACAGTATGTTGACTTCCATCTCTGTTGCTAATTTGTTTTAAATTATTTCATGTTACTGCATGTAATATATAAAACATTCATCTTATGAACACTTTGCAAAGAGATCTTCTCTTTAGTGCTACCAGCTCTAACTGCAAACATGCAGCAGGGATTTTGGGGAAAAACACTATAATACAGGCCCTATCATAAGGAGGCCCCATCTCTTATCATCTTCCATGCACAGAGATTTTCTATCCAGAGAAGCCTGCTACTAATATTATGAAGGCTCTAAAGAGTTTTAAAGATGCAATCCACATGGATATGTTTTCAACTTTCATAGTGCATTTTTGAATGCTTTTAAGTTACACACTTCTTATGATAAGAATCCCAACATTGCCAACATAAATATTGTTAAGTTTTAAGCTCATTTTTGGCATGCTAAAATAGTCTCTAAGAAGCCCTGAATATACATGAAAAATAAAAGTTAAAACAAAAGTTAAAGTCAATGTTGTGCTGTGACTTTTGTACTTAATTTTGCCATGCGGAGTGGGTGAGAAATGTGGTAATTCTGATACAGTGTTACCTAGCACTCACTTGACCCTCAAGGGCTGGAATAGAGGAATAGCTGTTCCAAATTCTGACATGCTGAACGCATGATGAGCAATAAATAATTTGTTTTAGATTAAAGACTATGGTAAAATAGCCAAAGTGAACACAATCTGATCTGGAGAACTTAAATTAAAACAATCTGTATGGTTTAAAATATATATTAAATAAATCTGATTTCAGCGTGAGGTAGAAAAGCCTTTGGAAACATGACACAGGTTTTGGATCAGTAACACTGAAATTTTATATAAGCAGAGTTTAGTAGCTTGTAAAAGAGCACAACTAGCACTGTAAAGGCAAAATCAAAGGGTGACTTTCTGGAAATCTGACATGTAAGATCAAATTTGCAGTAGTCCTAAATTGGTGCTGCCTTATTCATAGGAAACATTATTTACATGCAGACCTGCAATATTTGCCATTTATATGGAAGAACTGATATCTCAGAACATTGCCCTATCACACCAAACTATAGAGATGTCTGCAATAGCATACTGCTGTGCATAATGAGGTGCACCTCAGTGGTGTCTACATACTTTCATTTGCATCAAGCTCAGGTTTCACCCATTGTCCATGAACATTTCCAACAAATTGTTCAATTTGTCTGCAATATTTAGTTCAACTGAAAAATTTGATCACAAGACTGTGCAGAACTATCCTGAAGACAGACTTCTGCCTTAAGTATTACTGAAGCATATCAGAGACTTGCTTTAATTCATACTTAACTGCAATTTAAGTACACGGTGAAATAAAAGAATGGGGGGAATATATACATATGCATATGAAAAAAAAAATTACGTATTTTTTCAGGTCGCTGACAAACTTGGCAGTTTGTCAGCGACCTGTTTGAGAGGGAAAGGTTCCGGAGCCCTGCGCTGGCCCAGGAGCTGCCGGGGTACCGTGGCGATGCTTGCCCACAAGGGGACGCTGTAGGGCCAGAGGCACATTTCCAAAACTCCTTTTTTTGGAGGCACGCAGCGGCCAACGACCCAGTAATATCCCAAAAGTTTTATCTTATTTAAGAACCTTCGCTTGAAAATCTTTTTTCAGTTGTTGATAGCTATACGAGATGCTTAGCACATCATACTTTTCTTCTAGCAGGAAACAAGAGAAGAAAATAGGTAAATATATGGGCATGTAAAGTTGCTACGGTGGCTTAGAGGGATGTTACTTTACTGTATGCACTGGTTAGTGTGGGACATGTTGCATATTACAAAGAAAAGATGCACTATTTATTGTGCAGCCTTTCCAGGGCGCTTGTCTCAATTGTATCTGCAGCTTCATATAAACCCTTCACAAAAGCTGAATTTTCTACTCAGTGGGAATGAATTCAGTGGGAGATTCAGAAGAGGCTTCTTTGACAGGTGAATGCAAATTGTCAGTCTGGTCCTCTGTGAATACAGAAAATTACAGAGGACTGCAGAGCTTTAGAGAGAGAGAAAGAGATATATAGGTGGATTGAGAAAGAGTGAATAAATTAAAAAAGTATTGAAAAAATATTTCCAGGCTCACCCTGATGAGCTAATGCTAACTATAAAAGAAAAGCAAAAAATCCCATGTTCCCAAATATTTATTCTAATCATACTAAGTTATTTTAGTTATATTTATTCAAATCATACTACATTAAGAGTGATAAAGAAGCCACCATGCCACAGTTACCAGTTTTACTGAGAAGGTTAGCCTGTATCAGTCTTAACTCAGTCCTCACAAGCTTGGATAACATGGTAACATGCAATAGGAGAGTCCTGGAAATGGTGGCCCCCATTGCCAGGCTCTTGCAATTTCATAGACAGGACTTCAGGTGGGCAACCTCTGTGACAGTGGCAGATCTGAGCCACAAAGAGCTACCTTCCATTCTGGAAAGAGCAAGGGACATGGCATTTGGGAGAGGCAGCTACATGTGTTTCTTTCAGGTGAAAGAAATGCCTCTATCAGTTCCCCTTTCATACTGCTAAAAGCCATTCTCCTGCTGCGGTTAAATTATACAGTACAAGTATAGAACTTCTTGAAAAAAATTTATCTTAACTTAGAAAAACTTAGTATCTAAATTCAGTATGACACCACTTCGTATACCATAAAAAAAGGTCCTTTCCTTTGAACCAAATTAAACACAAGTCTGCAACAGGCTGTGTCTCTAAATATTAAACTTGCATTTAAAATCCATCTTTTGTTATTATTTACTTAAAAATATGAATTAATTCATAAAAATGAATAACTATGAGCTGATTCTCATCTGCTTTGCAGACAATACACTCATGATGGGGTGAACAGTGATATATCTACACTACACATTGCAATTTCCTTATTTGAAGGGTTTTAAGCTCTTAAGGCTTGGGAAGTGACAGTAAATTAGAAGTGATAATCAAGATATGACTAGCCATAGTGAATAAGTATAGCATAAGAAAAGAAAAGAAAAATGCTTGAGCAGAAATAGTTTTGAAAGTAACCCACATATGAAAAGTACTGGTATCTGATACTTTCTCTTCTCTCCCTGGCTTCAGCCTTCTCATTGATGTCTCTCTGTCAACTCCAGACAAATCCCATTAGACTTTTGCTGCTGAACAGCAAAACCACAGTTCTCATATTTGGAATTCCATGTATATTTTTTTCATGGGACAATCAAAAGGTAACTGTAACTTTAATTGGATCAATGTGGCTTTTAGATCTTCAGTTTACCAGACTGTTCTTGCAATGTGCTGCTACACTTTTTTTCACAGGATAATCCTTTAAAAACCACTGAAGTTAAACCAGTGCAAAGCTGGAGGAATAAAAAAGCAAAATGCAAATTACAGTTCTCACATATTGCTATTCCATTTGTTATATTTGGACCAAAGTTAAACCATTACAATGTTGAAATACTCCAGAAAATGTGGATTTTACTTTGGCTATCTCCAGTGGACAGTGGTGCCCACTGACTGAAACCAGACTGAACACAACCTGTTCTGTGTGTTTCAGTGAAGCAACTGTTTGCACTACACATTGAGAAGCAATTATCTAACAACTGCTGACAGCTCTGCTCTTGGGCACACAATCCTACATTTAACCAGCTGCTGCAATTAATGTGCATTCACTTTCATTATTGTGTGAATTATTTAGCAGCCAGTGACCTTCCATTAAAATTATTGCTACAAATTGGACTCGGAATACTTAATGAGAACTATAAAAATACAAGGTTTTTACCTGTGGTGCTATTTCGTCTACTTTTAATAATATGAATTAGCTCCAAAATAACTCTATATTGAAATTAGTGTTTTAATTAGATTAAAAGGTGAAAACTTTGAGATGAAGTTCTGAATGTTCCCAGTTTTTACTCAGAAAGTCAGCTAAGTCCAAAATATTCTAAATTAAAAACAATAATTTAAAAATAAGTAAATGCATTTAACTGTGATGCCTCTTTTCTCAGTAGGCCTCTGCAGAAATTAGTAATATTTTTCTCCACTGAGCAGAAGTGATTAGAGAGTCATTCCCATTCTGCCTCTATAAAAGCACTTATTGGAACAAAAGTTTTCCATAAGGTAATGTAATCCACAAACAATAGTTGTAAATTCAGCAACTACTTCCACCTAGGCAATTATGAATCAAGAATTCAATCCCTTTAGGTCTCTGCTATTTAGGACCTGGATCTAAAACTAGCAAGGACAGCCATGACACGCAGTGCAGCATTGGTGAGGCTAGAAGTATTTTAAACTGTGGAGTAAGTGTGATTTTATTAGGGTTTTTGTTGGAGGAACAGAATGTATAGGAGAGGGTTTCGGGAGCTTGAAGTGAAGGAGCTTTGATCATTGTTTCTGAGTGTGAACTACAATGTAGTTACATGGAAACAAGTAAGAATATGAAGTTATGGATCTTGTTTGAGAAAAAGTTGTAGGGCCAGTGGACAAGGTGGAAAAGGATGGAAACATTCTGCATGCCAGGTGTCAGTGCCCAGAAATAACACTGCTGCAGCCACTGCTTTAGGAGTTCCTGTGCTTTGCCTTTCTGTAACTACGCTGCTCAAAACTACAGGTGTAATTCTGAGTTAGCATTACACCTGAATGGTAACTGTGTGCCTTCTGTACAGTGTGCCTCCATGCATCATATGATAGCTGTTTTAGGAAAGATTTATTGTCTCATTTTTCATATCAGATCTAGTCATAAACTGAAAGGATTTCTTTCTTCGGAGCCATTACCTAGTGATGGACCTTCCATTGTAAACTTATGCATTTGTTTCCTTTTTCATTATTGGAAACTTGTCCCCACTAAACACTATTTGAAGATATTTCCTTATTCTTTAATTTTCTAATGAATTCTACTCTTTTCCATCAAAGGTTCTGCCATTGTATGTAGAGATTTTGAGCACTATGGAGGATAAGGTTTGCAGTATTTAGAAGAAACTCTAGAGAAATATTTAATTACTAGAACTTACAGAGCTGCCAATGACATCCATCAGGCTAGCTGCAAGGACAAAATCAATCATTATCAAAATCTTCATTTTGGAAGCTGTGAAGTAGAGGAGCAAAGGAAACACTAGTTAACTTAAACATTAAAACTAAAATTTACACTTGACATCTTAAATCTTATTAAAAATAGTCTATTTAACCTATAATTCTTTTCTTGCAAATTGTAAATACAGTGCGCATGCAGGATTCATTACAAATGTCTAAAATAGTCTGATAAAATACAACTCCAAAAGCCAGTAAAATGATAATTTATTCTTTTAGGCCACTTTGTATTAGAGCTCTCCATGTATTTTAGGATAGCTATTCAAGATTCAAAAGCACACATCTTATTTTCAAGACAAAAGCAGAAACATTTTAAACAAGCTGAAGAACAGGGAAATATTCCTTGTTGGTCTTTTAAATTTGTGAGAAAGGTCCCTGTCATATACAATTAAAATCTGAATTGGGCTAGTTGTCCTTGATCTAAAGATTTCTGCAAATTTTGTGCACCAGGAGAGATCAAGATAATTTTGCTGTCATAGAGTAATTTGGGGGAAGAATCCAAAATAGTTATCAACTTTTATTCTAATGGTGACAAGAATGGCATCTTTAAACTCATAACTGTGGATACTTTGCACTGTATGACCCATAGCATTTTAAACCCCATTTTTTCATATGAAAATTATTTCATAGACCAAACCAATCTCCACTGTATCTCACTGCCTTGCAAACGTTAGCTGATAGAACCTCAAAATCGTTTTGTAAGACAGACATGTGCTTTTCCCAGAGGAGAAACCGAGGCCTCCAATCAGTAAAATATTTACAAAGATTATACATAAACTACTCTGAATTAATTACTTAAACTTCTGCAAGCTATCAACTGAGGAATTTTTTTTCTTTTGTAACTATGAATATTTTCATTTAGCATTGTTAACACCTAATTAAACCAGAATATGTGTCTACTCTGCTTTTCGTACTATAGAGTTATTAAGGAAAAGATCTCCATGATCATCAAGTTGAACCACTAACTTAATATTGACAGGTCCACCACTAAAGCCTGTCCCTAAAGCACCACATTTACATTTATTGAATGCTTCCAGAGATGGTGACACATTTAAAGCATTTGTAGTTAGACAAAGTGTAAAACTTCTAATAGCGATTAATGACTCAATACCAGCATGTGCTTATTGAAATACCAACTTTATGAAAATTTCCACTCATGTTGCTACAGGAATTAATATAAAATATGAGTGGAACTTTGGCAGACTGTTTCATTTTACAGTACAAAGATAAGCAAGGTGCTTAGGAGAAGTATGTTTTTAAGTTTGTGCAAAATTGGACAAGTCCAACTGTATTTTCACCAATATCTGAAAACTTCATGCAAATCCAGAAATTACAACCCAAACAAATCTCAGATTTCAACACTTACCTATAAAATACTTAGGATGCTTTTTAAAATTACAGCTAGTAAAATTACATTAGTAGTTATAGCTATTACAGTCACTTCTGTTTTGAAAGCAGCTGTTGCCATCTGTTGGGATGACACTGGCTGTGACAGGAGTGACCAAAGAGTACATTAGCTATCTGGACAGCCTGCAAATGTTCTGTCTCTGCTAACTGCTAGCCTTAATCCTTCCATACTTTAAATATGTTTTCTAAGAGAGAAGGGACTCCATTTTCTTCACTGGAAGATTCATATTTCATATACTCTACTTCATCCCTGTTATTTTAATTATGAAACCACAGTATCTTCCCTCATATTAGCCTTAGTATTTGAACTGTTCTATCATGATTTCACTGACTGTGAATGCCTGAATACCACAATCAATCTTAAAAAAAAAAAATCTTAAATGGATTACAAAACTTTACAACAGTATTCTTATTCTTTTTGAAAAGACTATCAAGTAAATCTTGAATACTCTTCAGAGAAATTTATGTAAGTAAAAAAAAAATTTAAAAAATAGAACACTGTGAGGTACAGTCAAGGCAGGTAAGTCCCTTACAGCATGTATGAGCTGCTATGAGCAAGCTGCACAAAAAGAATGATTGGCTGAGGAGTGTAGAGTGTGTGCAGTTGGTTTTGTTTGTTATCTTCAGATGAAGTCACCTTTCTATTTAAGGATGCCTCTTTCAATAGAATGTTCCTCTTGTGGGAAACTTCACAAGGGGTGCACTTGGGAGACAACTTAGCATGTCAACTTTAGTGCTGAACTAAAACATGCTCAAAAGACATAGCAAAATATAATCATAGTCTCAAATTTTCTCAATTTGACAATTTAAGTAAATTGCTGAAGGTATTTTAATCCTGGAGTTTCATTTTTAAGAAAGCAAACTGGACAGTAAACTCAAGATCGAGTATTGATCCTGTAGCCACTTAAAACATAACCTCACTATGAATATAAGACAAGAGGTTTATAAAGAGGGAGAAACTGAGGCTTCCATTTGGCAGATCTACCAGTCAGAAACAGGGAAGGCTGAAACAGAGAGGACACAGTAAAAAAACCCACAGAGGGACCTCTAGTAGATTAGAGGAAACCAAAATCCTTGTGCTACTGTCCTCCAAAGAAAGGGAGAAGATAAAAAAGACTAGGAAGAGACCTGAAAACTCAAGTTCTGAAGGGAAATGGGTGACTTAAAGGCATTCCTCTGCTTCTGTCACTGCCCAGCAGGTAGACCAAGACAAGTCAGAGGACAATCAGCAGTGCTGGTCCTGGACCACACCTTTAAGCCAGATTCTCAGCAGGCATAAACTCCTGCAGTTTGTCTATCTCACAGTTGCAGTGACATGGGATTCACTGAGTGGTCAACTTTACAGTGACAAGAAAAGTGGTAAATAGGGTCAAGCCCCTTACACATTCAAAGCACTTTGACACACTAAATCATCAGGTTTGGACGTGGAATTTATGTGGGTAACTTTTTACTTAGTTATCCGCATTTCTAAAAAAAGCTTCAGTAGAGGTTGTGTTAGTAACAGTTCTCTGAAGGTGCACAACCACGGTATTCAGTAACAGGGAAACCTAAAGTTCTGTTCAAGGGAAGCTTAACATCTTGCTCTAGGAAGATTCCATTGAAAGTCAATTTCTTAAACAAATTTCTTCAGTCCTTTAAATATTTACCCTTGTTATATAGCTATTTGCTGACAGTACACAATTGAATAAAACTTTAACTCAAAAAACCTGCAAAAAATTACAGATTTTAATCAGTCATAGATGAACCTGAAGAGTTAACAACTGTTGAGAGACTTCCAAGACTTGTTTTATTACACCTGTGTTGATTTAACAAAAAGAAAAAAAAAAAAAAAAACACACCAAAAATTTGTACAGGGGATATCCCTTTCCAGGGAAATCTTAATCTCAGACAGTAGACATGTGGATTAATTATCACACACCATATGCTACAGCGAGAAAAACTTGGTATTCTGTTTTCAAGTTGAAACACAAGCCCTTAATGGTTAGCTGGAAAAAAAATCACTTTCTGTTTTAAACAATTTAAATTTAAGTGCAACTCTTGTGAAACCTTGAAATTTTATCCCTGGGGTTACTCATTTACTATTCCAAAATTACACCTGGAATATGCATTGTACAGTTAGGCAGAAACAAATCTTTTTCCAAAGCTGTGGAATCAAAATTCTAGAAAGACATCTTTTTTCTTCTCTGTTCCTAGGCTTTCTTTAAAGGATACACACACAGTCAATCCTAGATTCAAATTTCCCCTAAATCTGATGTTTTTTCCAAGTCTTTAAATAACAAATTATTGAAAAGATTTGATGACATTAAAGAAATTCTGTAGTATGAAAAGTTTGGACCATTAGAATGTTCTTATGTTTTTGAATTTAAGAGACAGCAAACTAGATGGAATACAGATGTCTGTTTCTTTCTGTTGGCACAGTGTCATTAAGACTTGCATTGCTAATAGATACAATAATAGTAAGAGAGAATCTGCTGAAAGGATAGAAAATAGCTGGAAAGTTTTTTGTTTGCTTTCTCAAAATTCAGATTATTAAACTCATGCACAGATTTTGCTTTGTTTAAATTTGGTGGTGTTACAAAAATTTCCGTTTTCCTCATCTGAAAAATAATTCATGATTTTATTTACTTTTAGGTTCTAAAAGCAGCCTTGTTCATATAGCCCATAGTAATACAAATTTAAAAACTGCAGATTCAAATAGTAGTTTTATTAACTACGTAGAAATGCAGGAAAATACCTAGATCCTGGTAAAACATTCATACATCATTATCAATACTGCACCAGTTATATGGCCTTCAAAAAACAAATTACTTTTAAAGCATAACTATAGAAATTAGCCATACGTCTTCCTTCTTCCCTCATAGGTACCCTAAATGTTTACCTTTAACTTCTGGACAGAACCCAAAGTTGTTAAATCTTCTTGAACTGAGGCAAATAATTCCAGAGCCCTTCCCAAGCTGCGATTGTTTTTGCTATTAAATTCGGCAGAGTGGAGGCTTACATCTGCTATGAGTCACTCGGCTGGAATGCTGCTGAGAAGTTGCAGTTATCAAGACTAAATTGCAACATAAGAAGGAGATGATGGCAAATCTGTGCCTAACACAACACTTCTGGAACAAAAATAAACCAAAAATAACAAAGGATCATCTATTCCCTTTCACTGTTGTGGTTCAAGAAATTGCTCTCTGTATCATACTCAGCTTTATACTCCAGTCCTTTCCATAGTCACAGACTAAATCTCTTAGGCTTCAGAGGTACACAGAGAATGTAACAAACTCAATGGATTGACGAAAAAAGCCAATAATCACTCAGACTAGAAGTTACATGTCAGAAGTGTAACCAAAAAAAGAAATATGCTAAATAAAAGCTAACCCAAAGTAACAAACATAGTACAGATAAAGCTGAAGGGAACAAGAAAAAAGTACCAAAAGAATCTTGTCTGATGCATTTTTTAGTCAAGGCACTTAGAAGCACAGTGTCTCAGTGATTTCATCAGGCAAAATAATTTTTTGACATCTGGCTTTTCAGAGCCAGATGACTACATCAAAGAATGTTTTAAAATACAATCTGAGTATTTGCCCTTCTTCTATGCTGGCTCTTCCCAAAGAATTCGATAAATGAGTATGCTTAAAGGAATGTGCTGGAAAAAAAGAAGTCTTAAGGAAATACTGAATTGCAATAAAATGAGCTTTACATTCCACAGTCTAATCATAGAATGCTCTGGGTTGGAAGGGACCTTAAAGTTTACCTAGTTCCAAACCCCCTGCTGTGGGCAAGGACACCCTCCACTAAACCAGGTTGCTCAAAGCCTCATTCAGCCCGGCCTCAAACAGTCCCATGGATGGGGCAGCTACAATTTCTCTGTTCCACCACCCTCACAGCAGAGAATTTCTTTTTAATATCTAATGTAAACCTACTCTCTCTGTTTAAAGTCCTTCCCCCTTGTCCTGTGACTACATGCCCTTGTAAGTGGTCTCTCTCCACCTTTTTTCAGAATGACAGAATGTTCTAGGTTGGAAGGGACCCACAAGGATCATCAAGCCCAGCTCTTAAGTGAATGGCGCATATGGGGAACAAACCTGCAACCATGGCTTTATTAGCACCCACACTCAGTCCAACTGAGCTAATCTCAGGGTCTTGTATTGCCCTTCAGGTATCTCCTATTGAAGACTAATTCTTGTTGCAAACTTCCTCAGAATAATTTCTGGTGCACTATTTGGAATCTGGTTGCCTGGCAGTATTTCTCTTTGCTCTTACATTACATTCACTAATGAAATTCATATTATGAATTTCAAATCTTTATTGATTACTCCTGAGGAACCTACAGTAAGAATCATTCAAAAATTCAAAATCATTCAGGAAATAATTTTTACTGAGAATCTTACTCTGACTAATGACTGTTTCAAAGAGGGACATTCCTGTTCATAGTCTGACTCCTAACCAATAGGTACTCAGTGGGTGGGCTCTGAATTTAGAAAGAGGAAAAAAAGCATGGCATTTTACAGTTGGATTTTTTAACAATAAATAAATAAAATCAAATTAAGAAAATAAAATAAACATTTTATTGAGGGTTATAAGTAGATTGACCATCACTTGAGGCCTTTAAACAAAGACTAGATGGCTAAAATACATTATTATGGTTCAGTTAAACAAGTGTCAAGTTATATACAGTGTCAAGTCAGAGATTTGTTATCTTCATATTCAAGAAGTCTATCTGCTACCCCTCATCAGAATGGTTTTGTAAAAATAAACATACTAAATACAATACTTTCAAAGAATATACAAATGGATGTCATATAAGCACAAACAGAGGAGAGAAATGTCTTTTTAGACCTGTTGAATACATTCAATACTGAAAACTGGCAAATGTTTGTGAGAGACTGGAGGAGATGGTTGGCTTGAAACATTTCAGGCTCCTGTGTGGGGAAGGGGGCAGACCAAGTCTTGCCCTGTCAGGGCAACACTCTGCTCCACACACCCCATCCCTGGGGCCTGTATCCCAGCCCCCACAGGGACTGCTAAGTCCTGGCACACCAGAGGCCATCCTCCACACCCTGTCCCTGGAGCCCCTAAACCAGCTCCTGAGTGTGGATGCTTCATCTCTAGAAGTGTTCAAGGTGGGTTGGATGTGGCTTTGAGCAGCCTGGTCTGGAGGAAGGTACTCCTGCCTATGGGAGGGGCAGACCAAGTCTTGCCCTGTCCCTTCCAAGCCAAATCATTTTATGATTCCATTATTGTAAAATCAGCAAATGCAAGATAATGTATTCATAATGTGATTCCTTTCATTCAGACTCAAAAGGACTTGCAAGCATACAATAAGCTTTAATAATACAAGGAACTGTAGATTCTTCCTTTCTGAGTTATTACACAGGTGTTAAAAAGGAGGAAAAAAGTATACCTTTATAGATTATGTGTATGATTTTTATTCAAGAAAGTTTTAAATCACCTTCAGCTGTCATTGTAGAAATATGGAAGGGTTAAAGAATGTAGAACCACAACATGGTAACTGTATTTGTCAAAATGTACTTTTATCCTATCTGTTATAAATTAATTTGTTTATGCTCTTCTCTGCATTGTTTTCATTTGTGTAATGCTAAGGGCAAAATAGAGAATATGTAATGTATTTAATTTAAGGATTAGCTGAGATTATGTATTTGAAAATGTGCATCCAACACTGTACATCATCATAATGAAATGGTCTTTCACATATGCTAAACTGTTACAATAATAAACATAAAATTTGAAATGGAATACAATGCTTAGTTTCATAACTTAGATGCTAGGCTTTTTTTTTCCTGAGGGGTAAAAACAAGTACACAAGCAAACAAAACAACACCAAAACCTATCCTGACCAGCTCTATCAAAATCATCATGTCCGAGTAAACTTAACTTTGGGGGTCTTTGTCTGCAAAACCAGCACATTATGAAATAGTAATGATGTGGGTACTCCCATACCAATATTTTGTTTCTGAAACAGAACAAATCTTAAATAAAAGATAAGCCAAACTCAGCTTTATGACTAAAAAACTCTGCAGGTTAATGTTTTTAAAGGCAGCCTTCTTTCCAAAAGAGTGTATTTTTTATAGAAAAAAAAAGCTTTATGATATTTTAAACTTCCTTGTTTTTAGCATGTTGTCTTCAAACTGCTTGACACAATCCTAATAAAAAGCAGTGGTAGAAATAGCTTGCACCAAAAATACAGCAGTCCATCTATAAACTTCTGAAGATTTTGCCATATCTATATATTCACCAAACATATTGCAGATAGTGACTAGGGCCTATTACTGCAACCTGTGTATGTGCTCTCTAAAGTATGTGATCTCTAAAAGTTACATAATCACATGATCAATTTGAAATATTACATCAATAATTCCCTAATGAGACCAAGAGATAAGCAGAAAAGATTACCTGTTCTGAAGAAACAGAATAAAGGCACCTTATTTTTTTGATGTATGGATAAAATATACAAAAATAAATTCCAGTTTTAAATAATTTACCTCATTTTTGTGCAGTGTTCTAAGAAATAGGTGCATAATTCAGTGATTTCATAATCTGTCATTTCAAATATATAATACAGAAATCAGCAACATATCATTATCATAAATAATAAGACCAATAAATTCAACATATTTAGACATTATTTTATCCCACACCAAATATGGGAAAAATCCCCAATTCTTATTAGAAATATAAAATGAGCAGCTCCTCCCATCTTTTTAAACAGGCAGTAGCAAAGGCAGTGTAACTAGCATAGATACATAGGAACACATCACGGAGTTGAAGACCTAACAAACATCTAGGTCTGTACACATCTTTGCAGAATATAGAAAAAACATGGACTCAGAGAAGGCCCAGAGTAATTCTAAAAAAAAAAAAATCACAGCAAGTTCCATTGCTGGTGTTTGTCTTCTATTCATCACCCTCAAAATATTAACAAATACGAATTTAACTATGTTGTGAGGAAATGTATCTGGCAAAGTGACCTGTTCAAGATCTTAGTGTGAGTGCCAAGAAAAGAACATGGCCTATAATCTTCTGCCTTATTTAGAAGAACAGCTTACATATCCTGCCTTCTCCTGCCTTCTTTACACAGGAAGCTTCCTGCTGGCCTCAGTTTTCCTTTTGCCCTGTTCAAAGACATCCCTCTCCTATATTCTACTTTTTGAAAAGTATGGAATGTCTTCGGAAAGGTGCACCAACTAATCCCTCTTTCTTGATATTGATCACTTTAGTTCTGTTGTCCATCTGTACCAGCCCTAATCAACAGTACAACTGGAACCACATAGCATCAAATCTCTACCATCAGAAAAAGAAAGGAACCAGGAAAGTAATTAAATTACTAATGTGACAGAAAGATTTAGATTAGAAAGTTATTTAAAACCTTTCAAAGTTGCTATTGTTGAAATCCTTGCATAGGCATGTGTGTATACAGTCATTGGACATGCAAGGCCACCATACTTGGTTACTTCTACACTTGCAAAACCAGTATCACAAAAGCAAGTATCTATTTCAAAAGCATTATTGCCATAGGATAAAATGCACATCATCATAAAATGAATCAACTCTGAGTAGCTACAGTGGAACTCCTTATAAAAGCTTTTTTTATTAGAAGTCAGCACAATTGATTATGAACAAAAGGCCACGTAATTATTTGGATTTTTTTCTTTTTGTGGATTGGATGTTCACTTGCAAACTGCTTAGTGGCTGTAAAATGACCCGGAACATCAGCAGATTTCTTCCCATTTAAAGAAATATTATCAGATAATAAAAAAATATTAGGTGGCTTTAAAGAATTCACTGTAACATTAATATGCTAACTATTTTAATGCTGGTAAGTCTTCAACGTAACTGAAGTCATACAGTGTAGAGAAAACAGTTATGAATATACAGGAGTGACTGATATCAGGTACATTGCAGATTGCCAGTTGCAAAGCAAAAAAATAGGATGAATCTACAACATTTTCCTCTTAGAATTTTAATTTGCAAATGAGATTTTTTTGGTTATGATTATTTCTCTGTGTGTGGTGGGGTTGCTTATTTCTTTCATATTCTTGTTCTTTGAATCAATTCAGAGATAAAAATTTATATGGCATTCTTAAGCTGTATCATAATTTTATCTTTTTCCTGCTCACTTTTTAATTTACTTATTTGTTCAATGTAGCACATATTTATGTTATGACTCCAGAGATCTAAATAATATGGAAGTGGATAGGCAATATCATTGTATTAAACAACCACCCAAGATATTGTGAATTAAAGATTGTTTCTACTCACTTTTCTGAAGAATCTGCAGATACACCTGGTTAAGTCAAATCTATAATTTCAGAACTGAAGTTTTTTGTTTCTTCTTGGATTATCTTTGTTGGCCAAGGAATAAACTGAAGATGCTAATGGACTACAAATAGAAAAAAAGAGAAAGATTAGACTATGTAATTAGGAGTACAATATATAAAATATAATGTTGAATTAAACAACATAGACAGACATACGGATTAAACCCCGTATTTGTATGGTGCTTGTAAAATTTTATTTAATTTCTGAAGAGTGAAATAGTACTCATAACCTTGCCAACTTCTGTGCTATATGGACCTCTTTTAAAATAGTTTTGAAAATAGATTTCAATGGAGTCTGACTTCAAAGAGGACAATCAGAAAAATATGGTCTTAGGGATTCTCGGCAGGGCAGCACTGGTGATCCCGATGTGTGCTGGTTGTGTCAAATAAGTGCATTTAATAAAACAAAAGTGGTTATGTCTTGTGGGTCCATCCATCACTTCATCACTTGGTCTGACTCCAGCCACTAATATTTCACTAGAACGTAATACCTGGAGTGCATATAACAGCAGAAGTTACAGATTGGTGAGATAATAGCAGTACCAAGAGGATTACTTTCTACACCCTTAAGGATGTGGAAAATGTTTACAACGGGGATCCCATCCATTCTCCATCTGAGATTCTTCCTGGGATCTGACTAAGTTAGATAATAACAATCTTCCAATTATTCCTCTTTCCTTTATTGTTTCTGATGACTGTTTTGCTTGAGTGGATCATTAAAAATGGTTTCCTTTTTGCCCTCGTTTCTTCACTAGTATTAAATTGGTGAATCTTGACCAGCCTAAAGCTTGGCTTTGTGGTTTTAAATGTCTGGGCCTCTCCCCTTACACCTGCTTAGCTTGTTATCAGACCTCATAGGGATAAGTGGACACTTCATCCACCTAGATAAATCAACTTGAAACTCTTTGCCTTCAAAGATCTTTCCAATCTAAAGTTATGCAAAGAAAGAAAAAATACATTTAGTATAGTAGCTTGCTAGTCTATGTGTATACATATTATGGCAGGCTGGTAATTTTTGGACAGTTTAAATTTTGCAGCAAAAAACTTCTGTCATAAAATCAGGGAAAAAAAGGACAACTACTGTTTGAATCAAATGCTCAATTAATTACTGTATCTGTTTTAGGGGGTTTCAAAATCTCTCTTCCCAGATGCTTCTCACATCTCCTCTGTCTCAATAAAACATTAATCCTTCACTTCTTTTTGCCTCCAGCCCTTACATGCCTGTATTTTGTTTGCTTTCTTCCACCGTAGAATGATAAAGCGAAATTAACAAGATACAGCCAAAAGTTGTGTAAGAAAAATATAATTATGTGTCTGACATGGCTTTCAATCCTAATTAAATTGGGCTATCTCAAAGATAATCCATTCAGTTTCTGTGAGGATGCACTCATTAGCATGTGGCTGAGGGAAGTGCTTATAACAGAGATCTTTATAGGGGAGGTTTACTTGCTGTTTGTTTAGAGGCTCATTAGCACTGATACAGGATCCCCCCCCCCCCCCCCCCATATTTATTTTATTTAATTAAAAAGACATTCTCTAAGCCACATGAGTTTTGCCTCATAATAATTCCCAGATCCTGAGGTGTTATTTTACAACAGTAGTGGAGAACCACCTACTGGAAATCATGCATCTTGCAGTGCTATCCACGATTCCTTTGTGCCTGTTGTACCTTTTTGAATTCTCCATCCCAAATGAAAAATGGCTCTGGGGAGCCATTTCTAAAATAAACAAACAAAAATAAAAGAAAATACATGAACAAGTTTGCAGCCAATTCCAGAATAGGGACAGAAAATAAGAAGAGAAAAATCATCCTCTAAATGTCAAGCAGGAATCAGAGTAATGATGCTGTAAGCTCATACTGTGCAAAGGAAAACACACAGTTATGACATATAAGGGACTACACTAAAATACTAAAATACTCTATTGTTACTGAAACATACTACAGTCCATTCGATTTTTTTTCCCTTAACAGAGAATTAAGTTTTTTATGTAAGTTTGTTTGTTTGGGGTTTTTTTTCTGCAGGAAACAATAGGAATGAGGGAACTGTATTTTAAGAATAAGGCATAGCAAAAAAATTAATTGTAGTCAGTGTACTAAGGGCAGTATTTTCTTATTTTCTCTTAATTTCTGCCTCCACCTGCCATGCTGTGGGAGATTTGTCACTGAGACAATAGAAAGCATCTTGTCAATATTGTGATGACTTATCCAGACATGATACCTGAGTTCAGAAAAATAGGACATTAGTTAAAAGTATAATAAAAATGCCAATAAACTTAACTTCTTTATCAGCTGGAGAATTGCAGTAGAGATTGATAATATATATTCATCACACAGAGAGCTTCCATCAAACTGTTGCAGATTGTTTTCAAAGTAATTTCATTTGTGGCTATACAGTCAAGTAGCTCATGGTAGAAATGGGAGAAAGATTCTGTTCTAATAGGCAGTCTTACACACACCTCTCACTCAGTATTAACTTTGGTATGGGGGAATGTGCTGGAGATAACAAAATTACTTTTATTGACACATCTTTATTTTAATGCTTTTCCAATTATTTAGTTCCTTTTCTAGATTACACACAGATTAATAGATCACTGAAAAGCATTAGTGTATCTTTTTTTTTCTTTAGCAAAATAAATTAGTGTAAGTCCTAATGTGGGAGAGATGAAGAGTAACTACTTTCCATGTTGTACCAGTAGCATGCTTCTCTAACATGATCAATTATGAGGCCTATGTGAATGCTAAATGGTTTTGCTTTAGAAACTCAGTGCAATGGAAATGCTGAAAATGCTGGGGTTTTTGACAAGGGGCCATCCCCACCCAAATGAAAGTCATATATACGATGTTAGCTTCACTGAAATAGAAATCCTGAGCGTGTTATCCAAGCCCAGTCTCCTGAAGGCCTAACAGCTTCCTTGTGAGGGGAAGAGGAAGGCCAGGCACTGATCCCGCCCCTGTGGTGACACTGACGGGGCCTGAAGCTGCAGGTTTAGGTTGGATATTCGGAAAAGTGTTTTATCCAGAGGTGGTTGGAACAGGCTCCCCAGGGAAGTGGTCACAGCACCAAGCCTGACAGAGCTCAAGAAGCGTTTGGAAAACATTCTCGGGCACATGGTGTGACTCTTGGGGTATCCTGTGCAGGGCCAGAGCCGGATCTTAAAGAGTCGCTTCCTACTCAGCATATTCTGTGATTCTCTTTAACTTCAGTTAAATGCCAAGCACAACACGCAGGCTTTTTACACACAATTATCGGTTTTTAAATGCCAAACCCTCTATTTATATTTCCCCCCCCCCCCCAAAGGAAAGTATAAAGAACCTAGATATGTAAACTTCATGCCACAAGTTAAGAAGCCAAACACGCTGAAAGCTGACAGGAACAGAGTAGCAGACACTGCTCCAAACGAGGGCAAGAGCTAATCCTCGTCCACGCTTAGGATTTCGACATGATTTTACTTGTCTTCCAATCAGGCAAAAGCATTTACAGAGTTCATCGTCATATTCTATTTTATTTCGTAAGAAAAACACGCTCCGCGATTCCCCGCCGGCCGCACAACAGCGCTGGATGCGCCCGAGTCCTGTCATGGGGCGGGGCCGTGCTCTGAGTGGAAAACTACCACTCCCAGGAGGCACCGCCGCCGGCCCTGGG
>NW_005054297.1:16406070-16432832 GCF_000277835.1 Geospiza fortis
TGCGGCGCTGAGGAGGCCCCGGCGCTGGAAGCTGTGAGTGCCGGACACACCGCCCATAGGCAGGGTGTGTGTGTGAGTGTGCGGCTCCTGTGAGCGCTGGCCAGTGCGGCAGGAGAGGATTTGCTCTGTTGACTGTTCCTGTGTGATGATACTGTATGGTTTGCTTTTAAGGAGTTAATGCCCAGTGAGGAGCGCACGTCTTAAAAAGCTAAACATAAAAGGAAGTATTTGACCCCATTTTCAGCCCTTACGGTGCTATGATGGCTTTTTGTGACTTTCTGTTTTCCGCTTAATTTTTTTTCATTGTCAAAAGTTTCCTCTCTGCAGTATTAGGTGCTCTAGAGAGCTCCTACATTCACTTGAATGCTACAGGACAAAATTCTCAAGAGCATCTTTACTGTAGAAAAAGCCTTTTGAAGTACATACCTTTGTTTTGCTTGCCTGTTAAGTAGTGTTTCTTCTGTGTAATCTGCACATTGCTGATACATGTGTAGAATGTTTTGACTCTAATCTTAGGTGTTTTGCCTATAATTCTGTGTGTTATCTGAGGTTATTATTTCTGTGGAAAGTATAGTTGAAAGTCTTCTTTTTTTCTCAAATCCCTGGTAAATGTTATAAGGCAGTAGGCACATACTCAAAAGCTTTTGTACAGATCCTGTAGCTTGCAAGAACCTGAAATTAGGAATTGGTTGCTGTAGGTAGATAGACAGGTAGGTAATGGGAAGATAGCAAAGTTTTTAGAAGAGGATTTTTTGTAGACATAGCTGGTAAAATGAAAACAAATAAAAAATGTATATTGATGAAATGTATCTGTGGAGGTGGAAAGCACAGCTTCGGGTGAAAGAAGAAAAAAACCTAGCTGAACCTCTTTGTGTTTTCAACTGAGTTAAAGAGGTAATATACCATCAGAGCTCTCTGATCTTAAACTTGCTTGATTACAGTTAATTTGGAGGTATCAAAGACTATAATAGGAATGTATAGAAACTTTCTTTTTTGGTAAGGGGATGGTTCTGTTAGAACACTTTAAAATCCACTTGCTGGAAATAATGAAGGTACTGTTATTTTTGAGCTGTGTTTGTCAGGGCATGTTGGTGTATGCTGGTTTTCTTGTTTGAGAGTCCTGTTATTCACAGTATTCCATCTGGGACTGGGAATTTCCTTCGGAAGTAATGAGAGTCCTACAGCAACAGGTTTTGAAAACAGCTTTTTTGAAAGTTTTAGAAGAAATAAATGTGAGTAGTTACTTGTATTATGTAGAGATGAATACTGCCACTTCTTTTTAGAGTGGAAGATAGGGGAAAACTACTTTTGCTATGGTTTTAGTAGATTATATAACGTGATGATGAGGAAACAGCTTAGAGAATTGGACTGTAAACCCAGATGGCCTCTAATCTTCCTCATAATGCTCAATGACATAGGTCAGGATACAGTGTCTGTTGAAATGTTGGGTCTTACACATCTGCAAAACTGAGCAGTTTATCTGTAACTGGAGATAGTTCATTAAAATCATGGCTGTTTTTAAACTGATAAGTATGCATTTGCTTTGGATGCTTGTAAGTTTTAGCATGAGCTTTCCTGTGAACTTTTTATATAATGTACCTTCTAGTTGCATGGCCTAGTGGGCACTTCTGTTGGGATGAAGAAGGGAGTATAAGTCCTTGTGCAGGGACAGTAGGGCAGAGTTCCCAAAGCAGAGGCACTTGCACCTGCTCTGTGTGTGTTATGATTGTGGTTGAGAGATGCAGAAGCAGAATGACTCCAAACTGTGTTACTGTGACCTAGGCTGGCACACTGCCGAGTGGAGATGTGGTTAAGGTGTAAGGAACATGCCTGCTAGATCCCATTTCCTTTATGATTTAGTAATTGGCTGTGTTTGCATAGGAATACTGCCTTGTAAGTGTGCCTCTTGAGAGGGCTGTACTGTGTGATTTTGATTGAATCCTATACCTAAGCAAGATAGATGTACTAGGACACCTTTTAAACTTAGTTCAAGATGAATCTGTTTTCCTTTCTGGAACTGATATTAAAAAACCCAACAAACTTCTTAAATACTTCCTAATCTGTAGTTTTGGGTGATTTCTTCACCTGTGCTTTGTGAAAATTAGTAGTAGATAGTTGCAATAAAATGTTGAGAAAGGGGTTCCTATCAACTTCTATTTTTTTTTTCAGTTAAGCTTAGGGTTATGTCCTAACATAGTGGTGGAACTAAGCTGGAAAAGTTAAATCTCTGCAAGACTGCTTTTCTTCTGCGTCTGTTACAGTTCTTCATAGGTAAATTATGTAGCTTTCTGCAGTGGAATTGTGCCAGCAGCACTTAGCAAATATAGTTAGTTACATATTCTTCACCTTTTGAAACAGGCTAATCTAATTTTACTCTCATAAAGGAATTCTTTTTGTGATCTTTCCACTTCAACAATTTTTTAGTTCTAATGTCAAAACAAGAAGTGAAAATGAAAACTTCAAACATTTAAGTTACTTTATATTGCAGAGTGACACTGATGGAAAGAGATAAGCTCTATGAAACTCATGGTTTTGTTTGGTTTTGGTAGAATCTGTAATGTTAGTGGCAGGTCATTCACTGCTTAAATAGCTTAATGTGTGGTAATGAAAGTAAAAATCCTTTTACTGACGTCTGTTTTCCTTGTATTTTTTCAAGTATGTCATTCAATACTTTGGAGACCCAGTATGTCAAACTTTCACATTCATTTTAATACTGAGATACTGAAAACAAAGTCACTTACTGTATCAAATAGACATCACCCTGGGCCTGGAAGTGTAGGCTTTATGAATTACAAAGCAGCCTTTCTGAGGACTGTACAGTTTGTTTTAAAGTGAGGACAATAGAAACCCTCAAAAAACCCCCAAATCTTTCTTTCACAGATCAGAAGTTAAAAAGCCCCAAACCCACAACTCCTATTTCTTTTTTTTTATGCCAATTTCTGTGTTTTTCTCATTGATACATTTCTAGTAACAGAGTATAGTAAATGGGGAAGTTTAGTTTCCGAAACAGCTTTGTGTTTTCATCATATAATAAATATGTAGTTGTCTTCTCAGATCATGAATCTTTAAAATTTTCTGTGTAAACTGATTTTAATACAGCACATTTCTTTCAACTCCTTATAGATTGCTTTTACTGATCGCTTGTCATGGCAGCAGGAGGTGGTCCCTTTGAAGAAGGCATGAATGACCAGGACTTGCCCAGCTGGAGCAATGAGAGCCTTGACGACCGGCTGAACAACACGGTAAAATTCTTCTTTTCTTTTTATTGCCATTTGATGCTGGACATTAGAATTACCAGCTAAATTCTGTTAGTGCCAGGTAATGGTGCAAACCCCTAAACCTCATCATGCATGGCTCTGCATCCAGTGCGGCTTTACCTGGAAAACATGAGGTAGATATAAGCAAGCAATGGGCATAATTCAGAGGTTGTGAGGTCTATAGGGGTATTTATGGCAAGTGTTTTGGGTAGATAAAGTAGCTAGACACAAAGGCATTGTAGGTGACAGGAAAGTGAAAGCTATAATTTAAAATGTTCTGAACTCCTGAAAGTGAAGGAGTCCCCAGCAAAGCAAAAAAATACAGCTTGAGCTTCATTTGAAATTAATTTAATGCATTTAGGGTGAAATGGATTTAAAATTTCCTGACAAGCTATTTTTAATTATGCAGTGGAGAAAATTTTATTTTGTAAAGTGATGTTTGCTCTAGAAAACTTAGTGCTTACTTCAATTGGCTTGCTATTTTTACTTCTAAAATGGAAGTAAACTCTCTCACAGAATGCAAACATTTGCTTTTTGTCTGGGTGGATAGCAAATATGATTTCTTTTTCTCTCTCTTCTTCCCCTTCAGGACTGGGGAGGTCAACAGAAGAAAGCAAACAGGTCTTCAGAGAAAAACAAGAAAAAGCTTAGTGGGGAAGGTGAAACAAGACTTACGAATGACATATCTCCAGAATCTTCACCTGGAATGGAACGACGGAAGACCAGAACTTCTCATAGCTTTCCTCATGCTCGATACATGACTCAGATGTCTGTTCCAGAGCAGGCTGAACTAGAAAGGCTTAAACAAAGAATAAACTTCAGTGATCTGGATCAGGTTTGTGTGAACACTAGCTCCCACTAGAAATGTGACTCCAAAATGTATTCAGTTATTGCTTAATAAAGTGACAGATGAGTAAAGAATCCTTTCATAAGTGATCAAGGTTAAAAAAACCCAAACTTATAGGCACCATGACAACCAAATCAAAATTCTGTTTTAGAACTTCAGGAAATAAGAGAAAGTTCAGGACTATGACTTTCCTCTGTTTGTGTGATAGCTGTCTTCACTTTCTTGCTCTCAGCCATTACAAAATTCCTGTGTCCTCACAGTATTTCTTACTCATCATACTTGTATGCTACCTGAAAATAGCTGTTACCTTATTTTGAAAATCTGTTCTCAGACTGCCAGTTTATGATCCTGGACATTGTTACCATTGTGGATTAAGCAGAGGAGTATCATTAAAAACTGCTCCTCAGTAGAGCAGAGAATTTTATGGCAGAAATTCTTGAGGCAAAACTACATTTTGGAAATACAGCGCATTCATCCTTCCCCTGTCCAAAGCTAAGGAAAAATATGAGGGATTGAGTCTTTTGGAACAAGGCATAAATTTGTGCTAACAATTTCAGTGCAGAGGCTAGTCTATCTTTACCAAAGGTTGTTGCTAACTTCTTTGGTTATGATGGTTCTTTCCAGTGTGATTCATTGTGTTGACTTACAGTTTAAAGGCTGGGAAAAACTTCCTCCTTAAATGTATGTTAGGGCAGCATGTTGCTATTCACAAGCTTTTAAAGAAAAGCTGAAGTTCTGAGGTATTATGTTCTGCACAGGAATATGTTACTCTTTTATTACTGTTCTTTTCTCAAATGTACCTGGAGAAGTAGACTGCCTTTTGCTACAGTAAAGGTCGAGTTCACAGCAAAAATGAGGAACTAAATTCTGAGAAACTACAAAATGTTTTTGGTTCTCATTGTTCTGGGAGGGTGGATTTGCTTTCTGAAAACTTTATGGCAAAAAATTATTGGCACTGTTTTCAGCTAACTTTTGGCCAGTTGGTGACTGATTAGGTAACTTTAAAATTAGTCTAATAATACTGTAGAAATAGTAATACAAGCAGGGAAATGAAGCAGTGTTGAGAACATATTGGATGAAAAAATAAAGCAATTGTTCTTTCTTTTGTTTGTGTATAGAGAAGCATTGGAAGTGATTCTCAAGGCAGGGCAACGGCTGCTAATAACAAGCGTCAACTTAATGAGAACAAAAAACCATTCAACTTCCTGTCACTACAGATTAACACTAACAAAAGCAAAGATCCTGCCTCAGGTTCCCAAAAAAAGGAAGGTGGGGTATCAGCACAACGTAAAGAGTTGTTTGGAGCTGCTCTAAGCAAGGATTTCTTGCAAAATTGTCAAGCCTCTGCTCATGAAGATGGAAGGGGAGAGCAAACGATGGATAGTAGCCAGGTATTTACATAGCCTATGAAGTCTGAAAAATATTGACTCTTAATCTTCAGTGCTGCTTTCTAAATTTCTTCAAAGTATAAATTCTTATTGGAAATACTTAACTTCTACTCTTCTGAAATGTGAAGAAAACATGAAACCAGACTGAATAATCTGTTCTTTAGAAATCTGCTTGTTGGTAACAGAAGTAATAATAATTTTCATTTTAGAGATTGGTTCCCTTTTATGTGGCTCCAGAAAATGCTCTCACAGTTGACTCTTTTCCTATATTGATGAGCTCAGTTGTGTTTTAGCCTGTGTTGACCAGAAGCCCTGTACTTCAGCCTTGCAACTTCCCGCATGCATGAATCTGTCCTTATAGAGGCTGTTGACTTTTAACCACTTGAGTGCTCAGAGGAGTGAAAATACTAACCTGTCTCCCTTTCATTACTCCTTTGCTGTTGCTATCACTGTGTCTTGTGCATTGAATACGTTGCAGTTGTAGCTGAATGCATTCAGTAACTTCAGTGTCTTTGCAGATTGTGAGCAGACTAGTTCAGATTCGCGACTATATTGCTAAGGCCAGCTCCATGCGGGATGATCTTGTAGAGAAAAATGAAAGATCGGCCAATGTTGAGCGTTTATCACACCTTATAGATGACCTTAAAGAGCAGGAGAAATCCTATCTGAAATTTTTGCAAAAGATGCTTGTAAGTTTGAGAACATAATATGTTTGTTTCTGCACTGTAAGCTTTTTTAGGAGTTGACCATTTATGTTTTGATGGTGCTACTGAGGGTGTTGATTTTGGTATGTAGTACCTTCCATAATTCATTTCTACTGCCCCCTTATATAGCTTTTGATTTGTGCCAATGAAATATTTCAGGCTAGAGAAAATGAGGAGGATGATGTTCGGACTATAGATTCAGCTGTGGGATCTGGTTCTGTAGGTGAGAGCACATCGCTAAACATTGATGTGCAGTCTGAGGCTTCAGATACCACGGTAAGCTGCCTTTTAGCAATTAAGGTAGAAATGAGGGCTTTATTTTGGTTTTTTCATGGGTCTTATGATAGTGTCATAATCTGCAGTTCGATTAAAAATGGTAAATCCCCAAGCACTCCATTCAGGAGGTGTCCATGCGTGTATGGATTTATTTTTTTAATATGAGAAAAAAAGTAATGATTCTGTCATAACAACAATCTGAAGAATCTTTTAAATCTTGATTCTTTCTTCAAAGTACAGTGAAGATTTAATGTGTACTTTGGCAGAGAATTCACTCACTTTTTGTAGGAAGAAATAACTTTATATACAATTTTTCATCTCTAGGTTTGTTTCTGTTAGTGGGGAAAGTATTTAGGTGTTGGGTGAGGGGAGGGTTAGAAATGTATCATTAGTGGGCCATTGTCCAAGCATCTTTCTAGTGATCAGGTAGAAGTATTGATCTAACACAGAAGTTTCTCTCATTTCTTGGAAAGATGGGCACCTCTTCAGAAAATGTATTCTGAGTTTAGTGCTGAGATAAACAGTCCAATTTTCCTTTCTATTTATAAAAGGTTTTTTTTTTTAACAGGGTAAATATATCTTATAGTAGATACAAAGGCATTTTAATAACTTAAGTTTTGTGTCTTCCATTCTATTATACTGAGGAAAAGAGAGCAGGTACTCTTTCTGGCCAGTTAGCACACTGAATGTCCTATGGATAAGGAGAATTTACCTGCTTGGAAATAAAACAGTTTAAACATTAAGAAGCTTTTGTAATTATTTTTAGCTTTATAAGAACCCTTTCTATCTCTGTAAGGAAATAAAATGATAGACATGGAAGATGCACTTTTAATTAAAAAAAATTAAATTTGGAAAATGCAGAAAAAGACAGGTATGTTTTTTAAGAAGTGTCCATGTAAACTTGCAGTTGTCTCAATATTTGCAAAATTTGCACTTAAGTGTTTTGTTTGGCTCTTAATTTTGGATCTAAGCTCTCTTTACATGCAGCTTGAATATTTTACATGCAGAGTGCATACTTCTTGTCATATAATGTTGATTGCTGTATGGAGCTTTACTGTTGTGCAAATTCTAAGAATGACTAAAATTGTCTTCAGTCTTTAGTAGATGTTATTAGATATTAGTTTTCATTATTTGACAAGATAAAGTGGGTAGGTTTGTAGCTTAAAAATATATACTAAGTTGGAGCACATTTTCAAATTCTAACATACTAAACTATTCAATATAGGAGGTATCTTTTAGTTTGAGTTGTCGGCCCCGCATTGAGGACAAACTAGGGAATTCAGCTGCACAAGAACAGGTTACAGACATTGATGTTACACCAAGCCCTAAAGGGAAAAGAGAGAGAGCTGCTCTGAATGACAGGGAAATCTGGCCTTGTGGGATTAATAGCCAGGATCATGGATTGCTTTCAAAGGTACACTTCAAAATGTTACTTTAGCCTCAAATAGGGTTTATACAGGCTAGTCTTCCCCATCCCCCCCACCTCCCTTATTAATTGCTTCAGATGTACTTGTTACTTACAGTGAATGTTCCCACTGGATTGCTTATCTGTATCCAGCTGTCTTTTCATTAATTAGTCTTCTTGGCCTCGAATATTTTTTCTTTGAATAGAAATGTTTCACAATTTTTTCTTCTGAATTGTTAGCATTGAAAGTTAGGATTGATGTAACTCTGTACAGCAGGTTTTATGATTTTATGTAGATCATCCTTCTAAGTTTTGCTGTTCCCTTCTTGGGAAAACATATTGTAAATGTGACTTCCAGACACTTGTCACGGTTACACTAATAGTCTGCCAATGCACATTTAAACTAATACCAAATACAGAAGACGAATTAGAAATTAATAGCCTTAACTTGTTCCACAAGTGTTTTTCTGTAGCTGTTGATACCAATATTTAGTTGGAAGGAAGAAAACTTTCAAGACGTCTTGAAAACTTTATAAAGCGTCTTTTTTTACCCATTATGAGCTTGTCTATGTTGTTGTCCTTCCTGTGATTTAATTTTTAAAAAGACTTCAATCATTTTTTCCCCAAAAATAAAATACTTAAATATTTTGTCAAGCTTACTAGTCTAAATGTAGAACTAAGTTTGAAAAATTTGTTAAATGCAGTTTTCATGAACTCAAGCAAGTCTGGTACTTTAGATAAGGCCTGGATTATTTCATAGGTGAGTGAGGCTGAGACATGTACCCTTGTTCCCTTTCTTCCCCTTGTTCCTTCCTGTGCTGATTTCAGTGTGTGACCTATTTGGACTCTACTCTGCTGTTTATATGAAAGGTGAGAGTTAAACAGCAATCATCAGTGTTAGTTGCCGTGCATCTTTCAGTGACACTTTGAGGAGTTTAGAATTCTGGATGTTTTCAGCTTTCTCTGCTGGAAAGTTGAGCATTCCTTAGTACCCAGAACTAGTTAATAAGATGCCTGCTTCTAATCTGACATTTGATGCGGAATATTTGGACTGAATTTTCTACTTTAGAAACTTAATACTATATGGATAGAAGATTATGCTTTCAGGTTAGTAGTGTTCTTTGTAAATGCTTGTTATTTTCCATTATTTCATGTGCAAAGTGCAATAATGCAACTTCAGACAGGATCAGGATCTTAACTGTGGATGTCTCACTAAAATACTTAGAGTAAAAGTTGTGATGCAAATCTCCAGCTCCTAATTAGCATTGGATGAGGAAAATAACTGAGTTTTAATATATTTTAACTGCTCAGCATGCTTTCATTCTTTCAGAACTATTTCTAATTATTGTTTGAAAACAATGTAGACAGGTTTCTATGCATGTTTTTGTTATGAAATTGATTTACCCAAACCTGATGTATTCTAGTATCAATGCCATAAATACAGCACACAGAACTAAACACTTTGTAGGTTAGAAATGAGATAGAATAATGTTTTGGGCACTGAAAATTTTAGAGATTTTAGACCAGTAAATCAATTGCCATCTTGTGTTTTATATAGCTCCATGATGAAGATAGCCTTACCTTGCTTACCTTTAGCAGTCTTAAAGGTTAATACCCTCTGTTATGATTTAAAAGACAGAGGGAGGCTTTGGTTAGTCTTTGGGTCACATTAGGGCAGCTGACTGGCTTTGTAAAGAAAAAGAAAACTTAAACCCTCTGGAGCTATAAGCGCCTTTTGGTGGTACAGGTTTCTTCCTGTTTGATGTCTGAGGTTTTTTTTCAATAAAGGACTATCAGAAAGGTGGAGCTGTTTCATTTTTACTTTTTTCCATTAACCAGGCTGTTAATTTATATGCAAGTTGTTCTTGCTTTGACACTTCTTTTACTAGTTCTCAACAGATAAATGGTTGTAGTTATGGTAATGTTGCTCCATCTCTTGCAGGCCAGAGATCCTCAACAGGAAGCTAAAGAAGAGCTGGAGAACTTGAAGAAACAGCATGATTTATTGAAAAGGATGCTACAACAGCAGGAGGAATTAAAGGCTCTTCAAGGAAGACAGGCAGCTCTTCTTGCTTTGCAGCATAAAGCAGAGCAAGCCATTGCTGTCCTGGATGATTCTGGTATGTGGAATGATGGTGTCTCTTATATCATGTTAGCATGCTGACTGAATGATTAAAGCTGGAATTGTGAAATACCCATTAAAAAGGCTTTTTTTATTTCAAAGCCTCTGTTTCTGAAGAGTTGACAATGTAACATTATAAAATGACATGTTATTTAAAAACCCATCACTGATTACTGTGGTTTACCTATAAAATCCTAAAAGCATGACTTTCTCCTAAGAATTGGTCTACTCAAAAGATTCAAATTCAACTTATGGCAAAATAAATGTTTTTGAAATTTGAAAACAGTGAAACTTTACTAAGTGGGTAATGAAGTCATAATCTCTGGGGGAAATAAATAATATTTGTGTTTGACTTTCTTATGAGCTGTTGGTTTGTATTTGGGGGTAAAATAGAAAGAATCATTTGGATCTTTCAACTGCCACTTGCATATTTAGTATTGTTTGAATATGAACTTTGAGGCAAAGGCAAAAAACGTTCTTTTAAATTTATTTCTCTCATAAAGCTTCTTGAAGAGCAAACTTCCAAGACACCATTTGCAGATGTAAATATTGCAACTTACACCAATATGAAAGCTTGTTGTACTGTTAATTTATTATTTTGAGAAAGTGAAATTACCTACACCGTTGTTAGTTTAGCTATATTAAATAATTGCAGTTTTATTTCTAATAAGTTTCTATCAGAATTAGACAAATGGGTTGTTTTCATTTTGCTCTGACCTTTTTAGCAAAACACAGAGCAATGCTAAAGTCATTTTGTATGCTCCCTTACAAAGCGGCTCTGGGTTGTCTTGTTAGTATTTTTGTAGCATAAGTCATCTTTGAAGAGTAAAGCTGGTGGAAAGGACACGAAGTTAAAAATACATGCTGTATTTTTAGAGGGTCAGTATGTTGATGTTGCTAAACCACACATTTTTATTTAATAGCCTTTATTTCATCGCTGTGGAAAAATATTTATATTTTCCCCTTTTTCTGTTTGCCCAGTTGTAACAGAAACTACAGGTAGTGTTTCAGGAGTGAGTCTTACATCAGAACTGAATGAAGAATTGAATGACTTAATTCAACGCTTTCACAATCAACTTCATGATTCTCAGGTTAGTCCTGAGATTGTACTGTACAGATTTTGCCATTATCAGTTTTTATTCTCTTTAACAGTGCAGTTCAATGTTTGTCTTGCTCATCTGTGTGTATTGCTAGTGAAGTTATCAGAGTTCCCCCCAAACTTGAAAACTCATCAAACTTGAAAATTCCTAAGGGTGATTAGCTGACAGATGTGTCTCATGGGTTTCCATTAGAGTCTGGAGAAGTAGTTTCTTTATTGCAATTTAATTATTAACTCACCATATTATTGGAATGTCATTAGAGTGTTTTCAGTATATTTCCCTTTATAATATTCTTTGTTTTGGTGTTGATTCTGGTGTTGCGTATAGAAGGTCCGTGAGAAAGCTTTTTGTTTCTTGCAGTTTATTTACCCTTTTTTGTAGTACCCTGAATAAAATGGAATTTACTCTTTTTAGACACAGTCTGTGCCTGACAATAGAAGGCAAGCAGAAAGCCTTTCACTTACCAGAGAGATTTCACAAAGCAGAAACTCTTCAATGTCTGAACACCAGTCAGATGAGAAGGCACAGCTTTTTAACAAGATGCGGATGTTGCAGGGTAAAAAGCAAAAGATGGACAAACTATTAGGAGAACTTCATACACTTCGTGACAAGCATCTAAATAACTCTTCTTGTAAGTCATTATAGGCAGAACTATATTTTTTTCATGAATACCATGTTTTTAATGTGCATCTTTTGTAACATTGTGTTTGAGATTACAATTGGTCAATGAAATGCTGGTGATAAAAACTGTGCTGGGGCAATATTAGTGTAAATGGTTTTTAATGCTGTACAAGTTTCTGTCTTAATGAAAAACTCTACAAGTAATGATGGTAGTGTCTTAGCACTTAATGATGACGAGTGTATTAGCACTTTGGTTTATAACACTGAAGTTGACTAATGTGAGGATGTGATGAGATTTTTCCTTCAAGACTTGTCTGTGACACATCTGGCTTGTGAAAAAAAGAGCCATATGAACTTGAGCTTTGTGTGTTTTCATCACAGTATGTCTGCATTTGTGTACTCAGCACTTCATGTGTTAGTAGCTTTATGGCAATATGGCTTTGCTCCCTCTCTGTCAAAAGGCTTTCATGTGCTCTCATGTCAGGGACTTCAATCACAGGCCATTCTAGAGGGCCTTATGTGTCTGACTGGACTAGAGCTTTGGCTTTTTCTTTTAATGGCTTTGTGCTCTGCTTATTGATGCAGACCTGTCTGCTTGCTGCTCTTGCTCTCTATTTCTAACAATGCATTTGTACTGGTGACATTTGTTCTGTGGCTGAAAATCTCTGAGGGGTGATCACAGCATATCTGGTTAGCATTAAGAAATGAGGCCTCGAAGCATGCACTTGGAGAAGGACATGTTGGTTTAATAGTTATGTTACTGTCCCCCAATTTTTCTGTCTGTATTTAATGCATATAATATGAACATACTCAGATATGATTTCATGTGGCTGGAAGAAGCAAACATCCAGTTTGTTGTACAGCAAATGGACAAAAGAACTTAGCAGAGGTGAAAAATTTGCTAGGATTTTTCTTTTCTTTTGATCAAAATTCTAATTTAATTAGAATTTTAAAAATTCTAAATTTTAAATTTTTATAAAGAAGCAATGTATCCCTAAGTAAACCCTTGAAAAATCTCTATGGACAGATTCACAGCATGAAAGCTTCTACTTCTGACATTTGATAAAGCTAAAAGGGAATAACTGAAATCTTGTTTACAAAAGCCACCTTATTACTCACTGCCTATTGACATTGCATGCAATGAAACTTAAGAAAAAAGCTTTTGTTTTGCTAAGGAAAGAAATTATTAACTACTGTTTTGTCTATTGATAACATTTTCTGTCGTTATTTTAATATAATTCAATTAAGCAGATTCCTTATTACGAATTGTTCACATAACCTGTATTTCTTTTCTGTAGTTTTTCCTGCTTCAAGTTCTCCTCAAAGGAGTGTTGATCAAAGAAGTACAACTTCAGCTGCTTCTGGTCCTGTAGGCATAGTAACTGTTGTCAATGGTGAACCAAATAGTCTGGCATCTGCTCCCTATCCTCCTGATTCCCTGGTTTCTCAAAATGAGAGTGAAGAGGATGAAAATCTAAATCCAACAGAAAAGCTTCAGTAAAAGTTCTTTAATTTTTTTCAGTGTTTGCTTTAGTAATTTGGAGTGTTACTTTTTTAATAAGTTTTGTGTTAAGTAACTATTTCCATTTTTTGATCTACCTAATTTAGTATTACAGATTACTTAGTAAACAATCTAATACAGTTAACTGAATTCAGAGCTTCGAGTGTAAAGTTCTTATAGCTTGAAAACTGGCAGTAAACTCTAAGAACTTTAGACTGTATATATGCTTTTTAACTCTACATTGATTAGCATAATACAGCAAAACAGATTAAATACTCCTTTTTTCTTCCTCAGGAAGCTGAATGAGGTTCGTAAGAGACTGAATGAGTTACGTGAGTTAGTTCACTACTACGAGCAGACATCTGATATGATGACAGATGCTGTGAATGAAAACACTAAGGAGGAGGAAGAAACAGAAGAATCAGAAAGTGATTCTGAACATGAGGATCCACAGCCTGTTACAAATATTAGGTTGTTGTATTTTTGGTTATTCAAAGTCTTTGTAGCTGAGTTGTTGCTTCAGGAAACCTGCAATACTTTATTTGAGTCAAGCTGAAGTAACTTAAATCTATGCTTATTACCTTAACAAAATTACAGAATTTTTAATTTGAGGTAGCTGCTACACAGATGTTTAATGATTATCTAATCCTTGGTGTCTTATTTATTTAGATTAGCATGAACATTTAGAAAATCACTATAAGACTTCAAAAATCTGTAATTCCTTTGGGTTTAAGTACTGAATTATGTGTATGGAATTTCATTAGAAGGTTACAGTCTTAGACTAGAGAATTGGAGTAAAAAACCCTTCAGTTTACAGCTACAGTCTGGCACCTGTGTGCATTTAGGGTCTCTGCCTGGTAGAAATGAAGAGTCACTTAGCTATGCATCATACAAAGGTTTTATAATGTAGACATATACCTATAAGACCTAATGTATTGTTGCAGATCTAGCAGGGGATAATTTAAAGCTGCTTTGGTTGTTTTAAGAAAAAGTAAGCTGTCGGAGAGATGAATACGGAAAACCTCACAGTGTCTGGACGGATTTTATATGGGGTTGGAGTTTGTTCATTTGGGGGTTTTGTTGGGTTTTTTTGGGGGGAGGGGTCAGAACATCTATTTGTAAAAAAGTTAGGTAGAAAAAGACTGAAGTAAAATTGTATCCATACCAGTTTTTAAAAAGTTAACATAAGTAATTTATTTCACCCTAGAAACCCTCAAGGAATCGGTAGTTGGAGTGAAATAAATAGCAACTCAAATGTGCAGTGTGGAACTAATAACAGAGATGGAAGACATCTTAATACAGACTGTGAAATAAACAACAGATCTGCTGCTAATATAAGGACTCTAAAAATGTCTTCTGCTTTAGGTATGTTCTGATATCTTCCAGTAATTTTACTTTTTAGTGCAGATAATTCTGATAGCTGCACAGAGTTTGGGAGATCCTTGTTTGATTAGCAGAATATTTAAGACCCTTATCATTAAGCTAATATTTTTCTAATGTCCAGTAATTACAGTGGACTTCAGAAGTTCAATAATGTGTCTTTGGTATTGTTTTGTTTCCTCCTCTCCCTGTTTCAGACTGTCATAATAGGGAGAATGACAAACACCTCGATCTACCCCAAGGTGAAGATGATGAAGTGGAAGAAGATCGAGTTAGTGAAGATTCCATGTCTAGTCACAGAAGCAGCCTGGGTGATATGGCTGGAGATGCTGAGTTTGAGCAGAAGATCAATAGGCTTATAGCTGCAAAACAGAAGCTTAGACAGTTACAAAACCTTGCTGCTATGGTGCAGGTATGTTATAAATACAAATTTGTGCACAAAAATTTAGCATGTATTGTTTTGTGTTATCTGTACCTTCTGATAGGGAAAAACTGCTTAATGCAACATTTAAAAAATGCTTATTTGTAGTCTGGGGAAAAAGAGATACTGTTTGATTTTTCTGATTTCAAAGATGCTACTTCTGAGGTTCAGTTCAGGGATTTTCTTGGAGGATGCCAGCCTAAGAGAACAGTGGTCTTTAACCTTAGCACTGGATTACAAAATACAAACCAAGAAGTAGATCAGTGTTATTTTTTTAAATATTAGACATTTTTAAGATTATACAGAACATTCAACACGTTTAGGTTTTTGAGCCCTAGATTTTACAGTGTTGTTCAATCAATGAGGAACATGTTTCATTAAAATCTTTGGATGTTGCAATATATTTGACTTGCCGTATTTTGGTTTGGAGGCAGTGGTTTTATTTATTTTGAGAGTTTTGAGGGCCAGCTATAAGTTAGAAGTGTTTTTAATTTAGAATATCTCATGCTAATCTAGTGATGTTAGCAGCACAATGCCACAGATCTAATGTCCCTTCAGAATGCTCACATTTGAACGCCATCTGCTGTAATGTCTGCATACTGAATACACAGAGGTGTATCAGAAATGAAAAGGCTTTATGTGAGGACTTTAAAATCAAGCTCAGTTGGAACCTATGTTTTACAATAGCAACAGTATAAACACAAAATTGTTATTTCAAGATAATACTCCTGTTATTTCTCAGCATCTATATCAGTGTTGTTTTCTATCATCACTATAGAGATGCTAACTGTGCAGTGGTATAAATCGGAATTAGAGATGATTCAGCAGCGTCCTTGATAAATAGCCTAATTAATGGCATATCTTCAATCGTGTTTCCAAGGCTTATTATGTGTATGTAATCTCAGCAAAGATACAGTAGGTCTGTGAGCTGTGTCATTCTTGGTCACCAATGGTCTCTCCTGTTCAGCATAGTCTTTATGAAGAATGATTACATTGGAAAACAAAAGTAACAGTGGCTACGGATTTCATATTTTCAGTTTGAGAACTGAAAATACAGAAATTATGAAAAAAATAAAAGCAGAATAGAAAACCAGTAGGACTTTCTCCAAAATATTTCAGATTTAGTTTTCAAGAGTAGTTTTGTAATTGTTAATAATAAATATTTAAGCTCACTGATTGTGGTAAATAAACAGTCTTGGTCACCTCAGTCTCTTTCTGTTCTTCCTTCTTTTTTCATATGCTTTTATGTTTCTCTCCACTGAGTCACAGGCAAGTGGTTTATGCTTCAAGAATGAGACAAATTATTTACATTTAGAGTGGAAGTTTCACTAGTTCAGGTTGAGTTAAGTAACTTTAAATTCTCTCATTAACTCAATTTATCTTAAAGTCATGATGCCATGGTGATAATGGCTTCTCAGTTCTTGGTTTGTGCTAAAGATAAAGCTATTCAGACTGATTCGTTTTGAAAAAATCAAACCAGACAAACTAGACAAACTAGATATATTACATTTTTTGTATCAACTTGAAAATAGTCTTAACTGCCTTTCTGACATCCTTTTAGTATGATGATCCAGAACCTCAAGGAACAATTGCAAATGCGTCTAATATCGGTGACTTGTTGGGTGAGGGGGAAGAGACAAAGCAACAACCAAACAATGTCCGAGCAAGTTCCAACAAGTTAAAAAAAGATGTGCGACTGAATGAGAAAGCAAGGTAAGCCTTTGTCAGAGGATGGTAGAGCTGTGCTTTAGGCAACTTCTTGCCAAGTAACATGTGGATAACTTAATTACACAGAGAGAAGTTCTATGAAGCTAAACTTCAGCAGCAGCAACGGGAGCTTAAGCAGTTACAAGAAGAAAGAAGAAAACTGTTTGAAATCCAGGAAAAAATTCAAGTGTTACAGAAGGCTTGTCCTGACCTTCAAGTAGGTAGAATGTATTTCTTTGCTATCTTAAGGTGTTGAGCAAAGAAACAAAAAATACCTTGCTCACCCCTTTTTCCCTGTGAAAATTGGAAAAAAACTTAAACTGGTAATGCTTGTATACTGTAAGCAGATGTTCTAGAGTTCTGCTTATGTCATTCACTTTTCAATGGTTCTTGTTCAGTGGTTAATTTCACTGTGGTTTGTCTTCAAAAGCCTTGACAGAGTCTTCAAAGATACAGAACCTTCTGTCTTATTTTTAGCCTGAAATTTGTCTGTCCATACTGGTCAGTCACTGCTGCTTTACTTCTCTTAGTAGTCATTTGCTGGTATTTTGGAGCAATGCTGTGATCAGCGCTTCATTGGATTTTAACTTAACTCTACAGGCTTTACTGTGTTTCATGGACTTAACTTCTTTCTGTGAAGTGAGCAGTAAATTATCAATACTGTGCATCTAGAACATTATATAATAATACATCAGTTTTGTTGATTGCTGGGTAACTTCTGAAATAAATGTTAAGCCTTGATGCAAAAATCCTTTTCCCAGGATGCTGACTTTCTAGCCTCATAAAGCCTTAACTGTATTGGGTTTTAACTGCAGGGAAGTTTTAGAAAGCTATTATATTCTATTTTGCCATTTTTCTTTCTCTTTCAGTTGTCAGCTGGCCTGGGTAACTGCCCAGCAAATAGACAGTCTTCACAAGCAACATCAACTCCAGCCATGAATGAGTGTAACACAACCAGCAAGCCTTTATTTGAGTGTGATGAATCATTACCAGTAGGCAATGAGGTATTTCATACTTGATATGCAGTGACTTTAAAAGGGTTTAGAAAGAAGTTACAGGTTGCTTGGACACATTTTAAGTAGCTGGCCTGGGGAGTGGAGTAGTAGCTATTTTAACAAAGCATATATAACTTCTTTATTTTTTTCTGGAAAGAAGGAAATACTGACTTGAACTGGCAAGACATTCTCCCCCAAATATAGCAATTGTTACTAAATATTAATGTGGTAGTTGAATGAATTTTGAATTTTTACCATGAACATTTGATACTGTATACTGTAGGCAGGTTATCCTTCAAGAAAATGGTGAAAGTATTTGTTGAAACCTGATTTATCTTTGTATCTTTCTTCACCTTTTCCCCTGAAATTGTCTTTGATATTGATCTGGATAGTACTTATTCTTTCCTGAAATTATGCTAGCATTATATTCTAATTCTTCCATTTTACTGCAAGCAGTTATGGTCTGAGATGAGAAGACATGAGATTTTAAGAGAAGAATTGCGACAGAGAAGAAAGCAACTTGAAGCTTTAATGGCTGAAGATCAGAGAAGGAGAGAGCTCGCAGAAACAATATCTACTGTTGCTGCATCTGTTAAAAGTGAAGGGTCAGAAGCTCGGTGTACTCCACAGCAGAGCCGGACTGAGAAGTAAGAGCACAAGTTATTCTGTATTCATCAATGGGTACTTCCATTGTTCAGTAGGATGTCAGTGTTGAGGGCAGTTTCCTGTGTTCATCTGACCACTCAATGTGATGATTTAATAGAGCAGGAAATTAATTTCTTGGCTTGTGAAGTGATTGTTATTTAGCAACTTGCCAGTTTTATGGGTTTTTCCAGCATATTAAGTCTCTTCTGTTCTACTAGTGGGGAAAAGAAATACCTAAGAAGAAGAAATTGCATGGAAAATGCCAAATGATCAGAGTAGGTTTTTTTCATCTTTACCCATTTTATAGCATAGTAAAGCAATACATTTCCAATACAGACAGTAATTTCATTTATCTGTCCCAGTATTAGAAGCAGAATGCAATTTTGCATTGGTGAGAATCACAGAATCAACTGGGTTGGAAAAGACCTTGAAGATCGAGTCCAACATGTGGCCTGAAACCATCTTGCCAACGAGACCATGGCACTGAGTGTCACATCCAGTCTTTCCTTAAATGCCACCAGGGACTCCACCGCATCCCTGGACAGTCCATTCCAATGCCCAGTCAATCACTAATGTCCAGCCTAAACCCCCCTGACTCAGCTTAAGATTGTCCTCATGTCCTGTCACTGATTGCCTTGGAGACAAGGCTGACCCCCCATCTGGCTACACCTTCCTTTTAGGCAGTTGTTTATTGTAGAGCAGTATGGTCTCCCCTAAAACTCCTCCAGGCTAAACAACCCCAGCTCCCTCAGCCACTTCTCACAGGACTTGTGTTCCAGTCTCTCCACCAGCCTTGTTGCACTTCTCTGGATATGCTCCAGTGTCTCAAAGTCCTTCCTATATTGCGGGACCCAGAACTGGGCACAGCACTCAAGATGTGGCCTAACCTCTGCCAAGTACAGGGGAAGGGTGACCTCCCTGGTCTCGCTGGCCACACTATTCCTGATATAGGCAAGGTTGCTAATGGCCTTCTTGGCCATGTGGGCACACTACTGGCTCATGTTCAGAACAGTTCAGTTCTTTTTGGTGCAGCGTGATTAATTACAGATAGACTTGCAATTGTCAACAGATTGTTTTAATAATTCGTCATAAAATTAAAAAAAAAATGCTCATTTTCCAAACGCCCCTTTTCTCCCTGACCCTGCAATGTTCACTAGGACAATGGCTACCTGGGGAGGTTCTACCCAGTGTGCCCTAGAGGAAGAAAATGGAGATGAAGACGGTTATCTCTCTGATGGAGCTGGTCAGGTAGAAGAAGAGGAAGAAGATGCATCAAGTTTGAATGACAGTTTTTCTGTTTATCCCAATAACAACATACCAGAAAATGCCTATTTTGGTAAAGGAAACAAAGATAGGTTAGTAACCTTATTTGTTGATCTGATACTTGTCTGAGTATTTGGAAGATGGTGGAAGAAGCATTGCATTAACTACAAGGCATCCTCACAGCAAAGGAAAATTCTTTTTGCTTGTTAGCATCAGTTTCTTCTCTGAGTCTTTGCAGCTGCAATGTATATAACTGACTTGGTGATTTCTTTTGTATTCAGTCTTATTAAAAATCTGCCATTGAGCTCTCCAGTTGTGTGGTAGTGGCTTCTGATGCTCCCATTTATTTTTAATCAGCTTAAAAGATAATCACATGTGTGAAATTTTTGCTATGATCAGTCTCTTCAAAAGTAGTAATTCAGAGAATTAAACTGACTCTGAATTTTTTCCTTCTAAATTGCTGGCTTCTGTAGTTGTGGAAACTATTTCTTAATTATTGTGAATAGTTTTAACTCTTGTTTACCTGATTGACTTCCTTCATAACATTTATGTGATTAAATGAAAATACCATGTTAAAAAGAATGTATATATCTGCAGTTATTTCTTCTGGTTTGCATACCAAAATTATTTTAGTAGACAGTGGGCTCATCAGGGGCTGGACTTGTCAGTGTATTATGTTGGTGGCTTCTGTTTTCATTGAGTACATGTTAGCAGTAATGGAAAATACTAAAAACAAGACCCAGGCACATTCGTAGCCATTCCTTTTTTGACAATTATAGTCAGGTGGGGGGACTCCTGTTTTTTGTTCAGGATAATTTTGGGTTGACAAAATGGCATGTGTAATTAGCTGGCCCGTGCCATGTGAGTTTTTGATGCACAACTTAAACATAATGTGAATAATGTTTGAATTATCTGATTTTGTCCTCATTTTTCAAATTTTCCCAACCCAGGTGGAAAAACTGCCGTCCCCTTTCAGCAGATGGAAATTACCGTCCAGTGTCTAAGGCCCGGCAGCAGCAAAACATAAATATGCGGCGTCAGGAAAATTTTCGGTGGATGTCTGAGCTTTCCTATGTGGAAGAAAAGGAACGATGGCAAGAGCAGATCAATCAGTTGAAAAAACAGCATGAATTTAGCGTCAGCATTTGTCAAACTTTGATGCAGGATCAGCAGGTAGATACGAAGAGCTGTTATTTTGCTGTTCTTATTTGCCTTTTATTCTCTTTCTAACTCCTTCTAGCACTAACTTCTGTTTTTTGTGATTGGTCACTGTTACATATTTTCTTTCCACAGACCCTCTCTTGCCTTCTGCAGACTTTGCTCGCAGGCCCCTACAGCATGATGCCCAATAATGTTGCATCTTCACAAATACATCTCATTATGCATCAACTAAACCAGTGTTACACTCAACTGACTTGGCAGCAGAATAATGTCCAAAGGTTTGTTGACTGTATTAATGTTTAACTGTGGAATTTGAAATGCTTCAGTAACAGAAACATGGTTATGTGAATAAAATATTACATACAGATAGTGGTTAAATATGAGACTCTTGAACTGCTAGGTTGATAACAAGCTTTTGAAATTGTGTGCAGCATTTCTGGTTGTTGTCTTTTTCCCCCATGACCTCTTTAATACCTTTAAAAGTACTTTCTAGTAATCTTCATTGAAGAGAACCAAAAGTTGGCAAAAATCTGTTGCAATAGTTATTTTCTAATATGGTTTTGTGTCTGTAGTCTTCACTAGACTACCTGGCAAGATTCTGGATTCTAGTGGTAATATACAGCAAAAAAACTTTTTGTCCTTTCTAAGTGTTTTCAGTTACAATTTGTCCTTCTTACATTCCATTTGGATGATGGAATGTAAGATTCCATGATCCAAGTTATCTTTTTTGAAAAAAGATCTAATTGTCATTTTAATTCATTGCATGAAAGTTGAAGGTCTTCGTCTCTGTTTTGTATTTAGTAAGTGATATATAGGTGCTGTCCTCTTACACAGTTTTTAAAATCAATTCTAACCTCAGTTCTGTAAATACTTCGTATATTTGATTGGTTCTGTTGAAGTTTTCAGCTTGCTTATTTCTTTAGTATGTATCAGGTTTTTTTGTTCTTAGAAGGATATTTAAACTGTGCATGTGTGACCACTAGTACAGAGCAGTTGATTTTAAACCAACTCAGGATTAAATATAAGTAATTTTTGTCTTGAGTTTTTTTATAAGCTAAATGGAGCACTTCTTTACGTACATTACATGGTGTAGGTGAAAAAATAAGAAGCTCAAATTACTTGAGTATAAATTTACAGTCTTCCCATAATATTCTTCTTTTTCCCCAAGTTGTTATTTTTTCTTATTTTCAAGGCTGAAACAAATGTTAAGTGATCTTATGCAGCAGCAAGAGCAACAGTGTCAAGAGAAACCATCAAGAAAGGAGAGAGGCAGTAGTGCACCACCACCTCCATCTCCTGTTTTCTGTCCATTCAACTACCCTCCACAACCTGCGAACCTCTTTAGTGTTCCAGGATTTACTAATTTTTCCTCCTTTGCTCCGGGTGAGTATTACTGTAGGTGTGAGAAGTAATATGAATTTCAAAAATTGACATTTTCTCATTTAATTCAAATTGTAATGTGAACTTAATGAAACTCAGTCACTTTTCCTTTATATTGAAATGGTCTTAAGCAGAAGTTTACTACTTATTGCTGAATATTTGAATATTTTTACTTCAGTATGAAAAGCAAGATTCTCTCAGTATGAAGTTAGTTATACTTGAAAATGCTCACTCCATGTAAGGTTTCAAATGTTCTTCATCCAACATCCAACATACATCCAAAAAAGCAGTGTTTGAAGCTTTTACATACTTTCAGCAATCATAGTTGAAATCATGTTCTGAGTGAACCATGTAATTGGAAGGTGGTGCTTGGTAATTATTTCTGTTTTTCTCAGAACTTCAAACACTCATGTTTGTTATAAATGCCTGTAAATGGAGCATGTTAACCAATTTTTGTTCCCAGAGTTATACAGTAACTGTTGATTTGGATACAGTATTCCTAATCTCTCTCTCTAATCTACTTTTTGCTGTTGGATTTGGAGGAAAAGAGTGTAGGTATTTTACTGTATAACTCAAAGTAAACAAAGCTGTCTTAATATATTTCGGTCCTATTAGGAAACCAGGAAATAGGCATAGGCCTAGATTAGAACTTTCAAATTGCAGAGTCTGTTTTCTGTTTGAGAACATTTTTAAAATTACATGGAACCTACCCAAAAAACCAGTTAGATTCAGTTTGCCACTTCCATAAAGATTCTGATGTTAAAATTGAAGTAGTATGAATCTATGACTTCTTTGGCTCTATAAGTACCTGAACCATTGGAATTTTCTTGTCAGTTTGATGGTTGAAGTATTGATAAGGTCTTCAGGCAGACAGAATTCTGCCTTTTTCTGGAACTGTTGTTATTTTTACTTTCGCTTTTACAAGCTCTTTATTGGAGTTTCTTGAAGGACCATGATCTCCATTGATGGGATTGTAGTATCCAGTAGTGTTCAAAACCTGCACTAAAGATAAATTCTGGTTGTTTACAGTGCTTTCAGGATGAAAACAGTTCGTGCTTACTTCTCCAATGTGTTTTTGCTTCATAATTTCATGCTGCCACACAGTATGTCTCAAATTTGAATTTTACTACACAAATAAATGAGGTAATATCTTTTGACTCTCCTGTTTACTTTGTAGGTATTAACTGTAATCCAGTGTTTCCATCTGGTTTTGGAGATTTTGCACATAATGCTTCTCCACGCAGCAGTGAGCAGCAGGAGCAGCAGCATCCTCTAGATCATAATACTTCTGGGAAAACTGAATATATGGCATTCCCCAAACCCTTTGAAAGCAGTTCCTCTAATGGAGCAGAAAAACAAAGGTATTGAATGTCAAAGTGCAGCTCTCCTTTAATAATTTCTCCTCCCTTTTCTGGGGCTTGTGGGAATTCATCATTCATTAAGGGAATTTATTGTCATAGAATTACTATATGAACTTGACTTTTGTAACTTCTAGTTTAATTTTTTTCATTTTTTCAGTAGTGTTCTGCTTTTCTTATATTAATTAATGTATCATTTAATGAAAATTTTAAAATCAAATGTAATCTTGGAGTGGTGTTCTAACACTTTCTCTAGGTGGAGTAAGATTTTGTTTCTGTGGGATTGTTTTGAAACGGAGTTGTTTGAATAACTAGAGGATGTAGTTTCAGTGAGTGCTTCTTTTTTTGCACTACTGTAGATTGCACTGAATGTTGCTTTAAGAAATGTTTTGACCTCTGGTACTATTTGAGTACAGCAGTAGCTGCTTAAATATATTCATGTTGAAACCAGTGATAGATAAATGGGAAGTTCTGTTTTCCATTTGGAAGGGTTCTCTGGAGTTATTTATTTTTCAATATTCATTTGATGTCTAAGTAACAAGGGCAGATAATTTGCATTACAGATAAACTGTTTGCCTGGTAATACATGATGTTGCTGTCTGAGAGATGAGGTTATGGTATATTGAAATTGGTCTGTGGGTCTTTTCTTTCTGACAGAAGGAATCATAGACAATCTGAAGAGGAAGTGGAAAAAAGATCAACTTGGCTTGATGATAGCCAAGAAATGAAGAAAGATGATCAGTCTCAGCTGAATGCAGGTTTTGCAGTTTCAGTACAAAATACTGCTTCTGGTCATAAAGATCAGTGTGATATGAACCGGAGAAGAGAGTTTGATGAAGAGTCTTTGGAGAGTTTCAGTAGCATGCCTGATCCAATAGACCCAACTACTGTGACAAAGACATTCAGATCTAGAAAAGCATCAGCACAAGCAAGCCTGGCATCAAAAGATAAAACGCCCAAATCAAAGAATAAGAGGAAGAGTTCTTCTCAGCTAAAAGGCAGAAATAAAAATGCTGGTAGGTTGTAAAGTAATCTTGGATACTGTGGCAAACTTGGCTTGGATTATAATCATTACATTCCAGAGAATTTACTCTCCATAAATGGTACCTATAATAACAAAAATAAGTTATTGAAATGACTTAATTTTATATAATACAACTGCATAAGGTTTTTTAGGATTTCTGTCAATAGAAAATAAATGACCAATTGAGAGGATCATGGATACAGATATGTGCAAATTTAAAATAACATAGAAAATCTTCATTTTCTTCGTGTTCAAACTGGATTATTTACTGAAAAAACTTCATTAAAATTGTGAGAAGAGAGAGACAGTACTAATTAGTATAGAAGTACTGTTGGAGCTGCTGAGGATTTAGTACTACTGTATGGCTTCAGTATACAGAGGAAGATTTTAGTCTAGGAAACATTATTAGTATTTTGCATCTTTAAGAGTGCCCTTGAACAAATTTTCTAAAGTAATAAAACATTTTGTAAGCTGTTTCTTTATTTCTTCCCTTTCATTTCCTCCCATTAGGTTATGAAAGTGCAAGTGCTTCTAGTATGTGTGAGCCCTGCAAGAACAATAAAAGCAGACATTCTGATGACGTGGTTCATGCAAAGGTGTTCAGCAAAAGGAATCAGGAACAATTGGAAAAAATAATTAAATACAGTAGATCTACAGAAATGTCTTCAGGTACTCTTTTCTAAATGTTTAATTATTTTGTTAACTTATGTGAGTAAGGGACCTTAGTTGCTAGTGTGCTATTTAAATGCAGTGTGTTTTGGCAGGAAGACAGGACTGTATATTTAGCATGTAGATTTTGCATTTTAATTTCTAAGGATGCTGTAAATGTAAATGTGTAAAAAGTTTGATATTAATTGCTTTTGGGCATTCTCTGTATATTAAATACGTGATTAAAGTAATTTAGAAACCTTTTACCGTACAAAAAGCAAAAATGTAGCCAATCTCACCCATTTGTTGGTGATTTTATGGAAAGTAACTGTTAAACTGATGAAACTTTGCTTAATGTTTAAACTACATCCTGTACTGCATACATGTCTTCTTCCTATTTGTGCTTAAATGAGCCCCATCAAACATCATTCAAATTCAGTCTTTTAACATCACATAAACCCTTACATTTTATGCCATCTGCACTGCTTTTCTTGTATCTAGATCATACCAATTCTCTCTCTTGTGCCTTTTTTGGTTCTGCTGTTATTTCTGTTTTGTTTAAGAGATGCAGAAATTTTGGTTGTTGTAGCACAATATAAAGCTTTGCCAGTGTAGCCATGTCCACACTAAGAGCTGTTTATTAGTGTACATAATAAACTTCACTGGTCAAGGTCTCATTCTCACAATAAGCAGCTCTGATGTGGTTTGGATGACTAAGCAGTCTTCCTCCTGCTGTTTTGTATAGACCCTGTCTTTATTTCTGGTGCGCATTTTTGTGTTTATCACTGTCTATCCCCACTTTCCTACAGCGCATGCTAGGAGAATTCTGCAGCAGTCTAACAGAAATGCATGCATTGAAGCGCCAGGTAATGCATTCACTGCTTAGCTTCAACAATATGCTATTACTTTTTTTTTTCTTCTCTTACCTTTGGTCCTATAACTCACTGTTTAGCAGATGTTCAAGGTTAGTGCTATAGCAGCACCTCCCTATAACCAAGACAAGAGAAGTAACCTTGCATGAAGTGCAGTGTTACCAACTGCTTTGAATTACAGTTGTGGAAACCGTGGTTACCACGTTCTTGATTAGTAACAATTACAAATATAAAATATGGAGGTAGATACTGCATCAAAAAATTTATTTCAGTAGGCATTTTTAGTATGTTTAAAAGCTCCTATTGCGTATTAGTAATGGGGGAGGGATGCAATTTGTGGTAACTTTTCAAAGGTTGAAAAAGCTTGCCTGTGCTTAAAAAAAAGGTAAACTATTTGCAGATAATCAAATTGCACAGTAATGTTTGCTGTATTGCTAATAACTTCCTTAACTTGAATACTAACAATTACACATCTGTTAAACTGAGTTTTCCAAATTTAGCTATGTTTCCATTCAGCACTTCCCAAATAATGCATGTAATAATTTGATTGTTGTGATGCAAGGATAATCCTTAATTTTCAAATGAATGGGAGATTTGTTAGGCAACACATTGTCTTGTATGTAATAGGGTTTAAGGGTAGGAGGTTTTTTGTGAACTTGGGAGTGATACTAGACATGTATAAGAAAA
>NW_005054297.1:16432879-16478603 GCF_000277835.1 Geospiza fortis
GCTTGTGTTGCAGAAGTGTTTGTATTATATAAACCTGAGACCGTTCACTATCTTTCTTGAAATGTCTTAAAACTCCATTTTCAGTGTTTAATACTTATTCTGAAAGCATCATTGTGCTGTGTGCAGTATTCTCTTTTATAAGCAATACTTTCAAAAGGTGTTGTTCAGAAGTGTAAAGAAAATTATTTTTCCAATTGGTCTATATTGTATTTTATATATTGAAGATTGCATAAGGTATAATTTAAGAATGTTTGCCCTTCAGGAAATTAATAAGCTTTATGAAAGCAGCTATATTAGGGAATCTGCAATGATTGAGACATATTTTGTATATCCATAACTTGCATACCTGATAGCCTGTTAAATGGATGCCTGTCAAAGACTTAACAAGTTCCTTTATTTTTTTCTACAGAAACTGGTAGTGATCTTTCTATGTTTGAAGCTTTGCGAGACACAATTTATTCTGAAGTGGCAACTCTTATTTCTCAAAATGAGTCTCGTCCCCACTTTCTTATTGAACTTTTCCATGAGCTTCAGCTGCTAAATACAGATTATCTGAGGCAAAGGGCTCTATATGCTTTACAGGTATGCACAGATTTCTGATTTTGTTTATGAATCAAGCAAACCTTAGATCTTTTTTTAAGCATGGATTACCTTTTTCAGGATATAGTGACCAGACATTTATGTGAGAAAAATGAAAAAGGGAAGTGTGCAAAATCACTGAATTCTGCAACATGGGTGGCATCAAATTCTGAACTCACTCCTAGTGAAAGCCTTGCCTCTACCGATGATGTAAGTGTTGAAATTCAGAAGCTACTGGCAACTTTTCCTGGATTTCAGTTTGCACCCGTATATGCTTGTCTAGTGAAATATACTAGGGATTGAATTTTGTTAAAATTAGTATCGACTTACAGACAGACTTTTCTAAACAACTAGTGGCAAATGAATCAATGCAAAAGTGACAAAATATGGTAGGATTCTCGGTACTGCAAATGAGTGATATGTCAGGGGTGAATGAAATGTGGGGAGGGATGTAAGTTGGAAACTGATACATTCAGAGCTAAAATCCTCTCCTGAGTAAGGTCAGGGCAAGTACTGATCACATGATTCTCCAAAAGTTTTTGCTTGTATTTAAGAAATCAATTATACCTCTGTACAGTTTCTTACATGTTTTGCACTTGAAGTATTTGAAGTAAGCATCGTAGATTAACCTGATGGATTTATAACCTGAAAGTAGGGTTGTTCTCCAGTCAGGCAGTCTGATGACAAGCCCTGATAACCACAACAAGTCACTGAAAAGAATTGCAGGCTTGTTCACACATCTCTGAGAGTATGGTGTGTTCCTTCTTTGTATTCAGTTGTCTGGTATTTTTTAGGAAACTTTTGGCAAGAACTTTTCTACAGAAGCATGTCAAGAGTGTGAACAACCTGATGCAGACAATGGCAGTACTATGTCTACTTCTTCAAATTTTGAACCATTTGCCACTGATGACCTTGGTGAGAATGCTGTGACTTAGTGTTTTAAGTGTTACTTCCTCCCTCCCTAAATGCCTGCAATTGTCTGCACTTTAGTACACCGTTATTTGATTTTTAGTGTGTAATTACATGTTTTGTAAGACAAAACATAATTAAATTGGCTAATTGTGAAACACAGAGTTTAACAAAATGTGTAATAAAATATTACAACTAGTTATATGTGGATTTCAAAACTTGGGGCCTTAAAGTCATTTTAATTATTGTTTATTTGTCTATCAATTGAAAACCTTTTATTTAGATTAAAAAATGTTTTTATTCTAAATATAGGCAACACAGTGATTCACTTAGATAAAGCTTTGTCTTGGATGAGGGAATATGAGCGTATGAAAGTTGAAGCTGAAAGTACTCTTGACTCTGAGGGCTGCTCTAGTAATTTTCAGGGTGCTTCTGCTGCTAAATTAGAAGGTATGCACATATACGTACATTTTGCTTAGTTTTAGAAAATAATTATAGTAACTATCAAGCTAAATTGCTTTCTTCTTTATTTATATTGAAAATTTAGCAAAGTTTGAAAGGATATTTACATACTTAAGGAAATAAGATTCTTTTTCAAAACAAATTTTTGAAAGTGGTATTTCTTTAATAGTAATATTGAATGTATTAAATGTACTGCTTTTTTTTTTCTTCTTTTTATTAAAACAAGGTCCAGGTACCGGTGAATGTCAGTCTGTGCCACAGTCAGGTGATGTTTCTGCAGTTCCATGTCCTCGCATAGATACTCAGCAGCTGGACCGGCAGATTAAAGCAATTATGAAAGAGGTCATTCCTTTTCTGAAGGTAAGGGTCTTTATAATATGATGTGAATTAGAAGAGTAAGAAAAGCACTTGTATAATTGCACAGAAGGACATTATTTAAAATCTAAAACTTGCCTCTTAGAAATGGCTGCTGATAAATATGTGTTCAGTTGCAGACTCTGCTGAAGTTGAAGTAAGAATTAGATGTTCCACAGAAAGATTCAGTGTAGTTTTAAATAGGAGAAATAAATGGTAAGATTTCTAGATTTCATAGGGCAGGTGGACTTCACATCAAAAAGAATAGAGGTTGCTTGCTTTGGAGCTGGCAGAATTAAATATAGAAATGTTTGAGAATGTACTTCTGAAATATTTGATGCCTTTTAGCAGACAGAACTGAGATCACTAATTAAAACTGTTACATGTACAGTAATAGGGTATTTTTGAAGAATCTCTGAGTAGTTGATTTTTAGCATTATTTTCTCCTGTTTACAAATATCTTTAAAGCTCTTGAAAGCTTTTCTTCTTTGTAGTCACAGAAGTTAAAATGTTCTTCTTTAAAGAAGGAGAAATAGTCACAGTTCTTTGCAAGGTTGGAGAGCAGAGAAGATTGAGTTGTTTAAGGCATCTCCCTGTTCCCTTTTATAGTATGCACAGTGTATAAGCTTAGGTTTGTCTAATAAGGTATTTGGTGATACTAAGTTTAAAAACTGTATATTGTTGACATGCCAGAGTACCTGAAGACTTGTTCTTTATTTGCAATTTTAAGGCTGCATGTAACAGTAGATGTCTTAATGTACACTTTAATACACTTGTGTACACAGCCACAATATATGAAGCTTCTTAATTTGGCCAAACATTGTAAGATGCCAAGTACTCATGTACTGGAAAACTGAGATAAATCTTTGTGTGTTGTGCCAAGCAGTCATTCATGAAGTATGTGTTTGTGAGATTGATTAGGACTTCTTTGTAGTGTGCTGTTCCTTCAGTGGACAAGTGGGTTTTTTTATAAATTAATTTCTGTATTTGAGTTGGTGGCTAGTTGTTCTTTTGAAGTAGTAAAAAGCTCATTCTGTGGTACATGTGTAGGAACACATGGATGAAGTATGCTCTTCTCAATTACTGACATCAGTAAGACGTATGGTCTTGACTCTTACGCAACAAAATGATGAAAGTAAAGAATTTGTGAAGTTCTTTCATAAGCAGCTTGGCAGTATACTTCAGGTAAGTAGTTTTTCAGTTCTGTTTTGCAGCACTCAAGTTGGATAATGAGCCAGCTTCTCTGAAGTTGTATTTTACACCTTGAATAGCATAGCTGCTATTCTCCCTCGCCTTAAATACAGTGATTAGGTATTATGTTTGTTCCTAAATGAATTATTTACGCACACAGAACATCTTTTCTGTCACAGCCAGGTAGTGAGAAGTGTATCTCTGGCCTGTGGCTGTCTTCAAGGAGAGCTCTGGTGATGCTTTTCATGGACATCTTGTGTAAATTCCTGAAAATCTGTAGTTTGCACTTTCTTCTTTTTTTTCTACAAGCATGGAGTTTAAATCATGAGCTTATTAAGTTCTGTGTTATGTGACTAGAGATTCCATGTAAAATCTGTTTAGGATACTAAAAGTTTTTTAAAAATATGAGCTTATATATACATAACTAATTTCAAGTTATTAGAAATATGAAAAATGCTTAGTCTTTAAAGCTTGAAAGCCTGTTTCAGAAACTGAAGAATTATTTCTCTTCACAGGATTCACTGGCAAAATTTGCTGGTAGAAAATTAAAAGATTGTGGGGAGGATCTTCTTGTGGAGATCTCTGAAGTGTTATTCAATGAATTAGCCTTTTTTAAACTCATGCAAGACTTGGACAACAACAGTATTTCAGTAAAGCAGAGATGTAAACGAAAAATAGAAACCACTGAAGTAATGCAGTCTTATGCTAAAGAGGTTTGTTTTATTTTATTTTTGAAAAATTTAGCTTTTGTGAGATTGCTAAATATGTGTATTTTCTAAACTACTTTGATTGCCTTATTTTATACCTTATATATATATGTTTATTTATTTATTTTACAAGTTGCTGTGTAATGACAGTATTGGTTGTGTGAACTGGTTTTCCTCAGTAAGGGCAAATCCCTTAGGATTATCTGTTACAGATGTCTAATTGTATAGACTTTGTTCATAATTCAGAGGAAATGTCTTAATGGTTTTATGTGAACATAGGAAGGAATTAACAAGTGTTGAAATAGTTATAACACCTGGGGCCTTTGAGTAGTTTAACCCCACTAGGCAGCTGAGCCTCTCACAGCCACTCAGTCCCCTCTGTGTGATGGGGAGACAAGCAGAAGGGTAAAACAAAGAACACTCGTGGGTTGAGATAAAGACACTTGAATTGGTAAAGCAAAAGCTGCGCATGCAAGCAGAGCAAAACAAGAAATTCATTCACCACTGCCCATAGGCAGGCAGGTGTTCAGCCACCTCTAGGAGAGCAGGTCTCCGTCACATGTAACGGAGACGTGGGAAGTCAGGCACCATCTCTTTGCATCTTTTCCCCTCCCTCACTCTTTGCCCAGCTTTATATGCTGAGCATGATGCCGTGTGGTGTGGAACATCCCTTGGGTTTGTGAGGATCATCTTCCCTGGCTGTGTCCTCTTCCAAGTGCTGTGCACTCTGATCTCTTGCTTTTGGGGTGGGGTACGGAGCAGAGAAGGTCTTGACTCTGTGGAATGCTGTTTGGCAGTAATGAAAACATCCCTGTGCTGTTGACCCTGTGTTCAACCCAAATTGAAAACACGGCTTCATACGATCTACTGTGAAGAAGTTTAACTCTATCCCAGTGTATTGGTTTTGCATGGCCCTACTACACCCAGCTAAGTATTTTGACATATTGGAGGTCCCACATCATTATCTCTTTAGTTTGCCTGCTGGTTTCCTTGCATCATATTTAAAAAAATAAGAGTAAATCCTCTGAAGTTGTCATGTAGTTGGTTTGTTGGCACATGCAGAAAGAATAAGTTTCTGGATTTGGTGTGTAAAATATATATATAAAGTTTTCAGAAATATTTAAGATTCTAGGACATAATCTTGGTCTAAAAAGCAAGCTTTGGCTAGGTTTCACACCATTTACATTATTAAATTTAGTATTGCTTTTATTGGGAGCATAGCTGTGTTTTTTTCAAGTTACATAATCTGTTAACAAAGCAAACAATAAACCAGATCATGTTCATGTATTTATTATTTGAGTGTAATTTCAGCTTTCTTCTAGAAACACAAATACCAAAACATACCCTTAATTCATTTTTAAGTGCCAGCAGAAGATATTTTTTAAACCTGTTTTAAAGTCCTACAAGTATTCTTAGGTATACCACCAGCTACATTTCAAGATAATAAATTTGGATTTATCAGTAGCATGCCTGGTATGAGGGAGGCTGTGGAGTGCCTTGTAAAGAGGCCAGAGGAACACTCTGAATCCAGAAAGATTTAGACATGATTTCCTGTTTTTCTCTGAAGTTGCCCATTGGCAACTCAGAGCCGGTATAAACTCACTCTCATAGAAGGTATAAACCAACTCTTTATGTATCTTTGCTGCATAAGGAGTTGCTTTATACCTGCTATGAGAATGGAGCATGGAACCAGCTTAGATTCAGCATTTCTTCTCTCCTGGAAGGCAGAGCTAGGGTTAAGGTCAATGTCTGCCTCATTGCTGTGGCAGAGGTTCAGATTCAACAAAGCCAGAGATGAGCCAGAAATGGTAGGTCCTGGTTACTTTGTACAGCCCTGTGCAATTATCTCTGTATGGTCTTTCACAGCCCTCAACTCTGGAATCCTGATGCAGACATATTTGATCTTGCTTGATTTTCTGACTCTCTTGAGTCCAGTAAAGTAACTGCTGAACACACAGCCCTTTCTCTTGATCAGAGTTAGAATCATGAAGTGGTTTGAGTTGGAAAGAACCTTAAAGATAATCTAGTTTCAACCCCCCCACCATGATTTATCTAATTCTATGTGCTAGATATAATTTGACCACAGACTGTAGGATTAATCCAATATAAACATAATTGTTTAAATAAGAAGGGTTAGCACAGATTTTTTTAATGCTTTGCAGCTCTGAAATTTTGAAGACATCTGTGTGTACAAAAGTCCCTGTGGCCTTCCTGCTGTTTTAAGATAGCAAATCTTAGTAAGATTGGCATTTCAGCCTGGCTTTCATGAAGCCATAGTTTGATTCAGTATTTCCATGTTATTTCAGTTTAGAATTGAAAACAGTTTGTATTTCTTCTAGGCAAAAAAAGGTCTCCAGGTGGATGTTTGTTCTTCTGTTGAAGATGTTGATGAGGACAAAGTATGTGTATGCCTTTCAACTGTCTTTATTCCTCAGATGATTTCATAGGTCATTAGTCTTACTGTGTCTGTTGTAGGAATTAAGTATCTGTAAGCAGCCCATTTTCCAGTCTTTAGAAATTTATTAATCTCCTTTCTGTTATTTTCAGTTATTTATTTTATCAAAGGTACAAAGTCATTTATAATTTATGTTTCTAAGGACATCTTAACTATAGCAGTTAACATTTTCTTTTTTAATGGTATGGAATAAGTTAAATTACTTTCCATCTTTGGGAGAATGTAGATGTTCAGGACTGGGACATGCGGTATTTAAGGTCTCAAGAGTCCAAGCCTGACTGTGCTCTTGAGTATGAAATGTTAGTGCTCAGAATTTGTCTCCTTTCTTTTCATGTTTCTTTTGAAAACCACTGATATCATTGGGGAAATGTATTGTGTATGAAGTTTCAAATGGTCAGCTAGAATGTTCAGCTTTCTCCAGTCAAGGGAATGATACAAGTATATATACCAAGCAGAATGTCGATTGCTATCCTAAATGGATATAGGTATAGGAACAGGCATGTGTGGGAGTGGAGCCAGTGCTTTCTTCTAGGGCTTAGAGTTTCTGTCACACTGCTTTGCAAGTAAAAGTAGGAAGTTGTACATCACTTGTTATGATTGCTGTAGTGTAGAAAAGTCCTTTCCAAATTTGGAGCCAAACTCAGGCTTTACTTTGAGATTCATACAGGAATGCAGAATTTTCTCATTCAGCATATTTAGCAAATGATTCAGCAGGGAGACTGCTGAGGAGATACTGCTTAAAGAAATGAGAAGCTGCAGTTACAAGTATTTTTACTCCTCATTTAGGAGGAGCAGGGAAGTTACTGTAAGGTAATAATGCAGTTGTATCTGTCTTCATGATAATAACAAATCCAGTTGAAAGGGTTTTTTAACCTGGCATGCTGATCAGTGTCAACCTTTGCAGATAATGACATACTCAATAGTTATGAAGCCTTTCAAAGCTGTGTCTGAACAAGGCCGTGTTCTGATGCTCTGTTTAGGAGTATTGTTCTGCTGTGTTCATTTCAAGGCTGTAAGGGCTACTTAAACTACTTAGATTTTTAGTAGATACTTTTTAACTTCTGAGAAACAGCTCTTTTATGCAGAAACCTTAGTGTAGTCTTTAGATAAACATGAAATTGCGCAGTATTCCATGTTTTCCTAGGACAAGGATGAGACTGAAACTACTAAACAAGTACCCAGCTCAGAAGTGTGTGCTGGTAACAGAGTGACTGAAAATATTAGATCTGATGCATCTGATCAAGAGGAAGATGAGGAAAGTGAAAGCGGTCCAGTGGCAATAAGTAAGGAACTTTTATATAGTTGATTACTCAATGCTTCCACTGTAGTTTTGACCAGCTAATCTTACAACAGGATTTGCATGAAGTAGTGCTGTGTAACACCTTCTCTCACCGATTTTATAGTCAGTCCTTTGTCAGTGAAAGTTTTGCAGTACTCTGTTTCCTAGTGTTATGTCAAGGGTTAAATATTCCATTTAGAGGAAGTAATTTTTTTCATAATCAGTAGATCTGTAAAAATATATTAGAAATGGATTCATTAGGTTATAAATCCTGTCTCACCTTAACTCCAAGTTTCTCAGACTTCAACCTGAATGATGTGAAAGCTGTGCAAATTTTATGCAGTTTTTAATTTAAACAACGTGGCTTTTAAAAGTGTGCTTTTACTTTAAAGTAAAGCTTTTACTTATTTATTGTCCTGATTTTTGTCTTACACTAACTACTTCTGGCTTGGATTCCTTTACCATTTACTTTCTTTGCACGAACTTGTTTAATAACTTTGACGTTTCACACCAACGCTGGTGTTTGTTCATAATATAGCTGATCTGAAACATAGAAATCTTTTCAAGTTGAGTTGTTACTGTATCTTAATCTTAAAGAATGTTTTGAAGTAAGGGGTATCATTGCATTAAATTCCCCAACAGGATTTGGCAATTCAAATGCTGTTTGAATTTTTTTTACATTGGTTTGCCTCTAGGTTTATCAAAAGCAGAAACCCAAGCTCTAACTAACTATGGCAGTGGAGAAGATGAGAATGAAGATGAAGAAATAGAATTTGAGGAAGGACCTGTTGATGTGCAAACATCGCTACAAGCCAGCAGTGAAACAACTGAAAATGAACAGGTACAGACAAAATTGTAAAAGCAGAACAAACATGTGCCAGTGCACACCTTTTCAGTACATATATCTGTGTACCTCATTTTCCTTTATGCACTTTTTTCATACTACTGAAAGTAAAAGAATAATACAAGAAATCATATGATGCCAGTAGGTGCTACATGGAAAATGTGGCATTCTTCACCTGAGTTTATTACAGCTGATGCCAAAGTGGATGGATGAACAGAGACAAAACTAATGTTTACATCTGCTATGAGAGAGGAAAAAATGTTAAGCTGCAAGTGAGAAGTTAAACTTTAAAAAACCCCATAATTTTAAACCTTTAAGTAGTTCTTTCTCTGTGTTTGCTGAGATCAAGTTATAATTGTGAGTAAATCACTCTTGTATTCTAGCATGTCTTTTGTTTGTCTTTCCTGGCTTTTGTGATAATTATTTCTGGAACAATGGTGAAATGTTATTGGGTATGAATGTCATTCACTGTTAGTTTTCTTAAAATTTTAATATGTGTGATCTTGTTTTGGAGAACTGTCAGTTCTTTACATATTAAATAAGACTGACAATCTATTGAAACTTTGGTTTGCTCAACATTAGGCAAGGATGTAACTGGAACATTTTACTTTAAAGTCTAAAACAGTAGATCTTTTAAGTGGAGCCAGAGTTTTCCTGGGAACTACTGTGGTGAAAAGAGAATGTTCAGATAAAACATGCCTATCAGTGTTAATAGTTTTGTAAACTGTTGCTGACCAGCTGGCAAGTAGGACTTGCCATCTTTATTTCAAACTAGTGAAAAGACAAATTCATGGAGCAAGTGTACAGTGTGTTTGTGGTTAGTAAATTAGCCAATAAGCTATGAAGCTGATCAGTAAAATTTTGTTCTAACTAATTTTTACCTTCTCCAATAGACTTCAAACCAAGAATTGAGTAAGCCAAAAAGCAGTGAAATTTCATCATCAGAACAAGAGCCTGCTAAAGGTAAGCCCTGTGTGCAGTAACACTTCCGTCTGAATTTGCATATGGTGAGAATTGTCTTGGGCAGTGCCTGTGATGCATGTAACTAAGAGAGATGATCAGATTTACTGGACTGTCTTTTTCTTGGAACTGCATCAGTTGCCTGGATGTACCTGTGTTGATATTGACACAGTAGACCTTTTAAAGAGGAAACATGGAATAATTTTACTTTTGTAGATGTGGTTTTTGATGCTTGACATGAGCAAGAATTTTAGCTGCTTGTTGCAGCTCTTGGCACACAACTGTATCAGAATTAATATGTGTTACAATGTTTTGATTAGATTTATCTTGTTTTTTATGCTACTACCTTTTTACTAGTTATTGAAATTTCTATTCTATTCTATTCTGTTTTTTCTGTGAGTAATGTTGTAACTGATTAAGAGCAAAGAAATGCTTTTCTGTCAAAAGAAGGGAACATTACTGGGTTGTATGAATGTTATTTCTAGTGTAACTGTTATTACCACCTTCCCTGTGATTTTCTGTTGCAAACACTAGTTTGTTCTTGGCCTTTTTTTGTAGACTAAAAATCAGTATTAGAGTGGCAAAATACTAAGGTATTTACTCTTCTGTATTATATCTCATCATACCTAGAATGAATATTTTGTAGAAGGTCACTTAGTTCTGGAAGTTGTTTGTTGTGTGTTTTTAAAAAACTTTTTTTCAGTCAGAAATCAAGTCACATACTCTCATGGGATAAATTGCTTATACTTAAGTGTGTAAGGGTACAAATAACTGATGTTTTACTTCAATCAGCTTTGGGTTGTCTAAGAGACTATAATTCACTTTCATTGCTCATTTGTAGCTTTGGATCATAATTTTTAAAAGACTAATAATTTTTGTACATTCAGAATATTTTACTATCTCTTCCTAGTTGAAATGTAATTCTCTGGTTTTAGGTGAACAAGATGTGGCTGCAGCTGTGCATCATTACCTCAGTGTCATGGAGAATACACCAGCTTTAACAGCCAATACCCCAGAATCCTTTATAACAGCTGCTGTGAAAACCGAAGGGTCAAGCTCATCTTTGGCAGTGAATGAAACTCAAACACCAGATACCACATGTGCAGAAAACAAATCTGGTGCAAGTTCTGAAAGCTCCATGGCTGGCAGCCCTGATACAGAGTCACCTGTGCTAGTGAACGAATATGTGTGTATATTTCAGTTAAGATCCATCCAAGAGAAATTATAAGCTTTTTTTATTTCAGTGTTGTTTCTGGTTTGTAGTTTTGTTTTGTTTCCATCTGCAAATTTGATATGGGCAATTTTTTTTAATGTACTTTAATAGTTTTGGAGTGAAAAGAAAACAAAATAGCACTTCCTAAATACCACAATTTTTATTAACAGGAGCCTGGTTCTGGAAATGTAAGTCAAAAATCTGATGAAGATGACTTTGTGAAAGTTGAAGACTTGCCCCTCAAACTTGCTGCGTATTCAGAGGTATTTTGCTAGTATTTGTGCAGTTGTTGTTTAGAAGTGCATGTGTAACTGTAAATGTCTGTGTTGCCCAGACAGCAGCAAGAATTATCCAGAATTTTCAGATTTGGTTTTTCTGTTACAAAGGCAGATATAATGAAGAAGATGGAAACAGAGGCCCAAACCAAGAGTTTGTCTGATGAGTTACTGGATGGAGGTGGAGCTCACGATCAGGAAGTAGTCGGAGATGCCCAGACATTGAAAGAACCTGGTAATTTTTTTCTATATTCTGTACACATATTGGGAAAACACTCTGGAATGCTAGAATTTAAATATTGCTGATTGAAGTAGGCAGTTACCGTAGTGCAGTAAAAATATTGGGTTTTATTATCATGCATTTGAAAGTGTTGTATTGCTATGAAGGGATTTTATCTTGCTGTCCATCTTCCTTCTATATACTTTTTTAGATTCTGTGGCTGATAAAGTCATAAAAGTTAATATATTTAAAGTGGATGTCACAACATAATGATTTTGAAACTTATTCAAATGGAGCGGTATTTTTGTTTCTTGTTTCACAAGCTTAGGTTTAATAATACTGTAAATTATAATTGCTCTTATCTGATTTAATAGCACTCAGTATAAGTTCCTGACAGACTGCTCAGTACTTTTGTGATAAAAGCATTCAAGAGGCTTTTCAGAACAGTAAAACGTCTCCTCAGGGAGAAAGAAATTATTTTTCATGTGAAGTATACCATGTTGTAGAAAAAAGTTCCAGTGTGTATGATAGCAACAAAATTCTTCACTTTCACGAAATATTATTTATACAGATACATTGATAATGCAAGTCAGAGAAAATGGTTTTTGTGGGCTTTTTAAAAACTTTTTTCAGTCAGAAATCAAGTCACATACTCTCATGAGATAAATTACTTACATTTAAGTGTGTAAGGGTACAAATAACTGATGTTTTACTTCAACATTTTGAAGTAGATTGGGGTTTTCCTATAACATTGTGACAGAATTACAGTATTAAAGACTTCTGTTTTATTGTTAGACTTGTGATTCTCCAGTGGAGTGTACAGTAATGGCATATATAAAGGGCATAAACCGGATATTCTGATAGTAGCAATTTTCTGCTAGTGTGCTTCCTTCCAATTCCTCAAATAGTCTAAGCTGATGAACCTGCTTTTTATTTATTGCATTTGCGGTGTCAGGACAGGTTTCTTTCCAGAGCAAAGTGTGAGGAAAGGTGCATCTTTTCTTCTGTTTTGGTCACTGCCTGTTCAGCGTTCTGCTTGTCACAGCTCTGCTGGCACGAGCCTGTTGTGCCCATTTGGTGGATGCTGATGCCCATTTGAGGGCTGCTGTGGGAACAGTCTGACCTAGAATGCCATGCCACACCTAAGTTGTAGCTAGCTCTAAGCCATTCTTAAGCTCTGTATGGGGGGGATGGCTGTAGCTCAAGTAAGCCATGGCTTAAAATGCTTGTGAGGATGAAATAGCAGTTGAAATGTGGTAATGAGCTGTTTGATACCTTGTAGATATTAGACAATGATTTTATTCTTATTTTACAGAAACTTTTGGAGCTCAAATTGCATAAGAATTACCTGAAGATGTCTGCATTAATAAACTCTATGTATACAAATGCATAAAGATCAGTACTAATTTCCCAGAATTCTGGAAGTGTATAAAAATGTAAAATTTTTAACACGCTGCCTCTTAGGATAGGTATGTGATCTTCTGCCTGTGGCAGTTTAAACAGTTGGAACTGAATCCACTTCTATTCAGTTTTGCTGCACTGTTCTTTTTCTGTCTTAATTTTTTATTTTTATTGTGACTTGTTTGGTAACTTTAAAATTGTTCACAATGGTAGTTTTAAATAAAGTTTGGACTTGTCTGTAAGTTTTCTCTTTTGAAAAATTTTCTTTGGCTTACAAACTGGTATGCTGAGTTTGTTGCCGGAAGTTAATTGACTTGTTGGCATGCTTGTAGCAGTTTGCTCTTCTCTTACAAGAAACACTGCTAATTTTCCTGGGACAAGAAATTCTCCAAGTTTCTTGCACCTTCTCAAAATACAAGGTATAGACACAGTACATACCTACATGTTGTCTTCATAGCTTAGAGTGTAGCTTGTCTGTAACAAAAACGTTCCTATTCATGGCTTATGGAATTCCTTTCTATCAGCACATTTATCTGAGGTGAAGTTCAGTACCTCAGGTTTATAGTTTACTGCAGAAACCAGCTGTATTTTTCTGCATTTGCTGAATCCTTTTGATGTTCACAGGATTAAACCTGTCTGAAAATGTTAATATCTTTTCATAGCTAACTTAAAATTGCTGCAGTTGAAGGTCTGGAGAATCGGTTCTAAAGTGCTTGACTTTAATTGTAGTTTCTTAAATTGCATTACAAAGTCAATGTTTAAAAAAAACAGTTGAAGTCAGCACCTCCTGGAGTCTCAAGTTAAAGGTAGAATTACAGAAAAGTAGATTGGAAAACTTTGTTCAGTTTTTCAGGTCAGAGTTGCTAATAACAGTAAGTCATAAAACTGAGCTAGAAGCAGCTTATTCAGCACACCTGCTACATTATAAAGGTCCTGTTTACCTTGAACACAAGGCTTTTCTGAAAGTAGTTTAAAAGCACTGGTTATCTTTAATTCAGGATTGTGTTGCTTTTGAGGTTAGTGTAATATGGCTATATACTGTGGGAGACAGTATAGTGATGGTGAAGCCTAAATATGCTTGAAGTTTAAATAAAATGAGATTGTAATTCTTCTGTGATTTTTTTTCTAGTTTGTTTGGAGTGTCTCTAGGTTTTACGAACAAATTTTGAATTGGCAGATTATGGTCACATGCCTCTCATGTGCAAGAATTAAAGTAGATTAGCAAAATGTGTTATGATAGTTCAGTTACTCTGCAGGCTTTACACTGGTGGTAGTACTGTAGGCAGAAAAAAGTTACCATTTTGAGGACCAAGGAAATACGTTGTGACAAAGGCAAACCTGTGACGCTGAAGCAATCAAACTTCTAATTACTAATTAAGCACAAGAAGCATTCAGACCTAAAAGAGGACATTTGCTATAAAGTAGAGTGAGATTGTGTGCAGCTTTGAAATAAGGCTACTTTATATGTTGAATCATTAAATTCTAAGCTTAAGAGCCTGAGCACACCCCATTCCTGAATTCTTGCACTGGTGTGATGGGTTTAACCCCAGCCAGCAACTGAGTACCAGGCAGCTGGTTGCTCACTCCTCAACCAGTGGGCTCAGAGAGAGAAGTGGAAGAGTGAAAACAAATTAATAGTTGAAAGAAAGATTCATAGGTAAAGCAAAAGCTACACATGCAAGCAAAGCAAAAGGGCAAGCAGGTGTTAAGCCACCTCCAGGAAAACAGCTCCATGATGCAATAACAAGGACTTGGGAAGTCAAATGCCATTACTCCAACTGTCTCCTGTTCCTTCTTCTTTGAGCCCTATATGCTCATGATGCCCTGTGGTATGGGGATAGCCCTTTGGTCACTGTGGGGAAGCTGTCCTGGTGGTGTCCCCTCCTAACTGTGCATCACCAGCCTCCTTGCTGTGGGCATGGGAGGATAAGCAGTCTGGACTCTCTGCAAGTGCTGCTCAGCAATTAGGAAAACAGCACTGAGGTATCAACACTTATTTTCAGCTGAGATTCAAAGCAGCCCCACACCAGTTACTGAACAGAAAATTACCTGTCAGAACTAACAGCATGTGTACATGAAAAATGCATAGAAATGGTATTTCTTTGGTCATACCTTCTCTCTACTGTTTCATCATGGAATGGTCAGCAGGGACCTCTCAAGATCATCCTGTGCTAGCAGGGCCGCTCAGAACTGTTTGTCCAGGTGGCTTTTGAGTATCTTCCTGATAGGAGACTACCACCTCTTTGGGCAACCTGGGCCAGTGTTTGTCACTCTTTCAGTGAAGTGTTTCCTAACAGTCAGAGGGAACTTCCTCTGTTTTACTTCATGCCCTTCTAGTCTACTTTCATTATCGCTTGCTCAAGTAGTAGAACTGATTAAGTTAAACTCTCGCTTATGCCTAATGCCAGCCCTACTTTTGTAGTTCATTTCAAGCATAATTTATTTCTTGCTTGAAAAGAACACTGGGGAGTATGGGAGTGAGATGGGAGAAGTAGAGTCTTGTGCTTGATATATTGCTTGCTCCCCTACTGATCTGGACCAAAAAGAAATGCTACATTTTACTGTCCAGTGCCCCTTGCACAGTTCACCATTCAAGACAGTTCTGTAGTGCCCCGAGTACAAAGAATTGGAAAAATTATTCTTAGGATGAAAGTTCAGATGCCAGAGTTGCTTCTCATCTATTGCTAATGCAATTTAGTAGCAGCTCTTTCCTTACAAGGAGGTTGCTGTGTAACACCTCTCCTTTCCTGTTGTACAGTGAGTGACCTAACAAACCAGTGGAACACACTTATGGATTTGGACTCATTTTCACTACTGGAAGTAACTGTTAACTTCTGGGAGAGAGGTGGAATAATTTATTTCTTATTATAGATTGCATCACTGCTTTTCAAATGTTATTTTAATCAGATCCAAATGTATCCTGAAATGATTCATGCTCCAAAACTAATTACATCATCCACAAAGTCTAAGCATTACAACAACAAACAACACTTGCTGTGGCTGCAATGATAATATTTGAACTGTAGTTACCCATTACAGGATTACCATCTTGCTTAAGAGCAAGTTCAAACAAAACCCTTCAGTGGTAAACTTTGAAGAACATAAGTCAGAAGCCTTCATTCTGTACAAGGTTGGATATTCCTACAGTAGTAGTTACTCAAAGACAGACTGGAACATTTCTTGTCCTACTTTTATATAAGTGTCTCTCTCTTCATTTGTCATGAGAGACACAAGCTCTGGGTTTTCGCTAACTTGGCCATATGAGCAGGGCTGGCCAGCTACCATTAAAATAGGACCCAGGGTTTCCTGTTCCTCCTCTTGTTCAAAGTTGCTGCCTGCTCCTTCCGTTCCTGCTCCTCTTGAGTGCTTGGCGTCCTCTTCAAACTCACTGCTATCACTGTGTGATCCATGTCGTTTGCTTTTGACAATAGGAGCCTGGTCTGTGCTAGATGATGACTTGGATTCATGGATCAGAAGAGTCTTGATGATTTCATTATCAGTGACAGTTTCTTTAACGTTTTCTTCAGTTTCTTCAGAAGCATTTACTCCTAATACACAATACTAAGTGTTAGAGGGATCAAGCATTTACAGTTACCACATAGGTATCCTACATAGATGATTTTTTTCTATTTTGGATCTTTTTTATCCACACTAGAATTTTCTTGAAAATACAGACATTTCTGAGAGCTTTCCACTGTAAAAATCACCACTAAAATTACTGCATGACTAAAGCCAGAAGTTTTAGGACACACCTGATCTCTGGCTTTAGGAATATAATGTCAATCAGTCTTAAAACTAGATCTTGGAAACTAAGGTCTGATAACCACTAACACAGAATTGAAACAATATCTTCTAAACCAAGCTCACTACATTTTCAGTGGGAAAGCTGTACTTACACTAAGGCTGCAGAATTAATTGGTAAATTCACTAAACTTACCAACACTATTGTTGGTGGCTGTTACTGCTCCTTCCACAGTGCTCTGTGACAACCAGATAGGTTGCTTTTCAGTTGCTTTTTCTCTTTTTTTCTTCTCTTGCTTTGAGTCTTGGACATCAATAGTTAAATTTTGGGTGTATGTAAGGCCAAAAGCAGAACTTCTGTGTACCCATTTTTCAGGGCGGCTGCAGGATTCCAGCACACTTGAGCCCAACTTCGGATCAAAGCTGAATGAGGTGTCACATTTTGAGGAGGTAGAATTCAGGCAAGAACCCCCCCCCCATCCCAGTTCCCATTTAAAAAAACCTGAACAACAATCACAAACAAGCAACCCCCAAAACCATGTTTTGTTAGCAGACTAGCCTTAACAACTGCTCTAATAATTTACATTCCCTTTTACCTCTCAGAGGCAAGTGGTTGTGAACCACTGATTTTTGCAAGGCCTCTTCAGTAGTGCATCTCTGGATGAAGCACACTGATAGAGAAATATTACTGTCTTATAGGAAGGGCTATGAACGTTAGCTGAAAGAGTAATCTGAGGAATAAATTACTTTAAAAAATGCATCAAAAAATTAGAAAGGTATACCAGTAATTTAGGATGCCTTAGATATTACAGACTTCTTCATTAAATAGCTGACTGTACTGAACAAAGTAGAATGAAGTACATAGGCTGCAAGTTCAGTATTTCAAAGATTTTACAACTGTTAAGTTGTTGGGGGGCTTTGCATTGATCAGAAGTTCTAGGGTGGTGTTCATACCTTTCTGATAATTCTGGTATTTCTGTTGGCTGAGGCTCCAGCAAGTCACAGGGCAGCACAATCTCTTCGGTCTCACGCAGCAGCACAAAGAGAGGCTCGATCTGCTCGTTGAACTTCGCCAGCAACGTTCGAGCATCGCGCTTCGGAAATGCCGAGCCATCTTCCTCTACCTCAGTGTTGCAGTAAGTGCAGCGAAAAGTCTCTGCAACATTTTCCAAAGTGGGAATTCTCATGTTCATAGAATGCAAAAAGATCAGCAGGATGTTTTTAAGCAGCCTGCAGCCTGGACATCTACCCAGACATTCTGGCTTTATCCATTTGTTCACATTAACTAGGGGAATGCGATTCTACAGGCAAAGTTGAGACAGACTGGTATTATACACTTGTTACACAAGTGAGAAATGCCTTGGGAGAGAAATTTAAGCTGGATAGACATGTACTATCCTCAGTTTATTTTTTTTCTGCTCTAGTCTCATCTTCTCAGTTCTTAATGTAACAGAAGACATTTTCAAGCATAAGTAGTATCTGGTTTTAGTTGTGTCATAGTCAAGGCATATGCTAGAACCCCATATTTATGTCTTCAGGAAAACAAACAAAACTTCAAGCTTATTCTGTGAAAATATATCACCAGCTTCAATATTTGCATTTCAGTAACCCGACAGAGCCCCTCCATTTAGAAAGAAAGTGATGATTTTGCCAAGCAGCAGAACACAAATTTCACCATTGTCATTTCAGGTTAGTCGTATATAAAGCTCATTCTGCCTAGCTCTGGGATCCTTTGCAGATCCCATGACCCAGATGTCAGCACAGTACTGTGCTCTGAGTAATGTATTGCACATGATGCTGTATTGACTCATTTTGAAATAATACTCTACTTAGTTATTTTGATTTTAGAGAAGAAAAATCCACAAGCTCTGACAGCAGTTTTGCTGTGGATGGATGTGTCATGTTGACCTGTGAGGAGCCTGAACTTCCCAACCCACGAGAACAGCTCTGCTCTGGTGCCACTGAGCTGCAAGATGCTGGTTACAGTAGGTGACTGCAAACGGTTTTACCCATCTTGTCCAACTCGTCAGTCAGAAGGACTAACTGCACAAATGGATTAACTAAGAGATTCAAAGCAGAATAAATACAGTACTGTGTTCATATTTCCATATGAGGAAGTGAGACTCACAAGACATGGATTAGTTGAGATTACTCAACCAGGTTCAAAGCAAAGCTGAGGCCTGGAATCTGATTCTCAACCCCAGCTCGTACATTCAAGATTAATCTTCCTTTTTATTGGCATGGTCTACAGAGGCAGCACTTCTCTTACCCTCACTTCCAGCATCCCCTGTTCCAGGCCCTCGTCCACCAGCAAACAAGAAGCACATTCTAACAAACATGCTTTTATTGCAAAGTTCACTTAGGAAACAGTTTTGTGCTATCAGGGTTATTCTTTAAGATAACAGCAAATAAGCAATATAAGTAACACACCTGTAAATGCATCAAAGAGCTGATTGACTTCCAGGTCCGTGTACATGCTAGAGCAGGATGGACATTTAAAAGAGGATCTGGTTGTTGAATCCCGCTCATCTGCTTCTATTTTCCGGCGTACGTGATCCAGTTTGTATTTTACCACATCCACCAGCACCTTGTAATTGATATAGTAGTAATTATGCCTGGTGCTCTTGCCGTTGGGCCCCGTTTCAGCTCGCACCCGCAGCTTCACCAGCTTGTCCGCCTTGAGCGCGTTGAGGGCGGTGCGCAGCTGCTTGCGCTCGTACTTGAGCAGCTGTAACAGGTCCTCCTCTTTCACACAGGGGTAGCGGGTCAGCACATCCAGGGCCAGGGAGCACTCCACACCATAGAAACCACGCACTATGCACTTGGCCAGGCGCTTCAGGGCTGCCGGCACCTCGCTGGCAACACTGTGCTCCTCCATCAGGAGCTCAACCACTGCCACTGGAGAAGTGCTGTACAACAAAGAGAAGGGAGGTGAGCTGCAGCAAACCCACTCACAGGCAGGTGTAAAACATGTCATTTGCTGTGCTGTACTTCTGCAAGAGTCTTCACTGAATAGAGGCAAGTAAAAACCTTAACCTGCATTGGGAGTAGGGAAGCTATTAATAGGTATCAGAAATTATCTAATCTTGAAATACAATGCTTACCCCCGAAATATTGATATCCTCTTGTGTAAAACTCCTCTTTGTGTAAAAAATGTGTAAAAAGAAGATATCTAGGAAAATGTGTTACAGAAAGTTCATAATCCTCCCAGAAAACAGCGCATTTAACTTGCATATCTAGCTACGTCTGCCTGTTTGCTAGATATTCACAGCCAGACAGGTAAGAACAGAAGTAAAAGTAAAGCCTTCAAAGATGAAGCTCAGGACAAGCAATCTTAATTTAAACTGTACCTGTTCTCATGCTCTTTGTGATATTTCTGCTGGCTGCTGTTATCAGACAAAGATTTTGCAAAGCTGGGGCACAGGATGCTCCAAGTTATCTGGCCCTCAGCACAGGGTATTTGGAGTAGCACATTTTATCCCTTAGTGCTCTTCTCATCTAGAAGTAGGACTTCTGGCCATATTCCTAATCTCATTAAGGAGAATGAACTAATTTTAATCAGTCCAACTGTTGTAATGGTTTCTTATTTGTAAGGAGGGAGAAGAAAAAAATTAAGATGCGTTTCAACAAATGCCAATTCCCTTCTTTGAGGCATATTAAAATCCTACAGTAGTATTTGACACCGCTGCCTCTAGCCGAGTGGTTTTGCAGGGAGCCATGCAATGCATGGCCAGAGTGCAGCTGTAGCCACTGGGTCAGGAGCTGGGAGAGTAGAGGATGGCACACTACATCCAGCCCTGGCACCCACTGCAGAGGGTGGTAAAGCTGCAGCCCAGATAACTGCATATTGCTATCAGAGCTTCCAGGGAACCTTTATCAGAAATCCTAGTTAAACAAACAGAACCACTTGCATTAGCCTAGTACTTGGGCTGTAATTAAATTTGCACTTCACAGGGTGCACCTTATGGAAAATAAAGACAATGGAAACCTGCTGGTCTGAGTCTGGAAAGCCTGAAGGTGATAGCACCACATTGACCTAAATTTCCTACAGGAAAAGTGAGGGAACACTGGAATGGGCTGTCCAGGAAAGACATTGAGTCTCTGTACTCCAACAGGACAAGAGCCAAAGCAGACTGACTTGTCTTTGAGAGTAATTTTGCTATGAGAAAGGGCCCAGATGTCCTCCAGATCCTCCTAACCTAACCTGAATTCTTCTGTTCCAAGAGAGTTAAAGTTAAGAGCAGTAGGGAGTGAAGCTTTGGCAACATCAGTCTGTTCCTTGACAATCTTTCTCAGACTAAGAGCAGCGTTTCTGTGCTTTTTGCCAAAAGCCTTCATGAATAAGCACTTTAAAAAATTGTTCTTTTTGTTGTTATTATTATTTTTGTGTTACTCTTTCACTTCTCCTTTGCCCTCATCCTCAAAAGAGGCTTAACACATATAATCCACAGAAAAAGATGCTAATTTATGCTTCTCTTTCTTCCTCTTTCTGGCCTAATTTTGAACTTTTTTTTCTGTGCAGTGCTTTATAGTTAGCAGTAAGGACAGGATAGACGATGTCCTCAGCCAGTTCCAGAGAAGGGTAGCATGGCTTTGAGTTTCCTCAGGGAAGTGGTCTGGAGAGCACTGAACCCTGTCCTTCCACACTGGGCAAGGTCCACAGAATGGAGGCACTGTAGCCTCCAGTACAGGCCCAAAGGAAAGCAGCCAAGGAATTTTGTACCCAGCCCAGCCCTGCTGAGGAGCACCAAGGGCAACCCCACAATCTGTATTGGGAGTGTTACTGCTCACATGCATTGGGTCAGGGATACATCTCAGAAAGGGCTGGGTGCTCTCTGTGTAAGTTTGTGTCATATGACCTCCAATTGGATTGTGGCAGTATTAAAAAAGAACAAAACTGTTTCTTCATCTAGTTCTTGGCTAGTATGTCAGCAGAATGTTCACACTTAAAGGACTTGTATTAGGTACAGCTCTCATGACTTTTTTTTCTTACCCTAAGTCAAATACAGAATGAAATTATTTCAAACGGAGTGTGATGAGTAGGTAACATTATTAGGGCAGAAGTAGGACCTGAACTGTAAGCAGGAGTTTTGCTGACCTAGCAATCCTCTGGATGACTCCGTAGCTCAGACTGGCATGGCATACTTGCATTTCTAAAGCAAGCACTACTCTGAAGTGTTTCTGAGCACTTTGATGTTGAAAGCTTGTCAGGTACAGTCTTACAACCATGTAAAATAGCCATGGGAAAACCAACCAAACACATAGAAACCCCACAGTCTCCAAAAAACCCCACCAGACTCATACAACAGAGCCTAACCTTGCCCCCTGCCATACCTAAACACATACTTTAAATGTCATAAACACTTTCTGGGATACAAGTGAGCAGCTTTTTTCAAAAACAAATCCATAGAACCCACTGTCCATTTGCAGGGGCATTTTAAATATGCAAGTTCAATAGAAAAGGAAATGGCTTTCTTTTACAAAAATGACTGAATTTGACCTGAATAAGAAACATTCATGGAAAAAACCCAACCCCCTCAAGAAATCTTCCTTTAGGCTACAAAATAATCAAATTTGGGTGTATTTTATAATAAAAATTACTTAAAAACAGCGGGAAGCTTTTTCTACTGTGCTCTGCTATATTTGATGTTTTATTTCTCCAATCCACTCTGAAAAACCTCTAAATCATTTAATCACCCAATTTGAAATCTCAGTTCATGAAAACTACTTATTTTAAAAAGTTATTATGTAGTTTTTAGTTGACAGGCAGCAGTTCTCTTTTGAGAGGAGCTGGAGACCATCCTTACCAAGGAAAGGAGTAGGAAGTCTGTAGCCCTCTGAAGTCAGAATGGCTTTAAACAGAATTCTGCTCTGCAGCTGAGCTACAGTCTGTGTTAAGGAGACAGGTATTCTACTACTCACATAGATTCTTTCCTGCCTTTTTTTCCCCCAGCTGATATCATGTATAGACAAGATAGTCTAGAAGTCAGAGTTTAACTTTGAACTTCCTCTGCTTTTAAAGTATTTCTTTTTATGAGGGTAGGAGCTATCTTCTTAAAACATTTATTTTAAAAAATATTCAATAACTTAGATGTTTGAGTGACCCCGCTGTTTATAGTTTATATGGAGCCATTCCCATAATCAGAAACTACATTTAGAATGCTCTTTTTGCTGTGGGAAACTTATGCAGAGTTGTTTGTTGTGCCAGCAGGCAACTATTAAAAGCAGAATTTCAAGTCAAGAGGCATCATATAGAGCAAGTTTTGCAAGGCTTCTCTGAAGTCAGTTGCTTAATTAACATTTTTTTTGAGCTGTCTGAGAAGACAAAGTACCCATCTCACAATTTAAAAGGCACTAAAACAGAAAGATTTGACAGGATTTTGCCAGACTTCATATAACCCTATCACTTGCAAATCAGTTAACACCTTATCATTACCTCTCTTGTACGGGCAGAAAACTTCAGGCCGATGCTGTAGAGAAATTGCTCCTTTCCTAAGAGCTCAAAGCAACTGCAAAACAAGCTTAAGTATTTCCCAGCCTTTTCCTAGACCTATCTGTGATAAGCGCTAATCATCACCCAGCTGGTGCAAGAGTCCCCAAATCACATTTCATTAGCAACTGAGTGAGTTCAGCCTTATATATGTTGTGTCATGATGAAGCTATAAATCTTATTGCTCCATGAGATCCACCTACAACAGGCAAGGACTGAAAATGTGACTGCAATCTTTGATTAGTGTTTTCATTAGCATAACTTTAGAAGACTAAAAGTAACATAATCATTAACTCTTTTTGTTGTTGTGAACCAAGTACTTAGGATAGGTAATTTACATAATTTGTTTAGAAACTTTCAGAACCAAACCCAACTAGAAATTTTAGTATCTTAAAGGAAAAACTGGAATGGTTACTAGTTCCCATATTTTTACATATTAATCCTTTTAGGTGGTTTATGTCTTCAAAAGGAAAGAAAGAGCAATTTTTCACTGTACCTTTCTAGAAGACAAAGTTATGCAGACTATTTTATGGATTAAATATCTTCGTTCAAAAACAATGTTGAAATAAGGTTGCCAGACATTGTACAGTACAAGGTTAAAACACTGAATTCTATTAGGATTGCAATCATCACATTTCATCTCAAATCTGTGTCTCTTTCAGAACTTTTTTTTTTTTTACACACACAGTGGAGGCTGGTGTTTTGTAGTGACTTAAAGCTCCACTGTATGTGTTACAGCATGTATTGTGCTTTTGTTGCTGCTGTTTGTTGCTGCATTTCTGACTCTCTGACTTGCCAGGCACGTGGGTCCACTGAGAACTCAAGGTGTGGGTGTTTGTCTGCATAGGACAGATTGTGGGACTGGCGTCTGTAAATGTCACTACAGAAGGTAGTGCCTTTGAGAACTGAGGGATATCAGAAAAAAAAAACCCTCATATTTTAACTGTTGTAAGCAGGAATTTAGATTTAAAAACATTAAAGGTTTGAGACTGCTTTTTACAAACTGCAAGAAGAGGTGACCATAAAAAAAATCCCTGGTATTAGCTCTGGTCTTGCTTTGTATGTTGTAGTAGAAGAAAGTGGTTTCATCCTGTATGCTGAGAAAAATTCTGCTATTGCTCTTTTTTTTTGTTTTCCCATTTGTAAGAATCCACTTGGCAGATACTCAGAGCTGAGAAGTATATTTGGCATAAATCTTCAACTGCAAACGTAGAATGCCCACAAGGTAACATTGAAGAACTAAACCTCATTCCATATAGTGGTTCTTGAGCATGCTCCTTTGTTGTCATGTTACAGCAGAAAATACAGGGGAGCAAGACTGCTTGCTGCTACCTGTTGGGTTTAGTCTGTGGGAAATATTTACAATAAATAATTCCTGTGGGTTTTCTTGCCCAGTGGTTTGAACAGGGAAAGTGTCGTGTAACCTCAGTGCTGTTATTCCTGTTACAGCCCTCAGCCTGCATGTGGAAGTGTAGAACCAGATGACAACAAAACAGCTTTCTAAATTAAGGAGAGGGATGATGTGGCTGGTGACACTGCTTTCAGAAACAGGAAACAGCTGTCACTTGTCATGCTGTGGCTGACAACTCTTTTGGCAAGGACAGCTAACCCCCATGTAGCAGACAGAGGTGCTGGCTCAGCTCTGCACTCAGAGCCAAGCCAAAAAAGAAAAAAAAATTCAAAAATAAAGTATGGTATTTATTTAAAAAAAAATCAAGAAGCTATCTCAGACTGCAGGTAGCCCTGGCACCTGGGCCGTGGGAAGCAGGTATGTTGTTGTGATATTGTGTAACACAGACATAACTGAAAGTGGGAGTTTGAGACGGGGATAGGCAAAGTCACTTGGCTTCCTTTCAAACCCATTTGGGTGGCTGGGATGTTTATCTGGAATGATATGGGCATGCACTGCACTTGCAGGCTACTTGATAGGAAGGAGGCAGATAATGAGCAGTCTTAGGAGGAATAAATAAATATAGAGTCTGATCAGAGGTTGGAGGAGAAAATTAGTGGGTTGCTGCTTTTCAGGGCAAAGGTGTAGGGAAGATCTTCCCAAAACAAAAGTGGTATGCTTGACCTGTTGGCAGAGCAGAGGCTGGTGCAGATGGCGTGGTGGGAGGTTGTGGTGCACACCTTGAGTAAATGGGATCTGTGTCAAGTTGTTTTATTGTCTCTTTCTTGCACAGACACATGGAAGCCAGGATCTGCTGTGTCTTTAATTCTCATCAGTTAAAATCTTGACCTGTCTAGCTCAGACGCTGAAGCACTACAAAATAAGAAAACACCAGAAGCATAATAAGTGCTTGTGTGTAACCTGCTGCCCTGTGCTTACAGGGTTCTTAGTCACATAGTCACATCTCCTGTTTTTCCCTGTGCTGGCCCTTTCACAAAGTCAATGCCTCAGCCAACGTGGGGGTGTCTATGTTCAACGTGCTCTAAGATCTGCTTATTTTGTGAACCAAACAAACCTTGCACTGAAGTGATGCATTTTCTATCAGTTTCCCTCTGGTGCTCTCCCTTCCGTGATCCTTGAAGACTTGCTGGGATCAAACTAAATCAACTTTCTTTGATAGCTTTAGACTTTTTGCATGAGTTTATCTTCCTGATAATGAGAAAAGTAAGGGAATATTGTGCCTGTGTTACATATGGAGCTCTGATGTACAGAGTTTGAAATCAAGACTGCTGGATAGTTTTGAGAGACTTAAGTGAGATGTAAAAAAAATAGGATTCACTTTACAGTACTTTATATGATTGCAGCATAACTCCCACTGTCTTAATTGCTTTTGTGATCAGTACTTCCAAAATACAACCCCTGGTATCACAGACTGGGTACCAGCTAGACACCTCAACCTACTGCCTGTGCAGCACCTGGCAGAGCTGGGGTGAGAGTTTAGTGGAACCAGTTTATACTGAGATGTGTCTGGTCTGTAGCATCATCCCTTCTCTTGCAAGAGAGATGTCTTGAAAACTGGAACAGGTTTCCCCTTTATTATGCTGTTCTCATTCTTCACAGGAACACAGCCCATCGTACGCAGTGAGCGAAAGAAGGGATCTCTGCAAAAGGAATTTTGGGATCACACAAAAAGACTGTTTCTGATTCAAAAAGAAAGGGGAATGAATGGCTTCTATGCTTCTGGCCACTTCACAGCCTGAGTATACTTCTAATGCAACTTATCTTGATTTTAAATCTGAAGAACAGTTGCTTGAGATAATATGTATTTTTAATTTCAATGTTCTTTTCCTAAAGAATCAGTTTAGATCTACTCTCGGAAAAATTTGAAAATAAATGGTAACAGCAGTTGCTGCAGATGAGGAGGCACATTTTGGTTGGGGATTCAGCTGGCAGGAAAGGAAGGGTCAGTAGAGGAGCACACTGCAGTTGCTAGATCTTCATAGTCTGCCACTATTGTCTTGTGCTGTTTTACTTCTCTTTCCTCTGACATTTCCTGACTAGCTCCTGCTCCTTTCACTTTTTTTCTTCTCCCTTCCCTGTCCTTTCCATCCAGTCACATTTACTTCTTTTTCCCACCTGGTTCACACAGAAGGCATGAAGGTTCATGGAGCTGGATATGTCTGTCTTAAGAGAACTGTTTCCGGCTCTCAGGGGATGGTGCATGTACACCTCTTGCAAAAATGCAAATGTAGCATTTCGGAAACTAAGCTGATGCAAATTATATGTAACTACTCAAAGGTTTAAATACTGGTGCAATTCAGATGGTAGGTGTAGCCTGAGAAAAGACTATGTCTAATCCAAACTTTAGACTATGTCTAATCCAGGTACCTGAATTAAAGTTCTGCTTTAAAAACAAGATGGCAATGCAATGCTTTGCTACAACTCAGTGCTTGTGATCTAATCATTTTTTAGTGCAGACAAAAAAAAATTATTCTTACTGAGATGACCCATTTTCACTGAAATATAAGGAGGAAAAAACCTAGGGATGTTTTGGGTTTTTTTCCTACACTGTGTATCTGCCAAATAGAGAAAACATAGCAAGTTTAAAAGAAAGACAAGACTAATAGTACAAAACATTAAGCAAAGACTGGAGTTACTTTAAATGCAGAATCTCCAGCAGAGGCAGTCTCACTACTGGGATCTTTCCATTGCTCATGTGTAACCCTTGAGCTAGGAGAACAAACTTTGCAAAACAGATTAGACTGAGATTGTCCCATATACAATTAATGTAATTCAGAGCTGATTCACTGTAGATCAGAAATGACCTAAGTATAGTGCTTCTTGGTATGTAAACAGGCTAGCTCCTTTTAAATTATTGTCCTCTCCCGTACGGAACTGTGTGGGAGCAGACATAGTTACAAAGGACCTTTAAAATCTTTGATTCTGCCAAGTTACAATGGTCTGAAAAACTGGTAGGCAGAGCTCAAGGGAAAAACCACATGGTCTGCTTGGTTCTAGATCACAGCCTTTGGCCAACTGGTAGGTTTAGTTTTCAGACTCTCTTAATTGTCAAAGGCAGCTTCTTACAAAATGCATTATAAATATCTGCAGTTTTCTTCCCAAGGCAAACTGTGGCTTGTGCCAGTTCTTTGATTGAGCATTACTCCTGGCTCATCTTGTTCTTCTGGTCCAAAGGATGAGAGGTTTTACTGCTCAGAGAGCTTGGGTGTGCCCTTCTCACTAACAGTTCTGGTCCTCCAAAAGTAGAAGAGTTCATCTGATGATCCATGCTATAAGCAGGATCTTGCCATAGGCTGCTGTTGCCAGCTACTGAGGTGAAATCGAGCTTTTTCTTTGCATTTTTCTCCTTGCACCTGTAGCCCTCACACCTGGAGCTGCTGTGTGAAAGCAGGACACATGCTTATGCTGGGAGGAAAGAGTATTTAATTGTTAGTTGTGGAGCCTGCCTGAAGCTCTCACCTGCTGCTGGTCCATCCACTTTCCATCATGCCCGCTCACTCCACTGAGAATCTTTTATTTACTCTTGCTGCTTGGCTTGTAGGTATTTGCCAGGACATCTATAGGCCCTGCTCTGGAGTTTTGCTTCTAAGCAAAGCTTGACTCGTAATTGACTCTAAAGCAAACTCAGTTGCATGTGTGCCCCAAAACTACTGCTTGATTTTGATTAAGATTCAAATTCCTGCCTTCTCCTGTCCTCAATAACTGCCAAAATTTTGCTTTTTAACATGGAAGATGGCATTCTTTCTTCCTCTGAAATGGTATGGGGCTTCACTGCATGGGTTCCTGAAACAGTAAAGGTGAAAAATTTTCTTTTCAAACTGACTTTTTTTTTTCCATTTAAATGCCAGCATCCAAACAGCTTGGTCTCTTCTGTAACACCTTATTTAATTTAGTTTATAGTAAACTGGATTAACTCTGTATTTACATAAACGGTAAATCTGCTAGACGCCAAGACTAAAGTTGGTTTTTCTAGAACTAGGCTATGCAGTAATAATCAAAAATTAAATATTATTTTCTTGTTGCTCACATATTGACCTTTTTTTGCAACAATTTTCTTTTTCACAACTGAATTAGGAAAGCTGTATAAATCTCTTAGGTAAACTTGAAGAGAAAAATATATATGGATGGTTACTTGGCGAAAAACAAACCTAAGAAAAAGTAATCAGGCCACTCCCTCAGTGTTTGTGAGGGATCTCAACTATGTGTGCAGCAAATTAATATGAAAAACCACACCCATTGCCATTGTATCTTTCTGTGTAAAGTAAAAGGCAGCTAAACAAAATCCCAACATTGCAAGTAGCTGCAAACATTTCTTCAGTGAAACAGTCACTGTGCCTAGAACAGCAGCAGCAGGGGAAAGGCAATAAACTGATATCAAAAATAGGATGCCTATCTGCAACAAAAGCAAATTAAACTTTTTGTCTGGCTTGAGAAAACTTTCAGACTTGACAGATGAAGGTTAAATCAATAAACAATTAATCACATTCATCACTTTTTGTATGTTACTGACACAGTAAGACGGTGAGCAGACACAGTAAGACAGTTGTTGGGGGTTTTGCTTTTAAATAGCTTTATTTTAGTCAATAGCAGCATGGGCATTCCGGACAGACATCTATGGAATTTAGCTGTCCTTTTGCAATTGTAAAGCAATTTCAAGTATGGAAATGTGGATTGTCTTGCACAAGGGACATTACTTAACTGTTACTAGTCTACACTGCCGTGTTCTACATATGCTAAAGTGGGACAAAACTAATTAAGCAAGTAAACAGATTTTTAAATTAGGCAGTAATTTGATTATGGATGTTACACAATTTCATTCTACATAAATCCTAACAATCCCCTGGCAGGTTGAGGTGTGCACTCAGAAACAGGTGATAGGCTCCTTACAGTACAAACTGCAACATCTGACTTGGTTCAATTGTCTTTTATGAATCAAATGGCCCAGGAGCTGCATTTCACACATGCATTTTTCACTGATTTCAATTGTGTTGTTATGTTTGGTTTCAATAGATTCAATATTCATAGCTGAGATTAAAAATGGACCCTGGTAGTACAATCATGCTAACACACTTCTGCTTGCATGCTTCTGTTAAAAAGGAAATTGGATGTACAACTAGACTGGCCCTTGTTTAATCAGTGGGACGTTGATTTCTGTGTGCTCTCAATTTGTCAGTGTTACATCCTCCTTAACTGCTTCTTGCTGTGCCACTACAGGCATTGTTCTAAGGCCTAGAATACCAGTACTTCATTTTCTTCAACCAGAAGCTGTGTTTCTGTATCAGCTGCTAAAATTATTTGGTAAATAGCATTCTTGTGTAGAAAACACAGGAGTTGGAACTGTAAGCTAGTCCCAGCAATGCAGCTTAGTGGCACAGATAAAATTACTGCTTCCTATATCATCTGCTTCCTAGGATATTAGGGTGCCACTACTTCTCTCTAAACAACCTTTCTTTCTTAATTGAATTGCAGACAATGGTGTAATCTGACTTGGCTTCCTTTCCCCACCTTCAAAAAAAACCAACGAACTAAAATCCTCCCAAAGCAACCCAACTGCCTTATTATGATAATAGTTTTAACTACCATTTTACATAATCAGAAGAAATCAGTTTTTCAGACACAGTCTACTTGGAAATGAAAGCACTGTGGTATCTAACATGCATGATGTCCCAGACTGAAGTATGAAATCAGTGGTGACAGAAAGTATCTTTTCTTTATTGAATTAGTATTTTTTTTTGAGACAACAGAAAATCTGTATTAAAAAAACACATTTATTAACAGGCCAAGAAAGAGCTTCAGTAAAAGAGTTATAAATCAGTAGCAAGACATTCTTGGCTCAGATCTTGTTTCAGGTATTTCCCCATATTTCTGTGAGTAAATATGACACTTGGTAGGTTATTTTGTAAAAGGGTATATCAGACATATCCTCCCATTATACCAGAACAATAGCAATTAATTTTAAGTGCTTATGAAAGAATAACAGAATTGTATTGTCCCAGATGGCCAATTCTTTTTGATGCTTGGTAGGTGCCATTATAATTTGTGTTATTTAGAAGGATTTTAATCTAAATAAATCAAACCAAAAACGCCAAAAATGAACAAACCCCCCACCAACAACACACCAAGAATACTGCCAAGACTGAAGAGATCTAGAACTAACTGCTGAACTCATCTGGCAGAAACAGCTGAAATCACACCAGACACTCATGAGGATACATTTCTTGTCAGCAGAACTGCTGGTTACAAAGCAGGAAAGTCCGCTATGAGATAGGGTCCTTCACTGTTAGAAGCACTTTGCCATTTCTGTAGAGCCATTAGATTTCTGAAGAAAGGAGTCAAAGTAATCTCTTTCCAGAAGCATTTTCTCGTGGAGGACACCAGCTGGGACAAGCAGCTTCCAGCACGGAGAGGAGCAGGGCTACCAAGGGCTGCAGGGATCTGGGCACTCCCGCAGGTAAGTCTCTGTATGGCCACTGTACACCTCCATCAGCGTGGTGCACACTGTCAGCTAACGGGCACGGGGCGGGAAGAGGAAAAAAGAAAATCAACCACATTACAGGAATTAGTGGAAAACTCTCTCTGATACAGCTGAACAGTTCTACTAAAACGAGCATTTACCTTTTTTATACATGCAAGTATGAATTGTCTGTGTTCTCAGTCAAGAATGCCTCCACTTAGCACAGGAACTAAGCTTCATCATTCAAGAACTATTAAAAACTATTTCCTTCAGATTTCTTTTCCTGAACACCAAAATTTCAATTCCAGACTAAAACCTCTTGTGTTGCCAGAGTAGTGTCCCTGTACTATGGCTACATCATGAGGTATATTAACTTGTTTTATGTGAATTACAAAGACATAGATCACACATTAGTTCTGGTTAGAAGGGTGCTCAAGATGTCTCCAGAGCAGCTGCTGCCTCAAACCAGGACCACCTATTATGAGGAAAGGGCTCAAGCTACTGAGAATTTTAAAGCTGTAGGGCCTTTGGGAAATAGCTATTCCAGCAATTACATTTTGCTTTCACAAAGTAATATGAAATTTGTTTTAACACATATGTTTTCACCTAAAAACCCCTGAATGTACCACTGAAGCCTCCTCCTTATATGTACAGTAGTTAGTGGTCTGCTCCCCACTCTAAACTTCCTGCAAAAACAGAAGCATTACCTTATTGAGCACAGGCTTTGTGGAGAGAACATCATAAATTGCAGGTAGGGAGAGATTCTGCAAGAAAATAATACACTGATATTAAGGGGCATTACCTGTTAATGTAATGCTGAGAACTATTTCACACTTCACTTAAAAAACACAATGCAATTTTAAGAGTACAAGATACCCATAACACTTTGATACTAGAAGAATGTGGGCTTCAAAAATTTGACCAGACCAGATCTTAGTAGAGCATGGCACACTTAAGTGTGTTTGCTGTCCCAGAGTGTGTGTTTGAATTTCACTGGTAAAACTACCCTAAAAACACCGAAAGTCTTTCTCAAGGTGTCTCTGGGTGTACCCTCCTGCATATGCAGCTGCTGGAGATACCTTCAGAAAACCCACCTAGATGAAAAGAAAGCCCAAAACAAACAAACCAACCAACCAAACCAAAAAGAATCCCGAAAACCCAATCCCCCCTAAAACCACAACTAAAACCCAAACCAAAAAACAAAACAATACCCCAAAAAAACCCCAAACAAATAAACAAAAAACCCACAAACCTTCCCCATGTGAAGAGGCAGCTTCTTCTAACCCAGAAGCAGAGACAAGTTACCACAAAATCATCAGCCACTTGTGTCATTACAGCTGAGCTTGAAAATAACCTGAATGCTCCTGGCTGTGTCAGGTCAGTAGTGCAAGCTGGGAGTTTCACACCAGCAGGATATGAGGTATTTGGAGGATGTTACCTCTTGTGTTGTCTGGTTCAGGCATTTCATTGCAGGTCCTCTACGATTATCCAGCACCAGTGGAGGCTTCCAGCGATCGTAGTTGGTTTCTACCACATACCATGTACCCTTCTTGATATCAAGGCTGGAAAAGAGGTCTAAGTTTGTGTTTTGCTTCTTTAAGTATATAGCAAGTACACATATACTGTATATATTCTATACACAGATACATTATATTTTTAGGCTTGCTGTGGTATTTTTCAATGATGGTAAAGAAGTGAGTTCTTGTACAACAGAAGTCACAAGAAACAGAGCACACAATTAGTGGTGGAACTTGTTCTCTTCTGGAAGGCTGAGTCAGGTCAAGCATACTCACTCCCAGATATCCAGAGCAGCTGTCCTGGATCGAGTTATCACACACCCTTCTCCAGAATTTTTTCCTCCCAGAATAAAGTAAGCTGGAGCCAGCAATCTTGTTTTTGCCAGTCTGTCTTTTGCATCCTGGTAACTGTGGGTAAGATGATGTTGGACTGTTAAATGCTATAAATGGTTCAAGTACTGAAGAGCAAGTTCCACAGACCCAGGACAAGTTTGGGTAGTTAAGCCTTTCTTCCCTTTTCATGCACATATGAGGAAACAGGATCATGATAAAGGAACACATTTAAGCAAAGCTTCTTGTCTCATTTTGCACTTAAAGTAAGATTGTTTAGAGGTGCTCTCTGCACTTTTTCTACACTTAAAATATGAGTAAAATGATGACATACTGTGTCATATTCCACTGAATTGATTTATTACATAACAGCTTTGTTTCTGCTTACTTCCTACAATGTACTGGTACCTGTTGGATGTGCTTTGATGCAGAATGCTGTTACCCATTTTGATTACCAACAGGCTCATCAGGAAAAATGAAGTCTGAGGAAAAATATTTGAGGGATCACGTGTGATGCTTTGCCTCCTGCTCCAGAGTACCAGCAACACCAGAACTATTAGAAGTTAAGGCCACAAGGAAGGTATCTATATAACTGGATATTAAGCATACATCTACAGTATTCATGCTAGTTGAATGCAAAGCAGATTAAAGGAGCATGATATTTAGAGGGAGAGGAAATACCTTGTAGCATTCTCTAATACAGTTCTTGTAAGAAAGCCCATCCACATACCATCTCTTCTACCAAGAAACCATTCAAAGATTCCTGCAAAATATCAGAAAAATTTGTTTTCAGATGGTTCACTGATGCAATTCTAACTTTCACAGCTGGTTTTAAAATAAGCTGCATTTTATGTAACTCACCTGCAATCTTTTCACCACTTGTGTGTCTGTTTATTAAGGTAACTGGTTTGCCCAAGGTCTGGAAAACTTGTGCAGAAATAATGAAAGAAATGAGCATTACTCACCCACATAACCACCATCAAGACTGAAACGCTCATTCATTGTCAGAGTGAACAAGTTCTGAAAAGCATTAAACAAGCCAACCTTCAGTCATTGCCAGCCCATGAGTACCAGTAATAAACAAGAGGCAGCATTGCAATTTAGATGTCAATTGAGCTGCTTGTTTGCTAGACTTTTTCCCTTCAAGTAACAGACTGCAAGATCAAGCTCATGTAGAGAAGAACCTAATTTGTCAGGGCTTGAATAAGTAGAAATTAGTTTTTTGACCAGGCAGACAATCAGCAAGGCATGCTTTTATGCTGAGCAAGTCAAGCCTGTGGCCATGTTTTCCTCTTGGTCTGTGTTGCATTGCTGAATCAGCAGTTTCCTTTCCCTGCTATGTGTCACCTTCTTCTCAGACCTCTGAGTACTACACTAGTTTGAAGGCAGATTTTCAAGTCCCAGTGCTAAGCACATCCTGCTATGTTACTGCTATTTGCATGGGCATGCAGCTGCACACACTGCAGCCCATGCTAACTGGAACACACAATTCAAACTCAAATCTCAGTCTCCTGCAACTAATGTTTCAGACAAAAAGTGAATTCAGCTACACCGAATCATTTTCAGAATGGCATCTTCCAAATTTATTTGAGCAGAAGACAAAAATACATGGATACAATGCAGGGATTTATGCCAGAAATGCTCTACAAGAAGAAAGTCTACCTGTAACAGAAGATAGAGCTTGTAGAAAAGGAAAAGTTGTGGCAAATTGGACACCCTGATATAGTTCTGTACTGCTGGTTTTTAAGATGTATATAAACCCCAGATTTCAGGTGCCTATTAAATGAAAACCCAACAAAAAAAATTTAAAATGCAGGACTGCCTTTTCCAAGAAGGACTGCAGAAAGAACTAAATAGCACAAATGTGCTGTTTCCCCTCTGGGATCACAGCATTAGCTATTAGCCAGCAAGAAACTCTAACCACTTCAGCACTTCGTATTCACTCCTGTTCATATTCAAAATTCAATGCTGTTTTTAAGAACTGTCCAAACAGAAATATTTCATTTAGGCAATCTCCTTTCACAAGGATGGGTACAGCATTTTTTTCTTTTATCTGTCTTCAAGTAGCTATGCTGTGCACCAGAACAACTTAGAGATCATTTATTGGAAAACATCCCGAGGCACAGCATGAAAGCAGAAAAATTTAAATATTAAAGGAAAGTCTGAAGCATTTGTAACCAATTGACAAGGCCCCATTCCCATACTTACTGGTTTGACTCCAGACACCATGCCTATATATCCTGCAAAATTTGTGGACTTGAACACTGTTTTGTTGTTTCTCTGAAAGTCCAAGAGTACCACTAGAGGCTTCAGTTCCCGAGTTAATGTCCAGGAATTATTTTTAACATCCCACCTGCCGGAGAGAGTACAGCATTTGAAACTTCCCTCAGTAGTTTTTCAAAGCTTTCCTTCACAGCATGCAGACATCCTGTGTATCATGCCTGTCCTCTGATGTTACAGAGGCAAGATCACTGCTCTGTAGTTACCTGAGCAGCACCAGCAAGGAACAACTAAAAAGTCTAAATGCAGAGGCTGGCAGTGAAAAGAACTAAGTTTTGTTTGAAGCAAGAGCATATATATTGCTCAGGGTTAAAAAGCACCACCATCACAGCTGGTTTGTTTTGAACACATAACTTTGTTCTCTACTTGCTGGCAAAGGGAGCCACAGGTACTGCCTGTGACACCAAACCTTGAATTCTTATTTTTCAAAGGCAGAAAAGAAGCCATGCACTACTGGATTTGCTCTACATGAAGGGAAGTACCAATTCTAGTTTGTAAAATAAGCCAGACCAGTTTGGAGGCACAAGGTTGACACAGAGCACTTAGCAGACTGTTAAATTCTCTAGAAATAATCCAGACTCTGGGAAAAGCTTTGAAAGTTTGCTTAATTTTCAGGAATCATGTTCACAGTATCTGGCAAGTCAGAGAAGTCCAACACAAGCCAAAAACCAGGGGACAGGTGCAGTCACAGTAGACAATGGGTGAGTTTTAATAGGTATGTAAGAATTTTAATAAAGATGAGCATTTAAATCCTAATTGTGCATTGAGCATCATCTGGATGAAAGATGTTACAAAATATACTGGGGAAATAAAAGCAAATGCTGAACTACCTAATCAGGGGCATGAAAGGAGAACTAATGAGTGCTGGGCAACAAACTACAGAGTTTGTATGGAAATGAAGAATGATGGGAAGTGTCAGTGGAGCACAGTACAGTAACTGGGGGGAGGAGTGGGAAGGAAACATTAAAACGCCATGCCCCAATCCAATCTCCATTTCACAGCATATATTAAAATTGATGCTTCATCCCATCATGTAAAGAACAAGATATATTGTGCCTCAGAGATCAGGCTACATAGGCCATTCTTTGGTTTGACACAGTTTGAACTGCAGCTGAGAAAAAAAGTAAGTAGCAAAACACAGCTGTTCTTGATGCATTGGGGCAATTTGACATAAGATCAGTAGAACATCCTGATCTTTTCATTTTAGCCTTTTTTTACAACACACAATGGAGAATTACTTGTCACAGTCTTACAGACATCCAAAGAAGACTCAAAGAATGTATGTATCTATTTAAGGTTCAGCTTGTTTTTTGTCTGGGTTTAAAAAAAAAGTCACAAGTTTAAATACTTACCCTAGGAAGAGTCCAAAATCCAAGTTTCTGGCATGGTACAGTTTCCCTATAAAACAATAAATAATTAAATACAATTTTCCAAAGAAATAGACAAATTTCAGCTTAGAGACCCAAGAAATGAGTAAGCAGTCAAATACCTGGGAAAGTGTGCAGGGAAAATAGCATTCTCTACTTGCCCTTTTCATAACCACAATATAATGATGGGTTTTTATTGGTCAGAGAAGTGTTTTGCCGTAACTGAAATCAAGTAATCTTGCAAACTGCTGTCCATCTCAGTTTCTAATCTTTCCAAGTTATCTTAATGCAATGGCAACACCTTGAGCTTCCTCTAAAAGTGAGATGTTTGTAAGCCCTCTGAGAATCTCTTAGAAACTTCCTAAGCTGGAACAGGTGCAGACAAGAGCTGCAAAACTAAGTAGGAGAATGAAAGAGTCTCTTTTCTTAGAAGAGACTGTCCATTTTCTCTACCAGCATACACATGCAATATCTAGAAACTAGATACAAAATCCTGCATGGCACGGACAAAGTTTCAGGTGTGTTACTGGTGTTTCTTTCCCCTAGAAAAACAAATACCACCTCTTAAAAAAAACCCCAACACCCCAATCACAAAAAACTCACCATCCAACAAAACCAAACCCAAACTATCTTTAAAAGCATTTCTGTCCTTTTTTAAACCTATAACACTTATGAACACTTATTCCCTTTCTCAAGGAATACCTTTAATTATCAGTCCTTAGGCATCTTTTAGTCTCTTTAATAGACCTTATTGGCTGCAGTTAAGGCGGACTGTATTTGCGTAACTGAGTTGGACCCTCTTCTACATAAAAGAAAACTGTTAACATGATTTTGGATTGCATTACCTGTTTTATCTTCTGCCACTATTGATGTACATACAGTAAAAATTTCATAAAAAATGTTAAAAATAACGATTTCCCCTAGAAAAAAAAAGAAGAAACAAAATTCAATAGTTTGAAACTTGCCATGAACAGAAAAAAATGGTTGGAAAAAAACCATAGTGCAAATTCAGTATTCTGTAATATTTCTGTTAAACATTTCAATTTAAATCTCCTCTGATTTTTAAAATGACTGGTTCAGCAAAATCAAGAGCTTCCTGAAAAGCAAATAGAAGAATCAGAATCCCCTGACTTTCTGCCTCACCATGCCCAAAGCTGACAGTCATTGCTACTTCCTCCTCTGAAAACCCCAAAACAAGCTATAAAATTCACTTTAAAGAAGAAAGCTGCTATATGCACCACTACTGCCATGTAGGAGCTGCTGCTAGCAGCAGGTGTAGTGCTCCTGTATGAGGGAAGCAGTGCAAACAGGCAGTGGTCCTGCTCTCTCTCAGTTCTGGAAGAACTCAGTGCCTACTCCTCACCTGGAATGGCATTCTTTTGCAGGAGGTACAGAGGGAAGGCCGAAGGACATGGCAAGGACCACAAGGGAAAGAAAGCACAGCAGGAAACTGAGCCTTGACTTCTTTCTATGTCAACAGCAGACACACAGCAGAGTGCAAAACCAACAAGAATAAAGGATTCCCTCAAATTCTGGTGCACAGGAGCTGAGACTTGCTCCACTTCCCAAAACCTAGGAGTGAGAACTTACAGCTCCGTAGAGCAGTCCCAGCCTGATAAAAGGCTTATGTGATTTATTCCATTCTCCTCTAAAACACTGGTTTTGTTTAGGGTGAGGTGTAATTTATTGCTTTTACTACTTAAGTAATGATTTGTTAACGTCACAGATGGCTACAACTAACTGTATATTGGTAAACACACTAATTTTAAATGAGTCTGTATTCCTAGCTTTCCACTATGTTAATCAAGTGTTGGAAACTGTTACCCAAAGGAATCCCAGATGAATTTGCAATCCCTTGGAGCTCTTCATTGAAAGGATAAGGAAGTGTAGCAGTCAGATGAGCCTGAAAGGAAAAGTTTTTTTGTATTATATATGTTTAAATTAACAGTATTTTGTTACTGACAACAAATGTCTCCTCAAGAAGCACACTTTTCTCCCAGCTATTGAGTGTTTAATTTCTCTGCAGCCTGTAGAATGTGAGGATATTTGCAGAGTACTTGGGAGATAAGTATACACTTAAGGGAAGTTAAACACTTATCAAAACACTGACGTGAGCAATGGACACGAGCACAGCCTCTCTTTGCAGCAACAGACAGAAATTGAAGTAGGACTCGTATATATTAAAAGCTCAACTGCAATGGAGCTCAATGTCACTGTTTATAGGCATCCCTGATTTTCACCCATTGGCATGGCAAAGTGTAAAAGCTGCATTTATGTCCACTCAGGCACACAGGGATAAGCTGTAACTAAAGATGGGGTAGAGAGCTGACCTTTTGCTGTCTCTAACCCTACACTGCTTTCCCCTGTTCCATGCCAAAGCGTACTCTAATCAGAATCAAATCAATTTTTAAGGTGAGGCCTGGTCAAAGTTGTCCCTATTACAGTTTTCAAAACCTGATTTTAGTCTACTGTTTAAAAGAAGTGGAACATGGTAAAAAATTTCAGTCAAGTGTTTTGCTACAGTATCAAAGGCTGTTGCGTATTTGTCTAGTGTTACTAATCCAAACTTGAAAAGATCTTAGGAAAAATTAGAGGAGGAAGAGACCTGCAATTTTTGTTTAGTTCTGGAAGTGGAATTAAGAACTTGTAAATTAGTAACTTTGAAAGTTCTTAATTGCCAGATTCATAAGCATTCTAATTCTGTAGTCAGAGCATACAGTAATAAAATAATTAAGCTGAAAATACTTACTATTTTGTTATCCACTATGTCAACAACTTTGCCACTGGGGAAGAAGGTATTTGCTATATCTTTAATATTCTGGACCACAGTCTTCAGCTAAAAAGAACAAGGACTTTTGTTGAATAGAAGATCTTAAGCATACTAACAAAACTCTTTCACAGACTTTTGAAAAAAAAACTTTGTTGAGAAAAATATAAAGTATTTATAACTATATTTAAATAAAGGGCTAAATGTCACCTTCTTAGTGAGACAAATACCCCCAAGACCCCACTAGAATCGCTCTTCAAGCTTTGTTCAAGTAACTTTCTTGATTAATTCCAATGTGTCCTTCTACCAGAAATAACAAATTACAGGAAAGCCATCCTCATCTTCTGCTCCTTTGAACACATTTTAATACTCTGCACTCTTCTGTCTTTTGGAATGTTAATTTCAAGCTCTTTGCTTAAGCACTGATGTTACTGAAGACAAAAACACTCAATAAACTGCTTATGAAAGCACATGCTTTCGATGTGCAACATGTAAATGTCACAAATAAGACTTCCACTCCATGTGATCTAACTCCAAAGTACACAGGAGATAAAACTCTCCAGAATTTAAGGTGAAACCTGAAGCTTCCAACACATTTTAAAATAAATATTAGCACGTAAGTAGAATTTGTCTGGCTTTCAGAGTGGAAAGTCTAAAGTCAAGGGATAGAGAAAAAAAGCCCTAGCCTTGAGAAATTAAAAATTACTGAACTCAATTTTCATCCATCTTCACCACAGCTGTTTTAAGCAGTTTGAAATAGGCTCTTAATTTCCCCCTTGCCATTTCATCATCTCACACAGCATTTTGAGAGAAGTAGGGAGGTGCAGAGAGGAAATGCTGCCTCAGTTTCACTTCAGTTTACCAAGGCTGTTCCCTTGGTGTATTGCTCCCTCTTCATTCTGCACCACCTCACCACTAAGGAGATTTGATAAATGGAATGGCATACACTTGTTTATGGCACACTGGTTTTTACACCTCTACATCCCAAACACAAGTCTCTACACTTGATGCTGTTACCTTAAGTGTTAAACAGAAAAAAAAAATTACTCAAGCTATTATTTTGAACTGGAATCATATTAGAAAAGTCAACAGGAAATATTATGCCTTTCAGATACTTTTAGCACATGTATTCCTTTAAAAACTTTTCTCAAAACAAAAGGCTATGTGCTAGTTTTAGATCTGCTAAGCTTCAGAGCAGTTCTGCATTTCTCACCTCTGTCTTTTTGTCACGCATCAAGTCATCCCACCTTCTGCTGGGAGGTAAATCGAGATTTATGACATATGTGGGTATATTACCTTTGAACCTGAGAGAAAAACACCAGAGATCAAATTTAAAGAAGGCTCTGAAAAATTATTTGACAAAATAGGTGCTTCCCACCTGTAACTAGCATTTTTTAGACCTGCAACAGGAACAAGTTTCAAGGAAAAAATCATGTTCAGACTTGCAAATCACAACTTCTCTGTAATTTGCTAGACAAGTTGAATCAGATTACTTACGTTGGTCCTGAAGGAGGGTACATTTTACTCCTACACTCTTCTCCATACTGCAAAGACAATGAAACATTACTATTAACCTTCTTTGTTAAAACACTATTATTCTAGTAGACTTAGTTTTGAATTAAACCTTTAGGACTAGTCAGTTAATTCAAAGTCTTGGGACTTTGGAAAGAGGAAAGTAGATGAAGAGGGACCAGCAGCATCTTCCCCATGCTGTCTGACAGACCTCTAGACAACTTGCCTAATGTATTCCATGGCAAGCACAAGGGTATGATAAATATACAAACTGTATATATTTTTACTCCACACGATTTAATGAAGAGCCCTTCAAAAGCATATTCTTTATACAAGTTCAAGAACCTCAGATGTCAGTATGGACCAGTCTGTTCTGTTTGTCCAATTCATAATCCCATTTTACAGTGTCATTCCTAATTATGTTTAGGGTTAAGCTGCACTGTACAGCTGGAGCAGGGAAAGCATAATGAACTTTGGGCAATCCCTCAGCTGGTGGAATGAGCTGAGGATTCAGCGTGGAGAAGTGCTGCTGAAGTGGTGCTAAACATTATGTGGGGTGCAATTCAGGAATGTAACTAAAAAACCCAGGAATGTAACCTTCATTCCTGGGAGCATGGGTAGTTACAAATGAAAGTTTGAGAAATATTTCAGATGTAATCAAAGTGAATTCAAGGTTGTTTTTCTATCAATTATATAAAGCATGCATATAAGTATAATAAACATATGCATATACATGCCACAATTGTAATTCTATGTTCTACGCAGTGACATACAAGCAAATGCCTACTGGCCACCCACACTTGTGCTTCAGGCCAGTTGACAGCAGGCCAGGTCTGGTCCCAAAACTATGTGAGAAGTTCAGTAAGCTCCTTAGAGTCTAATATATCTCCCTAAGAAAAAGGAAAGGAACATGTACTGTTCTGGGAGTCCACAGAAAAGCTCCCAAAGCACAATTGTTTGAGAGGGAGAACACAACAAAATATGGAGTGATCCTTCCACCACCATTTCCCTTCCTCCCCACCCTCGATTTCCAGTATTTATTAGGTTGTATTAATTAGATTACTAGTGTGTCCTTGAAATGCATTCTGGTTCCAGTGAAAACTGTTACAACATCTCCAGCACCTACGTAACTGGGACAAAGAAGTTAACTCACATCAATGTTCTCTCTGGGCTAATCTCATTATCTGTTTTTAATGCATTAATATAGAAAACACAATGTCTTACACAATGCCATAGACTTGAAACAGCTTAATTTGTTACAACTGGAAAGAGCAATTCTAAATTGGGATTGATTTCTCTGTGTGATAATATTATCTCTTTCTACTGTTTCCAGTTGGTGGGAGAAAGCATGAGATTAATTTTGATTTTCCAACACATGAGGTGAAGGTGTAGGACCAGCAGCTTTGTGCTTCCGAGATTTCACTGCAGTGCACTTAACAGCCTTTGCACAGCTGGAACAAAAAGTCAAACACAAAAGGCCATTTAATTTTCAAAGTGAGGAAGCATCAAAACAAGGAGGGTAGGAGGGATATCAGATGACTAATTAGGCAACAAAAGTCAGAGGTTTTGTGCAAAGCCAGACAAATGCTTAACAGTATTGACGCAACTGTCTTGTGCAATTTTCCATCCTGCAATTCTAAAATCCATCAGAAAGATGTGACATCACATATACATCCTACTGGATAGGATGTACACATTTGGACCTTCAGGAAATATCTCCATCAAAAATATGTTTCCTGACAGATAAAGCTTCTATAAAAGAACTTATCCAAAGTGGATCAGAATTCCATTGCTCTGTCAGTAGAGCCCATGCTCACAGAGGAAACAGTGGCACCTGTGCAAAACTGATTTCAGAGGATTTTAAGCTAAAGGCGCTAAACGTTACGTCACTCCTGGCACCTTCCCCTGAGATTTTAATCCTGTACCTGCACCTATTTTTATCTTCCCAGTGCTTTGCAGCCAAGCTACAAAAAAAGGTAAGGAATGCAACAGATAAAGGGATAGAGAATAGAGAAAATATTCCCTCCTTACATGTGGTATTTTTAGATTTCTAACCTGTCTATGTACAAAGCAAGGTAAAGAAGTTAGTAATTCCTAAAACAACCTGTACATCTTTCAAAATTGATTGAGGCATCTGAAGAAATTAGAGCTAATATTAACTGTTTCTTTAGGTTAACTATTACATCATAGAATCACAGAATATCCTGAGTTAGAAGGTACCCACAAAGGATGATCAAGTCCAACTCCTGGCCCTGCATGGGACAAGTCCAAGAGTCCCACCCTGTGCCTGAGAACAATGCATCTTGATCTCTGACAGGAGGTGCTCCACCAGCCTCGGTGAAAAACCTTCCCCTAATACCCAATTTAAACCTTCCCTGACACAGCTTCAGGCCACTCCCTCAGGTCCTACTGTTGATCAGCAACAAGAAGAGATCAGTGAAGGGATCGGTGTCTGCCCTATGCTCCCCTTGTGAGGAGCTGTAGACTGCAATGAGGTCTCCCCTCAGTCTCTTCTCCAATGAGAACAAACCAAGTGACTGCAACAGCTCCTGGCAAATAGGCAGCAACTTAAAAAGATGTCAAGACAATCGGAAAACTAGAAGTGGGGGATTTTGCTGTTTTGTTTTTTTTTTACACTAAGTTCTAACAGGGAATAAAAAAAAATGTTATCTTTTGCAACCAGCTAAAGATTATCTGCAAAGCTTTCTGAGAAGGTTAAAAAAAAAGACACCTAAAGAATTTTCCGGCAGCAGCAGAAAATCCATCAAGACCTTTAAATAACCAGAGTAAAATAAGCTATGAAGTTATCACTGTGGTCACTGGGGCTCTCCTCTCTGCAGAGGCTTGACACTGGAAGAACAATAAATGCTGTCCAAGAAAGCCAGGAACATCCTTCCAGCATGACAGAATCACCTTCAGTTTCCAATGTGACAAGCCAGAGGTCATCCCCTAGAAAAAGCTATTGGCAGCTGGACCCAGACAGCAGATTACCACTATAAATGTGCTTTTCAAACACCCACTGAACCCCCTAAGAGCAATACAGCTATTCTTGAATGGTGATTTAATGCTCCCTTTGTTTTGCTTTCTAAAATGTACTCTTACCAGTAGGTTGCATATCTTGATTATCTTACATAGTGCCAACTTTGAAACTGAGATGTATGTAACGACACAAAATCAGACGTGTGACAGCACGGGATCGAAACATTAACAGGAAGATAACACAGCGGAGGAGAAGTAGAACATGGTATGGGGAAATATGGGAATAAAAAGTGGAAGTATCATAGAGATTTATATTTTGACTGTGTAAAAAAAAAAAGTGGAACAGAAACAAGTAACTTAGCGAGCTGTTGAGATTAATTGGGTGAACTGTAAAAAAATATCAAGTAGTAACAGTTATTATTGACTGGAGTACAGAAAATTAATGCATGGTTTAATAACTGCTGAATAAATATTTTGACACCTAGCCTGATTTCATTAATATGAAACAGACTGAATGTAGATTGTCCAGTCTAAGGAATACCAGCACTTCCTTTATTTCTTTATTTTTGAGGCAGACCGTCTCTGGCATCCCTCCTTAATATTTATGTATTTTATATTTTTCACCTTCCTATGTAAAAGCAAATAGAAAATTACCTCTTTGAGCTATTAAATATAATTCCAGCTTTTCAGTCAATCTGTTATATTGAGCATCCTTTGGTCTATGAACTCTGTGATCTAACACATTTTCCTCTCTGCTCCCCTTCACCCATGGGATAATGCCAATGCAACACTATTGTTGAACAGCAACAATGCAGTTCACCTTTCTGAAGAGAGAGGTTAAGAGTATTCTTGCAGTAGAAAAAGCACTGACAAGACAACCTAAATTGCAGTTTGGACAAAAAGGTCAGCATGGCTGAGGGGGCCTCAGCGAAAGCTGAAGGGACTGCACCTCTGAGATGCAATTCAAGGCATTTATCTTCTGTGCTCTTTGTTAATGACATGAACCCAGTGGCACTTAGGAAGAATTCTTCAGCATGTGATGCAACCCTGCATCGCAACAAAAATAAAATATCCAAGCCTAATATCTGGCTGCACAGCAGCACAACCTGGATACACAGCGGATATTGTGCAAGTGCAAAGATGTACCAAGTGAAATCACATGCAAATCAAGCTCTCATGCTACTACTTTGCTGACAGCTGGCACTTTCTCCTACAACTCCACACTCCAGGACACTTTTGGCTAAAATTCTGAAGGTGTTTTAAGCTGCAGATAGCTTATAGCATTAGGAAGCTGGTTTTGGCTGGTAGGATGGGACTGGAAGAAGGGAAGAGAGGGGAGAGAGAAAAACCAAATCCTGTGTATTAAAAGATGCTAAGGGAACACTGGCCATCCAGATGTCCACAGTAATTTCCTGCAGCTCTGCCCTTTCACAAAACCCACAATAATTTTCCCCAAATCAATGCAATTTACTTAAAAAAAAAAAAGACTTGGAGCAAAGTAAAGAATAAAAGAGGTAGTATATTCCTAAAATATTTAAAAATAGATTGCAAAAAATATTTTGAAACCCAGACATATTTAAAACCTGTTCTCTTCATAGAGAACGAGTAAATTTAGGAACTTCAAGAGATGAACGAATGCTTCGCTGCTGCAGGATTACACCAGGAAGCAAGAGCAACTGTTTACATGCCCAGGAGATGGAAGCCAGCCTGCTCCAAACGCCTACTCCCGCATTCCCAGCTTCCCAATTCCACCAAAAGTTAAATATTTCATTTGTTCAGTTAAAAATACCCAAACGGCCAAAAGAGCAAGAAAGGACACACTAAGTCCACCTGCTCCACGCTCCTCCCCTCGGGCGAGCCACAGCGCACACACTCAGCAGATTCACAACCGTGCGCTTTTGCAGCAAGCACCTTGGAACTTTCCTTCTGGAGATCGCCGCTGCGGCGTAGCAGGGCGACACTGACATTACAGACGGGCACGGACCCGAGCGCAGGAGCGAGCAAGGGTTCGTACAGCCCCGCCGCGG
>NW_005054297.1:16478802-16488090 GCF_000277835.1 Geospiza fortis
CCCAGAGCCGCGGCCACATGACAGAGCCCCGCCCGCCGGGGGCGGGAGCGCCGGCACGGCCCGACCCAGCCCGGCACGGCACGGCCTGGGACGGCCACGCCCGTGCAGTTATGGGGAAGCTCAGCAGTTCATGTTCAGTCGCCCTTCCACAAATGGCAACTTCCGCACAGGAGAGTCTGAAATAGAATCGCCTCTCTTTGGCAAGGCTGGGAGAAAACCCGTGGCACCGGTTTCCACTTTGGCAGTAGTGCGATTTTTAATTACTCTGCGTCCTGTGTGGATTTTAGGTAGGCTGTGTGGTGATGCCTATATAACTTAGGTCAAAGTTACAAGGTGCTTATATAGCTTGAGTTATGTCAATATAACCTGATATATGTACATAACCTGATATAAATATCTTTCTAGACAATATAATGGCTAGTATGTGGTTAACTAGTTGCTTAATGCTGAATAGACAAAAAAAAAAGAAGAAAAACCTCACCCGGTGGATGGCTTTAGAGATAGGTAAGTATAGCACTAATAAAAAATTGGCAAATCTAAAGCTGATTAGCCACAACATAAAGAATTTAGACTGGCTGGGACCAAACAGACCAAGGAACACAGTAACTGTGCATGCTCTGAAGACAAAGTTGAAAAGTTCAGATGTGAAGACCTTGGAAGCCTTCATCAAAGACCCCCAATGACCCCTGAATTGGGAAGATTCAAGTGCAGTGCAAAAGAACAATCTAAAAACATAAGATCATACTATGTAAATTAGTTCCAGCACGTGTGATGATGTTGTAGTGACATAGCAATATTAAGCAATACTTACTGTATAAATACACCACAGCACTTGACACGGGTGGGTGAGTTAGGAGGAGATATCCTACTCACCACCAGCGCTGCAATAAACAAATACCTGCTCTACAGATATTGGTCCATGGGGATTTACTTCCAGCCTATCTTTTGACCATAAATGGTAATGAAAGATGCCGGGCAGGCACGTTCTTGAGGAAGGATTTTTCTCCATCTTGCAGCTTAGGCGTGCAGGAAGTGGGCAACTGGGGAGACAGACTAATGAGAAACACAGGGTATGAGATGCATCCATCTATAAGTGCCCTGCCGTCTAATTATCATTTAAATGGTATCTGTTTCATAGAATTGGAGAGTGGTTTGAGCGGGAAGGGACCTTAAAGATCATGGAGTTCCAAGCCCCTTGCTATGGCAGGGCCACCTTCCACTAGACCAGGTTCTTGTAACAAGTACAAATCAGCAGCTAAATTAGGTGCATACTGTCATTTTAGTACAAGCATTATCGTTTTAGTGTGAGCAAATGAATGCTTCGTGAGTGTCTACATTGGCAACAGCGGGTGGAAGCCAACTGAAAAAGTACCATGAAAAAGTACTTGAAATCTTCCAGGATGCCTGTGTTTTAGCTTGTCTCATGTGCTCTGTGCAATGCCTAAGCCATGCCACGTGTTTTTAGGCACACAGAAAAGAAGTGATGCAGTCCCTACATTGTGACTTAACTGCCTGTGCAATTAACTCTCTTACAAAACCAAGTGGAGGTGGCAAGAAAAATAAGGGAAGTCCTTGGCAGACACTTGATTGGAAAGCTGTATGGAACTCCAAAAATTAAGAAACAGGAAAGGATAAAAAATGTACCATAGTGTGGGAAAGCCCTGGGAGGAGAGCATGCAACAGCGTAGTAAGGAGCCAGCTCAGAGCAGAAGCTGGGAATTGCACAGAGCTTTAGAGACCAAGGCATAAAAACATTTAAGCACAAGTGAAAGAAGATACAAAACCCATCTGTGGATTTGGAAACTGAGGAAAATTACAGTGTAATAGGCTAAACCTTGAGATTTTCATGGGAGAGTTCTTTAAGAACAGGACATCAGGCAGTTTCAATATGGTTTGGAAAATATTTTCAGTTGAAAATAAATACATGTAAGACAGTAATCCTGTGTTTGCTTTCAGATATCCAAATATGCTATTATGGGCATATTTGGGCATGGTAAGAAAGAGTCTGATTAAGTTGGTCCTGCTATTTTCTGAACATCTTTTGGTCATCTTTTGTATCTGGGGTGGACAACTGTTAGGGACTTCATTATCTTTGTCTAGGTGCTTTACCATCTTTAGTACATTTTTAAGAGGAGAAAATAAACAAAGACTTTGGAAAATTAAAAGCTCTTTCCAAATGCTCTGAAGACAAAATGATGTCATTGTCACATTACACAGGGTACTTTTTTGAGGCTTCTTTGTGATTCTGGTTGTTCTTTCACTGGTAAAGAAATTATCAGTTTAAGAAACAGTTATCTTCCAGCACCAGTCACCTTCTCTGACTATGGCTATTCTGCTGTGCTCCTATCACAATACCTCACTTTCAGGGTCCACACCAGCACCTTAGGCTGGGTTAGTCTAGGTTTCTTTGGTCAGTTTTTAAAAATCTAAGAAGGAAAATGCTTCTTAAGATGTACAGTTAGCTTGCTAACTGTACTGACAGCTGGTCTCACTGAAACTAAGCACTTATGTCCACCCTTCTGCTCTCTTATACTCATCTATCCAGTACTGTATTATCACTCTTCAGATGTGTTTCTTCTCCCCTAAGTAGAGGCTGCCCAAATTACTTCCCCCTTTTTTCTGTTTCAGTTAAATTAAAGCTCCTTGTGTTAACACTACTGTCAGGATGTAGTGTTTTCAAGATGACTCCATGAATACCTCCATTGGGAAAACCTTCAAAAAGACTCCTCAGAGCAACAGTTAAATAAATACACTGATCTTCACTGCTTTGTTATACCATTGATTTCACTTTCTTGGGACTAGATTTCCAGTGCATTCCCCAGATCCCTGTTCCTGTGCTGTCTCAGAACACGTTTTCTCAAGACTGTAGTGTATCATTAGTCCCAACATACAGGGCAACCCCATTGCTACTGAAATACCCTTACTCTCTGCAAGGCTGCCAGTCCCTTGCCAATTCTAGTACTTCCTCTCCTACCAGGGACAGTCTCATTTCATTTGCTCTGCCATTGCTTTTTACTTCACTTACTCACCTCTCTGTGACAAACACACTTTCAGTTCCACTTTCCCCTTACTATCACTTACAGCTACTTGCAACACACTGCATTCTCCTATTTACACTAATATGAAATGGAAAATTCCCTTTCAGGGGTAATTCTCAGGCTCTTATTCTGCTGCTGAGCAGTCCTTTCAGCACCATTCCCCTCCAGAGCATATACTTCTGCTTCCAGGTCTATCTGAGTAACCATTTTTGTGGGTTCTATAAATCAAGTTTTTATTCAAACAATATATTCTTGAAAGAAAAACAGATGCTGTAATATCAATCTACTTCCACCATCAGTGTTCACTTCAGATGTATTTAAGATCCACAGTGACTGTGGATCAATGACACCTGCACTGAACTTCCCATAAATACTTACTCTGGCCTGCAGCCTGCTCCATGCAGTGCTGGTTTTTTCTCGGTGTTTCTGAGTGCAGTTTTGGCAGCAGGCCACAGCAGCACTGTGATATTCCAATGGTTCATTGTACATCAGTCACATTTCTAGGGAGGGATGTGTAGTATGGTACCTACGATGACGAGTTAATGAGCCCTAATCCCCAGTCCTAGGCCAAACTAAGGAGTTCTGGAGGAAAATCAGTAACTTTTTTTCTCCCTCTTTGCCACAGCACACCTCACAGCTATGCTGCATTTTTATCCAAGAATTCCTGACTCTGGCCAGGAACATTTGCATACAATAATCTATGTATTTCTAAATTTTGTCCTAAAGGCAACTAAAAGCCAGGGAGCTTTCTCTCTGGACTAAATCAGGGTACAGTCTGTCTCCCAGGGCTTAAGTTACATGGCAAATAGCTTACCATTATTAATTGATTTACCTTTAATTTTTGTTGGAGTCATTACCTTCATACAAGCCAAGTATTCACAAATTATACAGTTAACAAGATAACTGGGTTATTAATATTTGAGAAAATTTTAATACAATTCCTCAAGATGCTTAAAAAATGCTTTAAATAAAAAACACCTAGAAAATATTTTACTCTTTTTCAATTTGACGCTGCCATCAAAGCTGCAGAAGAAAATGGGCCAGCTGGATGTCACTTGCAGTATCTATCTGCTTTCACTTTAGCTCTCCTGTATGGGAAGAGTGAATGAAACAAGATTTAGATTAAGACCAAATACAATTACACTTGGGTGTTTTATCTGCCTCAAATGTTAAGAATGCATTGAAAGCAATTTTTCTTGAACTTTGCTTCAAAGTACATATAAAAACCTAACAACACTTTGGATTTGTTAATTAAGTTTGTTTTCCTAAGGAGGTAGAACTGCAGTGTCTAAAGTTAACCTTGACTTTCCCTTCAAATCATCATAATTGCATTTTGTCTCTTCTGAGGAATGCAATTCACATTCAGCATGATCTGAAGCTGACCACCTGTGAGAGCCCAGGAGTGTTCTCACATTACTTACAATTATCAGAAATAGTTTTCTGCATTTCACCCACTGAATTAATGCAAATATTTATACTGTTTACTGACAAAAAAGGCTTTAAAAATTCAACATGGTTTCTTTAGTCTCAGTTTAGGGGGAAAAACATTCCCACTAGATAACAAAGACTGTCCTTAATAAACACTATTTCTCTTTAAAATGCAACTTCTGCCTCTCCAAAATATTCTGGTATCATAGGTATTGAAAAATGTTAAAAAATAGCTCAATTTTCACAATTAAAAAGATTAACTAGATTGTTCAGTTTGTTTAGTTCTGAGTTGTTGAGGGATTAAAGATTTTCAAAAGAACTAATTTACAGGTAAATTCAAACCCGCAAACTTCAGCTAAAGAAGTGAAAATCCAGATTAAAAAAAAAAAGGTGGCAAGCCCAAGGACTCAGGCACAACACTCACCAGAAGAAAAATGCTCAGGAACCGATGTCCCTGAAATCCAGCCCTCTTTTGTACCCCAGGTTATACCATATGTCCATCTCCCAATAGTTTTTTAATCAATACATTATTTCTAGCACTTTGAAGTACCTGTCAAGTAGCATTTCATGAAAAGTGCCTTCTTTTCTGGCTTTTCTAAGGGCTTTTGTATCTTCTTTGCTTATTTTAAGCTTTTTGTCTTGAAAACTTTGGAATTTCTTCCTGTAAGGGGGAAGAAAAGAAAAGTAGTAAAGAACTGAAGCTTTTTAAAATTTTTGTTTTCCAACACAACAGCAGCTGTGTTAAGAATCTTAGCTCCTGTTAAAGCAGCAGGTAACTGACCTAATAAAATCCAGCAAACCATCCCAGTGCAGGAAAGGAGGGGAGTGACTGAAAGAAACCACTGTGTATTGACCTATAGCCCATCCGGCTTGGAGGAGCAGGTAGAAGAGTCTGGAGAGAGGCTGAGCTTGAGATGGGAGAAGGAAAGGTGGTGTTTTTAATTTTTGTCTCTCAGAATCTAAACCCATTTCAAAGGAAATAAATTTAACTAATTGTTCACAGTTAACTCTGGGACCGTATCTAGTACAGCAGCCCTCCTGTATCTCAAGCAATGAGCTATCTCACCCTGTTTTCTTCCCTTGTCCTGCTAATGAAAAGTGAGTGAAAGGCTGGATGGGAGTTGGGCCCCAAGATAGCCCCAGTTAGAAGCAAAAAAAGGTACCTGAGCCTGTTAGCAGCTTTAAAGTACGTACACGTAATTGATTTCACACTGTTTAACGTTTCCTTTGTCTTCTTGTGGAACATCATCTTTCTTCTTAGCTTCTCTTTCAGCACAAGTACGAATCTAATAATTGAAAGAAAAATGAAAAAACAACCAAAACACAAAAGAAAACACCTGTATTTAAAGAATAGTAAGTTACACGTGAAAGATGACTACATATCCTTTGTAACAGAATGAGAGTCACAGCCACTTTTCAAGTTCACAGTTTTCAACCTGGTTAACCAGAAATAACTGCATAAAGACAAATAACTGCCTTTATCTCAAAGAAGCACTACTACAGTTCTTAATTTTGGCAGGGACAATTCAGAGGCTGACTTAAAATACTGTTGCTCTGACTAGTTAAGACACCTATCTCTACTTGGAGAGTAGAGATATATTTCCCATGCTCAGATAAAGTCAAGATAGTCTTTTCAGATTCTCTTAAAAAAATCTCCCCTTCTGGATTGTTCTGGTGAACCCTTCTCTGTCCTTGATTCGGTCATAATCCCTCTCTTCTGTCCCAAACTTGGAAGATCACATAGACTCTTTTGTCCTCCAGAGTGGTAAAGTATCTTCTTATCTCTACAGCAAGTATTGAGAATTATTACAGCCCTGGAACTCATTTACCTTTCTTGTGGCCAGTTCACTTGACAGCTTATAGGAAACAATTATAACCGTATTAACAGAACATCATAGCACACAGACACCTGCTTGTTTGAGTTTGATTCCTGCCAATCCTGTATTAATTGTAGAAGTTATAGATTACCTTTATCATTTCTTCTTCCCCTGCAGTTTTGCTTTTGGCTTCTATGTCCCCCTCTTCATTACACCTGATAAAACGGCTGTTTGCTGCTAGTAATGCCATTTTCCTCTGCAGAAACAATATCACACATGGTAAGTATAATGAGGTAGTATATAATCCTTGATTTCTAACAATTTATCCTCTACAATATGCCAACCATCTCTGTAAATAATTCTTTTATGTATGGATACTTCAATAGCTAGCCAGACTTGCTGACTCCTTCATTTTTAAGATGCTTATAGCTGCCAAAATGCAGCAATTGAAGCATTTAAAAAACTTTCAATTACAGTAAATGCATTGCAGTTGGAAAATCGTAAGTTACAATATGAAAGAGATTGCAAAACGCTTTTATTTCATAGTAAAAATACCCATCTACATAGATTAACTCAAAATACAGTCAAACACTAGCAACATCAAATAAACTATTGCAAACAGCTTACATCTTGGAAGACAGGTTCCCACTGCTCTCTTGATCCTATTGCATCGGAACGTCCAACAACAAGCCCGTCTGAATTTATACCAAGGTATTTGCCATAACCAGACTTGAGAGCAATCCTCAAAGAGAAAATGTAGGAAACAATAGTGTTTTTAATTAATGCAATTCACAATACCCAAAACATCACCGACACTTTTAGTAAAAGACAACGTATTTCAAAAGAGTATTAAAATGCCTTCTCACAAAACCCAAAGATAACAAGTATCAAAACTTGAAACATTACAGTAATTACCTTGTATCAGATAACTTAACTGCTGTAAACTGCTCAGGAGGACTGGGGCCTTCATCACCTGAGGAATGAATTTTCCATTAGTTAAGTACGAAGTATAAACATAAAATATATTAGCCTACTAATACTGCAGAATAAAAAAGAATTAAACATTGGCTATTTCTAAATACTATGGAAAGTATTTTTTTCATTAAAAATTCCTTTTTGAGTATTCACTTTTAAAAAAGCAATGCAGGGGCTCATTTATGTTCATATATTTACAATGTTTAAAACAAGGCACAAAATAAAGATTATCATAATTTAAAGAAATTTATAATTGAGAATGTTTTGTAATTTTCCTGGTAGCTTTGAATACCTTCATCTCCTTGTAATGTTATTTCTTTGATAACAAAATGCATTATGGTTCAGCTATGGTAACTCAACTCAGTATCCTAAAAGCTACTGGATTCTCCATCCCTCAAAACCAAAACAGGAGAATATGGCCATTGTTGCTCTGATCTCTGTCTGGAGAAGAAACACACAGACTGTCAGGGTTCTGGAACAGTCCATGTCAGAGTCATTGCCCTCAAATTCAAAGAACAAGCTAATTATCCCAGCACATTGGTAGTCCTCTTGCGCAGTGACAAAACAAGTATATTATGACAAGGATGCAGCAATAAGCATTAAAACTCATCTACCTTGAATTTCACTCTTCAAGTGACACCATAAACACTTTATAGGTTTTAATAAAAATTATACTGCTTTTTATCCAGCAGTGGTATGGCCTTTAACAGGTAATCATTTCCAGTGCAGTTCAATTTATTGCACACATAAGCCAGCATGAAACTAGATGAGTGAAACTGACTGGCAGTCATTAGGTTTAAGTCATCTGCATGCTTCAGCTAGAATTATTGCATTTTTTGTAGTAAACTGGTTTTAGCTGTAACACTGCTTGCCTTGAAGTGATGCTACTTCTATGCTTTTAGGCACTTCATTATTAAAACTCTATTGTTTTCAAATTTCCTGGAACAAACCTTTATGTGGTGCTCCAAGTGTAAACAAGCCATTGTCGAGGGCATGGATGTAAGCTCCTTTATCCATTTCTATAGCTATAGTTCCTGTAATTTCACCAAAATTACTGACAGCCCACCAGCTTCCTGTAATACAAAACCATGACAGTTTATTAACAGAGTAATCACAACTTCTGATTACAATAGCCGAAGAGGTTATATCTCTGTGTCTTCTATGAAATTTTAAATTCAAAAGATAGCTATCTCACAATCTTTGTGCATTATTTTATAGTCCAGAGCCAATTTAATGGTGTTGCTGCTGCTGCTTCAGGAAGTCCTGCTCTTTGACCTGCTGTCATCCCTAGTTACAAGCTCCTGTGCTTCATCCCTTCCTTGTGTTAGTCCACAGACCAAGCTGATTCATTCAGCTGATGCAGCAAAGATACACTTCACAAGAAAAATATTTTTTCCCTCTGGATCTGAACCCTGAAGTTTTGGGGTCATATCCATTTATTACATTCTCCAGCACAAGAGAAACAGAGATGCTACTTCATCTTGCTGTTAAGTTGTAATGCTTAGACCTCAGTTGTTCAAACCAATCTGGATTTGAACATTTGACTCCTACAGAATTCTACCAAAGTTAAAGCCCTTCCCATATGCACAACTAAGATTTATGACTTTTACATTTTTTGAACAGTAAAGTTTTCTCTTTGTATACTGTCTTACAAATATTTCCTATCTCGCTAAGATAGTAATGATTTTTTTATTACTTATATAAAACTGAATCCATTCCATTGGTGTCACAGGTTCCGTGTGGAACCCAGGAAGATCCCAAGACACAAATGACACGTTGTGAGAAACAGTTATATATTTCTACAGGGGTTACACTTGCTTTATGAAGTCCTGTAACGACCTCGTTAGCTTCTGGCACATCCCCTACAGTTTCCGCACTGTCGCGTAACTCCTGGAAAGCAGCTCACCAACAATATCGAGCTGCTCAGCCGCATCCTCTTCCCTTTTCCTTTTCTTTTCCTTGTGCTTTTTCTTGCTGCAAGGGGAGATGCAAAGAAGTGAGAACGAGCCGCCGACCCGGCCCTAGTCCCG
>NW_005054297.1:16488396-16489051 GCF_000277835.1 Geospiza fortis
AGCGCACGTGGAGGGTGCTGGACGCGGAGTTTGAGCTGGAAAATAAAACAAGAAGAGTTTAAAATTACATTTAAGCAGTCTATCCCTGGGCACCTTTCCCGTCTAAGTCTGACTTGGCTCCATAGGTGCAGTGCCTGTGCTTTGCCGGGCTGCAGGCAAAGAGCGCTAAGGAGTGATGAACCCACAGCTTCGACAGCCCGTGTGTGTGTGTGTGTGTGTGTCTATTGTAAAACACGCATCATGGACATCAGCAGAGCCCTCGGACATGAGAGCAGCAAGGCCAAGGGCAGCAGGTCTTGCCTCTGGCAGGGTTACACGGGAGCTGGACACCTGGACGTGCTGGTGAAGGAGTAAAAGCTTCCAGGGACGCCTATGAAAACCAGCTGGGGAAATGCAGCTCACAAGTCAGCCAGGTGTACCATGCTAGGGGTGAAATGAGGTATGACAATTTTTTCCCATCCTATTAGCCGCTCAGTATTCCATGGAATAAAATATACATCAGACTTCCCCCTTGGCGCATAACAGCCTTTTTCTCGTATTAACCTAGAACCTTCTAGATAGGTACCAAGATTTTTCCTTGGAGAACAGCACATGTGTGATTAGAATCCCAGTTACAGTAGTAATTTGTGTTTAGTCTTCAAAAGTGTTCTTCCTA
>NW_005054297.1:16489069-16503624 GCF_000277835.1 Geospiza fortis
GGGGGGGGAGGGGGATGTGCCCAAAAAGTTGCCTGTTGATTATATTACCTGGTTAAATGAAAAATACTACCCCTACCAAGGCTTGTTGTACATGTCTTATGTACAGGTACAGAGACGCTTGCATTGGATTGATTCATTTCAGTTTCCAAGCTAATTTCCTATCTATGCTTGCTTCCTATCTATGCTTTTCAGCACCTCACAGGTATCTTCTACAAGTAAGAAATGCGAGTCTCATACATGTTTATGTCAAGGCTTTTAAAGTCACTGAAAGTGTAACCAGTTGACAAAGCTTGGTGTGTACAGTGTCCCAGTGAATGACCCTGGAGTTGGTGGATGACTGCAGGTGTTTTCCACAGATACTTTGGATCCAGAACCCTGCCTCTTCTCACCAAAATGTCTTTGAATTTCTCTCTGCATGCCTAAGATGATGCTACTTTGTATTGTTATTTGTGAAGCTGGAGTAGTTACACTTGCTGTGTAAAATGCAAACAAACAGTAATGAAGTTCAAGGAGGTTTTGGCAAGTCCCCCAGCTTGGAGCTTTGGGCGTGTTGAGTTTGTTAGCAAAAGCAATACCTGAATCAAGCTGCTGGTCCATGTAAATTCAGAATACTTTTTGTGTGTGACTGTGTGTTGGATATGCTATTTTCTTTAGGTACACAGTTTCTGGTAATTGGGAGTGGGGCTGTGGCTGAGCCTCATCCCCAATGGGCTGCAGCTGTGAGCAGCAGGTGAGCAGCATTGACAGCCATGGAGTGCTCAGGGGCACTGACCAACCACCAAAGGGAACACAGGGCACACAGGTGCAATGCATCAACATGAGGGTATAAAAGGTTGGGCTAAAGAACAAGAAGGGCTGATGCTTGAAGCCTTCTGATGTGTTATGGTGTTTCTCTGCATGGGTTGAAGCTGTCTGATATTGTATGGTAATACACTGTGTATCGTGGTTGTCTCAACTGTGATGTATGCTGTGACAACTTTTCTGCTAGTAAGTAGGAAAGTACTGCCCTCTGCAGGGTTGTCTTTTATGTTGCAATTTGTCCAGGAGCTGCTTATCCATGCAGACATCCTGATGTTTTTGGCCAACTTCCTCTTTGTTGGGAGCAATTGCTCTTAAGCTTAGAGGAGGTGATTCTTGACTACTGACCATCTTTCTTGGGTGCCTCTTCCGTCTGGGGCTTTATCCTGTGGTAGTCTCCCACAGGATAAAGATCCATGAAGAGATGCAAATCCTCTTGCCTGAAGTCTGGGGAAGCCAGGTTGCTGTTCATCCTCTTGACTGCCCTAAAGAGCTTGAATTCCACCATATTATGGTCTCTGCAGCCAAAGTTGCCCTTGTGCTTCACATTCCTCAGCAGACCCTCCTTGTTGGTGAAAACAAGATCCAGCATAGCCCCTCTCCTTGTTGACTCCTCTTTCACTTGGAGGAGCAAGTCATCATTTTAACCAATATATTCATATGTTTCCAGCCCTTTGGGATTCACTTCAAGCCAACTTCAGCAGTGAGCAATTGTAGCAAATACAGTTACAGCTGTATTTGACTCTTACCATTAAATACTTTTTTTCAGGTTCTAAACAGATATTCCTATAGGGCAGATATTTTAGTAAAAGGAATATGAAAGAGGAGAAAGCAATTACATGAAAGTCAGAACAAAGCATAGAAGAGATGAGTGAAGCAGGAAAAAAATGTCTGTCAGCCACCCTAGCGTGCTAACTTGCCCTTCAGTGGTTATTTTAGGGATCTGAGTTCTTTTTAGTCTTTGATTCTGTTGAGAGAAAACCTGCAGGAGTTCCTTTTGTTCTCTTAGCTATAACTTTAAAACTTTATTTATGATAGGTTCTAATTTTTTAATTGCTTAACTGTGCAAACTTTGTATTTATGGGGTATTTGTACATTTTTGTCAAAGTGGGCCTGTGTTCACTGATAGACTATGACCAGCACTTCATAGTACACAAGCACTTACCTGAAAAGTCCAATGAGGGAGGAAAAGGTAAGGCTAAAAAGCATTTATAAGAGATGTAATAACTTTAAAGTTATTAAGAATTATCTAAACTGGACTTTTTGTGGTTTTTTTTTTCTTTTTAACTTTAAAAAAAGCAAGAGCAATTAAAGCAATTGTTATTTTAAAATACATATATTTTTATCATATGCCAGATGTTCATTTTGCTGTTTGTCCACCAGATGCTGCTATAGCCACAAAAATAAGTGTAGATTGAGAAGTTTGGGGGGGGAAAAAGGAGGTAGTTTTATTGTCATTACAGATGACCCTTACATAATCATGATCCTGAAAAGAATGATGCATGTGCTTACATATTGTATGGGGAATAGTCCTGGTGAGTCCAATTACGCAGCTCATTTAGTGTAAAGTTGATAGCCAGCTTTCTTAGGATGGGGCTATATCAATTATGGTTGCTATTTTCTTAATTTGCTGTTCTGTTTCCATTCTTCTCTTTTATGAAGAGAAAGTAGGAAAGACAGAATGACAGAGACAATAAATATTTTAATAGAAATGTCGATTTTTTGGAGGGGCTCCCATAATGTATTATGTATTTTCTTGTTAATGAGTATAATTTTATTTAAAATTCATGTATCTTAGGTTTCTTCTTAAATTTAGTGACACCAGCAACAAATAGGCATCATTACAGTTTATGCAGAAGATGATAAAACCTCTTCCTGCAGGACAAAGTGATGAAATAAATCTGAAAACTGTGTATAAGATGGTGCCACTTTAGAGAAGCTATTTAGACTCTAATTTGCCAGTTAGTATTTTTGAAATTAAAACATTTCCAATATGTCTGAGCTGTGGTTGTTTAAAAAAAATATAACAGTTCATTTTCTTTATGGCATTGGAAATAAATGGAGCCTTTGTGTTTGCAATTCTAGAAAACGAATCACTTTTTTAATGACTGGATTTTCCTGCCAGCTTGGAATTTGCCGCATGTGCATTTTATTTTGAAAGCCTAAAGAGTGAAATCATTTGCTGTCGTTCATGCAGATGGGGTAGATTGGCTGAGGTGTCATTTGCAAAATGTGCACTTTCATCATTCAAGTTTGAAGGGGATCATTACAAAAATGTAATAGAAACTCAGGACTGATGGAAGTGAAGGGCTGGGGTTGAGCATCTGTGTCACAGTCTAGTGTCATAAGAGCCTGGACCCAAACTTAGATGCTTTGGAGTTTTCTTCCATCATGTTTTGTTATGTTAGGAAATACTAAAATACCTCCCCCAACCAGAGAAACTTGTGGTAGTTCTCTTGATAGCCAAGTTGACAGATTATGTGGGTTTTTTTCCTCCTTTGTTTATAAATGTGGGCCCCTTGTGAAATATCAAAGCTCTTGACTGATGTAACAGCCAAGATCGATATAGTTGTGTTTACTCATTTACGGAAGGAGTGAAATCTGATGTGAGTTAGAACCAGAGCAACTATATTTTAATTTTTCCCCAGTGGGACAAACTACATACTCTGGAATTTTGTGGTTTGTCATAATGTTCAGCAGCAGTTGTGCCAGTGTTGAGGCATCCCCAGGACATGATGGTGCATGACAGATGTAAATAAAAAGCTAATTTGATTCACAGCATTTTTAAACTGCATTCTGAAAATGGTTTTGTTGTAACTTCCAAATTTTAAATGTGGTCAGAAGTTATCCTTTTTTTTTTTTTAGCTTAAATGTTAGTTTTAGGTTTTTAAGTGCAGGTAAACAGATATTCTCAAAATCGCATTTCTCCTACTTGGGTTATGGCTCGGTACTTGGAGTATTTGGGAAATAGGAAGGGTTTCTCAGCCTATCAGGGCAGGATGGAGATGCAGCTCAGATCCCCCAGTCATCAGCATCGCTGGTACAGAAACCAGTTGTTGGTTCTGGCTTCTCAGCTTCTTCTGCTTTGCCTGATCATGCCATCACTTTTCTCTGCTGTCACTCTGTAAAGTTTTGTAGTGAAGTTTTTCTAGCTGGCCAGACCCTCAATATCTGCTTCTCCAGACGTGAGATCCTGCTCTAGAGTTTGTCAGGGAGGACTCACCAAAATCCCTTTCTGCTGCACACCGAGGGAATGCAGAAGAGAAATGAAAAAGTAACTGCAAATGTACAGTGGCTTCATGCTGATGCCAACTCTCTATGATGTTTACTTGAACTCAGACCTTCTAGTTTCTGCTTGTCATCCCAAATGATGCATGTGTACTTCTTCAAATTCTGTTACTCTTTTCCACCAAGTGCTCTGCATTTTATCCTGATGTACTAAGGAAAATTTTTATATGCGTATAAACACTTCTGTTTCTTTGTCTGTTACTCTGTTTCTTTATTAGTATTTTTTCTAAACTGGTCAGATTTATACCTTTTTAACAGGCACAATCACAACAATGATTGAAATCTGGTGAGTTTTGAAACTGTTGTCAGATAAGTAGGAAAAAGACCGGTAACTTCCCTGACAAGGGCAGGGGTTACAACATAAATTCCCCTCTTACTAGTGATGGGAGAGAACACTCATTCAGAAATCAGTCTATGAGAAAAAAAATCTCCTAGTAAATCTAGGGCACTAATGGGTGAAAAATCAAACTGTTACTTCCAGTGCTTAAAAAAAGCAACCTATTTCCCTGTACCGTAATTTCATTTTTTTATGGGATGGAAATTTGATTCCATAAGTTGAGCATATAATTTTTGACATTTCCTGACAAATAGCTGGCATATTTGATGCAAATGTAGCTGAAAACCCATTTCCTTATTTACTGATACTGTATGGAAAATACAGACTAAAATACAAACTATAAATTAAACACAACAGAATTTTTGTGGCAAGTTACCTGCTTTGTGCTATGTGTTCATATGCAGACTTCTCCCTTTCTGGGACATGCTTTTCTTTGTCTCCAGTGAGCCTTATTTCCCTTGTTATATGTGGCCGAGTTTGTATCTCATTAGGAAAGCCACAGGATCCATGGGGAAAGATTTTCTATTTCATGTACATGTATATCACTGTTGTGATTGTTCTTTGTTAGCCCATAATCAAGTTTAATTTAAATGCAGTTTCTAAGTAGCATATTGTTAAAAATTTATTAAATTCAGTGGTTAAAAAACTGTTTTCTTCCTCTTTGTACTTTGTCTGTGATTTGGTATGAAATAAACAGGTGGTTGTGGCTAGTTGGGCAGGTTGTACTCACCTTCACAGCATTTCTTCTGAGAAGAGACTTGCAACAATAACCCCCCCCCAGCCCTAAAATATGTGGCTTCCTTTTGGGCTATATATTTTTCCTACTCTGTTTCCTCTAAGACAACATGGGTGTCCTTTAAAATTTCAATGGAGATATGGACTTAAAAGAAGAATGAACCTGTGGCAGGGTGTTCATTTTCAGTGCTGCTGTCCTCATGGCCATAAAACTGTACCCTTTCTCTTTGTAAATTATGTTTCCTCTCTCTCAGGATTGCCATATAGTTTCTTTCAGCATTTTTTTCCTAGCAGAACTGGGGCATATATGTGCTATGATTGTTTGCATTGCCCTTTTGAATTTGAAGGCTTATTACAAGTTATTTTCTTCTCTTATCCTCTATAGCTTCTGATTCTGTGTAATTTGTCCCGAATGCAGATGCTCTTCCAGAAGAAGGAAATTTTTACTAATGCAGTGGCAGTGAATATCTTGTTAAAAAAGCTTTTGTGTGGACTTGGGAATTTTGGAGCTGAAAGAGAGACCTGTAGAGCATTGCATATAGAATAGGCATAGTCTAGGGAAATGCAAAATCCACCCACTTCCTTGTAAGTGTGTAAAATCTAAGTTATAATGGATCCACTTGTGGGTCCCCCCAGGACAAATATAAAAGAGAAATAAGTACACTTAACTCTTGTTCATTTTTGATGGTCTGACTCAGCCTGGCTTACTTGTTTATTCATCCAGAGAGCCTCCAAATGTTGACAATATTTATTAGATTGAAGCAGTTAGAGATTAAAGGAAAATGTAGAACTTTCTAGTCCTTGCCCTCACCAGGACTATCATCAATAACTCGTAATTTTTTAAAATTTATTTTGCCCATCGCATATCTAGTAAGTCCAGTTTGGCCAGCTTTTTGTCTTGTACTTTCTAAAAGCAACACAAGCAGACAAAACAGGTTTACAGTCATCTCCTCCTTTTTGACATGAAGTAAATAAGGTTTCTAACCCATAACACAGTATGGAAACTGTTTTGAAACAGAGCAGCCAGAGATGGCAGCATTCACCATCCTAATGCAGCTTGACTTTTTTTTTAACACTTCAGCAACTTGAAGGAATGAATGATGTAAAAATTTTAGCCTCCACTGAAAAAATACAGTGCAAACTAGAATGCCTGTCCCCCATGGATATGAACAGATATAAAACCTGATTGTAAAGGTTTAAAAATTTGAAAGGTAGAACAAAAGAAGAGCACACTATATTTCTTTTAAATTCTGCTTCTAAAGCCACTGTTTTGAGTTTTGGAGCCTAACTAATGATTTTTGAGTGCTTTGCATTGGGAACATCTGTTGGCTTTTGTCCTGTCACAGTAGGTAAGTGAGTAGAAGTTGAAATTGCTGATCTTTCCATTTTCTGATCCTGAGAGAAAAGGAAAGGGAACATTTCAGTATGCATCACCTATTTTCAGGCTGTTTTCCCCCAACCATACAGTTGGTGTATGTCAGTGCTTTTCTTACAGTCTAGGTGCAGCACAAGCTATTTTTTCCCAATTAAGGTTTATTTTTCTGAAGAGGTGGCTACTACTACTGGAAATCCCAACTCTAATTTGGCAAAGATAAAAATAGTCTTTTTGCTGTCACAGCTTCATGAAACTATTGTGACAAGGCATGACTTGGTTTAGATAAAAGGTGAAATCTGTGAGACTGGCTCAGTCTCACAGATTCAGTGCATCCTGGAGTACTGGGGAATAATCCAGAAGGATTTCTGCCATGTGTAGTAGATGGGGTGTAATTTATACAATTAACTTCTTAACAGAATATTGAGCCATATCCTTATTGTTCCTTGGCCTTTTTGGAGAGTGGAATCCCTAGGGGTGTGTGTGAAAATTTGCTGTAACTGGACCAGAGCACTAGATATGAAATTCTCCCTGACCTGTTCAGGTGTGTAGTCCTGTGATGGATCAAAACTGGTCTCAGTTATTTATGTTGTGGTCCAGGGGAAAAATTCAACATTGGTCATGTCCATTGATGCTGTTGCCTTTGTTGCAGATGACCAAGATCTAGCTCAGGTTTCATTGCTGCCTGAGGTGCCCAAAACTGCCTTTTCTAGGAGGCAAAAAATGTTTAGCTCTGCCAGACCCATGAATGGGACATGGCCTTTTTTTTTTTCCCCAGGTATATAGTGGAAAGCCACAAGTAGTCTAGTTTAAAAAAAAACCAAAAAACCCCCACATTGCCCTGTGATAGCAACAGTCAATCTGTGTACCTATGGTCAGAGATGTAGGTTATCCACAACATAGCATTGCACTTCATTTTCCCCTGGAGACAGGGAGAAAGATTCCTTCTATCCTGAGCAAGGCAAATGGTCCAACCCAGTGAGTGCAGGGGCCCCTTCACCCAGGGACAGGATGCAAGAGGACAACCATTGCATCTGGTTGAAATTAGAGGGAAAACAGAAAAGATGTGGTTCTTTCCCCTGCCCCCTCCCCACCCCTCCCAGTGTAATGGAATTTAGGGAACATGGTCAGGTTGTTAAAGTAGAGCAAGTTTGTAGTGTAAAAAGAACATTTGCAGTCCTGTGATATGGGACAAGGAGTGAGTCCTGCAGGCCAGGCCACTTAATAACTCTTCAATGCTTTTCTGCTGTTCTGGGGTATTAAAAAGAAGAGAGGATGTTTATGTATAGGTCAGTCTTCTTCTCAGGGACTGGCAAGAGTGTGTAAAGGACTGTCCTTCTTGGTAGGAGTGTGTAATAGTCAAGATTCACAACCACATAATATTTCCAGATATTGTTTGAAACACTGTTCATTGCAGTTTACTGCAACATTCTGGAAAGCTTCAACATCAGTTCAGACTTAGTGTGTTCCTAGTCATGCTTGGGTTGTGGCCCAAGACAGATTACACACAGGAAGATGACAAACATAAAACTGATCAGTTGATAAAGGCAATGAGAAACAAAAGCACCCTGTGGAATCAAAATGAGTCCAAGGTATGACATGCATTAAGAAACAAGGGCTTGTAGCAGTGTAAGACTCAGCTCACAGCTACCCACTCCTGCAAATAGAACCTTTGTCCACCAAATGACTGTGACAACTCTTAAAACATAAAAATGAAAAGAGTCTTCTGCTGTGTGAAACCCCCTTCCTTGCTTTACCTAGCAACTGTCCCACCTTTCTAACCTGAAGGTGCTAGGTCTTTTTCTCCCTCTGCTTCTCAGGGTGTGGGTACTGATAAGAGCTGTTAAGAATACTTGCAGGTGACACCTTTTGTTCCCTCTCCTGCATGTGGAGGCATGTGACAGAACTCCCCCAGTTTGCTGCCAGTGATGTGTATTTTTAAAAGAGCATCTAAAAAGTATTTATGGCTTCAAATGTGATGCTGGATTGAGCAGCAGTCAACCATTTTATTAGTTCTACTCTCCCCAACAGGTAGATATATAGTAAGACTGGCTATTGAATTTACACTGTCTGTGTTAATTCTGAATTTTTCTGTATCAGACTTACTGCTGTGACTACAACTTCCAACAGGTTTACACCTGCTTTTGTACCTTACCCTGCTCTTCTCTATAGTTGAGGGACTTGACAGTAAATGATGTTTAAGCCTTGGTAGCCGTGATGTGTTCATGGATGGGCATGTCAGTGTGGGGATGCAATTCAGGTGAAAGTAACCTGGAGGTGCTGGGGTTTCTTAAAGATCACATGTGAGTCCCTTGCTAATGGAAGGAGGAGGTGCAGCTGGAGAATGCTGGTTTTTGCTGTTTTTTTTCAAATGCCTCCTTGGATATTGGTGACAGAGCACTCATTTTATCTGAATGCATAGTGCTGTCCTATGCCTTCACAAAGCATCTGTCTGCAGAAAGGCTGGGGAATAATCCTGGTTGGATTGATGTGGTTTTGGCTATTGCTGGGATTGTGGTCTGTTCTTGGTGTGAGAAAGGCAATGTAGTCATCCTCTAGGCTGATGTCTGAAGGGCAGATCCTTGGTGTTTCCATTCTCCTCCTCTTCCTGAAGTACAGTAAGATTCTCTACACAGGCTGCATGCTCTATGGTGCCTTTATTCATCTCTGAAGCTCCCAAATATTTTACCTTCTGTGTCTTCCCGTCTCCCATAAAGCTGTAGACATTTTTTTTGTTTGTTTTAAAAATTGTTTTAACATTAATTTGGCACAGATTTTAAATCTGTTACAAACCTCACAATGGAATCAGGCATTTCCTCAACTGTGTGCCAGTTTCTGGAGACTATGATGTGTGCATCTGACTCAGAGAAAGATGCCTAGTTCTGGGACCATACAATACATCAGGCTACTATCTCAAAATGGTGAAATGGTATTGTGAGCTTTTGAGTTTTTGAAAGGTTGTGTGTAGCGTAGGGTGTGATGGACAAGTGGGGATGGAATCACTGTCAAAGTGAATCAGCAGCCAGCTCCATCTTGAGGGGAAGATACTGGCAGACTTTAAATGCTGAAGTCAGTAAGCAGGTGGAGAAAAGAGTCATGAAAATACTAATGAAGGGATGTTTATAGGGCTGTTTAGGTTCTAGTGAAATACCAGAATTTAACTAGAACGTTACATGGAGAGGATTCAGCCCTTTAATCATGTCAGTAAAAATGACATGGGTCTTGAGGCAAAAGCTTTCAACCTAAAACAGAAACAAGGGAAAGGACAGTATGTGATTGGGTTAGTATTGCTCATATTTATGAGTTTCAGTTAGCAGCATCCTGTAGATGTGTTTTCTCTTAAAGAGACATTGTAAAGGAAAAGGGGTATTTTCTGAAATGTTTTGAGACTTCATTCATTTACCTATTGTGTAGGTAACTTTCTAGCATCTATGTGTCACATCATGACTAAACAGGATACTGCAGACCTGTGGATCAGCCCTATTTGTCTTTTCCTGTATTTCATTGACTGCACAGAGGGGGTGTGTATGCTGGGAAGTTCAGATCGAAAACTTGTTCTGTAGCTTGGTTGGAACACAGCCCTCAGTAAGCACTCAGTATTTCACCACAGGTGGTGCATGCAGCTAGTGGTTGGCAGGTTGGTTTGTAGTTCCATCATCTTCCATTACCTCCCTTAGAAGACCAGTAAGGGCATTATTCTGTTTTTCCAGTGTTGTGCAAAGCAAATATTGGCTTTGACAGCTGTCACCTTAACATCCTGTGAGTGTACAGGCTACTGAGTTAGGAAGGTTGAGGAGATAATGTGATGTGCTCTGTTCCCTAATCAATAAAGTAATCCACAGTTTAACTGCTCTAAGGCAAAGAAAAAGCATTTTAAACCTATACATTATTTATTTTTATTAAAACATTTCAGTGGCACCATCTTTTTGTGTTTTACTTGAAATATCATTTGGATCCCATTTTTGTGAAAGGCTTTATTTGAAGCTTTTTTTCAGACTTAATAGATTAGTTTTAGTAGTGAGCCAGTTGGAGTTAATCAATGGAGAACTGTACAGAGGTTCTCTAAGCTAGGCTGGATTTGAAGGGTTTAATTTTAATCATAGCCTGAGAGCTACAGCTGCTTCATGTTTGTTTAGTAATAGAGTTGATGAGCAGCTAATTTGAAAGGAAAGCTCAAGCACAGGTGTGAAATTCCTCATGGGTGTAAGAGAACTGGCCTTGAATGTAGGAAGATGGTGCTGAACATATTGCTCTACAGTAAGGCAAAGAGATTCTTGTTTAAATATTTCTAAATTAGCACACATGACATAAATCCCTTGACTCAAACATCCTTCACCTTTTTATCGTAGCATTTAAGGGATCATCCAGTATGTCAGAGACCAGGATATGATATCCTACTCTGTCTGGTTTTGAGTATGTACCTTCAGGTTCCAGGATTTGAGTCCTAGTGAGAATAGTGCTCTTTAATTTTTTCTATATGATGCTGTTCAGGTTGCCTGTAAAAACTAATAGCAATTTGATTTGAGGAACACCATTTACTACTGTCCATTCTATATACATATAGAGGATACAGAGATATTAATCCTCATCCGGTCTAGTTGTCTTCATGCACCTTGTGGGGAGGGAGGCTGTGACTCCTGAAGAAAAGGCAGAATTGAAAACACCTTCTCTGGCATTTCCTACGCACCAGGTTACAAGCTCTGTGGGCTGTGTGTTTAGTCCTACCAAACGCTACTCTTTGTAAGGTTCTGATTTTTGATCTGTGTCATACTTGCTGGGATTACTGTTGTGCTCCTGTAGCAGTTGCTGCAAGTGATGGCTCAGAGATGAGAATATTGGCTTTGACAGCTGTCACCTTAACATCCTGTGAGTGTACAGGCTACTGAGTTAGGAAGGGTGTGGAGCTAATGTGATGTGCTCTGTTCCCTAAGCCACAAAATTGCTAAGCCATGTAGCAGGTGAAGGGGCTGCCACTCACAGGTACTGCTGTCAGTGTTGAACACTGCTGCAGTTAGTGTTTGGGTGATTTCCATGGAGCAGGATTCCCTAGGATGGCAGGATGTGTGAGACAGGTGTTGTAACGCAATTGCTATTGCAATGTTGAAGTTCTTATATGCATCCAGTCCCAAAGCTACAGTTTACAACAGGATAACATGGAGGAAAGAGCTGGAGGACATTCAATAAAATGTCAGGAGAAGTTTAAAATCGTCCTAGAAGATTTTGACCAGAATGTATGTATAAAAAACAGAGCTGGTTCTCTAGTTCTGCAATGTAGGGACAAACTCATGTTGGGGAAAGTATTCTCTGAATTCAAGCGAAAAGCAGGAAAATACTTAACACATTAGGTATTTTAATAACCTCTGCATTTTCTTGATCAGATCATAAGCAAAAATATTCTCCATTGCTATTGTAGTAAAAATTTCCTGTGTGCTCCAAAATGATGGGCCCAGTCTTGGAGGTTCAATGTAATCACCAGACTGCTGTGATGAAAAATCAGTTCTTTGGCTTCTGTGAATTAATTAAACAATTAGGTTCTTAAAATAGTTTATTATTAGTGAGGAATGTTAGCAGCATTTCTGTTAGGTAAGTAGATGTTAGTGTAGCTCTTATTGCAGACAGTATGTGAAATGAAGGCATGTAGAGACGTACAGATATTTTGAGACTATGCAAGTCAGTGATGAGGTGAGGCAGTGATGCAAAATGTCTTGAATTTACTCTTCTGTGAAGCAATCAGATTCACTGTATTTACTAGTGCAAAGTAATGCAAATCCTTTTGGGGTTCAATGGACATTATTATTAGCTGTATTTGAGATGGAGATCAATGAGGAGAGAGACATACTTTTTCAGTTAAAGGAACCTGAGTTGCTGCTGCTGCTAACTGACTCAGTTAAAAATACTTTCCTGCTCTGTAAGAGAAGTTTCTATGATCTGAAACACGTTTAGATACTTTTATAGCTGTGGATTACTAAGGTGAATCATGGATTCCACACTGCTTTAATATTGTCCAATTCTGATGGAAGAGGGAATTTTTTTTCCAGCTCTCTTGATATTTCTGGTTGTCATGGTTATTGTACTGTGACAAAATTGATTTCATTTCACAGAATTTTCTTCATTTTACGAAAATGGAGAAACTGATTTTGCTGATATTTTAGTTTTGTAATGCCTGTCTTTGTAAGAAGAAACGACAGTGTTGTGAAAGGCTTTGGATGCAGTAGTATGAATAACATCCTGTGCCTGGAAGGCATTGTGAGCCACTGGAATCAATCCAAGAACCTTATCAAGTACAAGGAAACAATGAAATGAAACCCATTTATCTGAACCTACAGTACAAATGGACACTCAATTTAACCCTGCCAATGCCACCACAGCAGCAGGAGAAAGTTTTAGGCTTCTTCCCTTCTAGTTTCTCTTGTATTCTGTGTGATGCTAGGCTTTTGACAGAGGGAAGGTGTGTGCATCTCTATGCGCAGACATGCATGTGGATGTACTCTACAAGCCATTTTCTGTTTCAAATAGAAAAATCAAAACTTTGTTTTTAACTAAGGTTTAGAGAACTAATATACCCACATGCAAAAAAAGATAGTTTTTCATGTGGTTTCTGACTCCTAATATAAAAATCCAAACCCAGTCTCTGACACAGTCCCTGTCTGTATGACTTGCCTTAAAGTAGGAAAGACTAGATGGAGTTTGTGTTTTGAAGGATTATCTGAAAAGCAGTTTTGGCTTCAAATGTGATGTAAGATTGAGCAGCAGGCATCCATTTGATCTGTTCTGCTCTCTCCCACAGGCAGATACATACTAAGACAATATTGAATTTACATTGTCTGTTTTTGTTCTGCATTTGTCTGTAGCAGACTTACTGCCATGACTGCAACTTCTAACAGGTTGACTGTCTGAGTATTTGCCTACTTTTGTGTCTTACTCTCCTAATGTCTGAGGTTGATAAAAGTGAGAGTAAGTTAAGTGTAGGTTAGTTTGGATATGACTTGCAGTGACTGTGCTCTCATAAAGCCCCAAACATACAGATAGGTTTTTTGACACAATGCAGATGCTTTTCACTGTGCTATTGGTAATTGCTTGGCTAGAGGCTTCAGAATCTGGGATTTTTTTTAGCTATGATTAATACAAAATTAATAAAAGTGAGTTTTATATTAGCTTTTATTAGTACTTGCATTCTAGGATCATTTTACTGCCTGATAGTGCTGCAAGAAGAAGAGATTGTTTTATTTTAACTTGTTTTCATTGAGTAAGAGTCCACTGTGGTCCTGGCAACTTGCTCTAGTTCACCCTTCTTGAGCATGCAGGTTGGACTCAAGGGATAGGATCTCAAGAGATCACTGCAGAACTTAATGATTCTTGGACTATAAACAAGAGGCCAGAGAAAGTAACTATGGATTATGTTATAATGAGTAAGTTTAGTTTAAATTCAATCATAAAATAATAGTGATTTTATCAATTAGAGGAGAGGATATGAATGTACTACAGTACAGTCAGCTGTAGAATCATAGAATCATTAGGATTGGAAAAGACCCTCAAGCTCATCAAGAGTAACTGTAAACCTAATTCTGTCAAGTTCCCTACAAAACCCCAAATGCCACATCTACACCTGTTTTAAATACCTCTGGGGATTGTGACACAGCCACTTCCCTGAGCAGCCTGTTTCAATTCTCAGTAATAGTTTCAGTGAATTTTTTCCTAATATCCAATCTAAACATCCCAGCACAACTTTCTATTGTCCTCTCAGCTGATACTTTGGAAAAGAGGCTGTTGCCTACCTTGTTACAACCTCCATTTAAGTAGTTATGGAGAACAGTAAGGTTCTGCTGAGCCTCCTTTTGTTCAGGCTAAACATCTCCAGAGCTCAGGAACTTGAATGAGAACTTAGGAGAATGATAGGTATTTAGCTGGATGAAGCACCTGGAGAGAATTTAGAAATTCTCTCAGCACTGCCTGTAAATGTATATGAAATGTAATTAATGTAAGTGGAAATCAGAAGAAAAACTAACATCTTTTAGGATGGAGTTT
>NW_005054297.1:16503683-16537786 GCF_000277835.1 Geospiza fortis
ACCTTGGGTAAGTCTTTACTCATTTGTGTTCACATATATGATTCTGATGTGAACATTGGCAGAGAAATAGCTCATTTTTTTTTCCAAATCAGTACCAGTAGGCAAGTAGGCTGTTGGGCATTACAGGTTTGTTCTATCATTTTCACAGTTTAATGAACGATATAATTTTGATCTGGTAACATCTACATCTGTGATTTTAAATGTGACTTCTTTAGAAAGCAAAATAGCTATAGCAAGAATTTAATTGTCCCTGCTCTAGTAGTTAGTATTTAGAATGGCTTATCTTACTGTGTAATAAATTTTGAATAGACAATGGGAAGATGAGGTTTTCTTATTTTGTTTCTTGGTTATGACCAGATCATAAACACTTGCAATGGGGATTTACGCATGGAATAAAACACCTAAAATTTTTGATGCACATGAGAAAAATGCTATGTATCCATAGATCGCCTGGATCCAATTACAAAAATTACTGAAAGATCTGCATGCAATTTCAGATGTTCACAATTTTGTCTGCTCAAAGTAAGCACTAAATGCAAGAAATGTGTCCGATGATGCAGCCCTGCGTAGCATGTCTATAACTACAGGTAAAGCTACGTGGTGAAAAAAGGTTGTAATATGATGTAAATCAAGCTAAATGCTGAATATGTTCCAAATGAAAGTATTTGGTGAAGGAAATAACATGGTGTGTCTAAGGAATATGCTGTAAATGCCATTTTTGGGGTTGTTCTCTCTTGCTAATACGAAAAGAAGGATCCATAATGGTGAAGTGTCCAAAGAAATCTAGCCTGTAAAAGTACTTTGTGACCTGTGACAAAGTGATCTTGGGAGACTTCCAAATGCCCTCCCAGCTGCTGTTGCACTCCCGCTTCTCAACAGTACCATACTGATGCCATGGTTTAGTTGAGGTGTTGGGACACGGGTTGGCCTCGATGATCTTGGAGGTCACTTCCATCCTAGCCATTCTGTGATTCAGTACACAGGAATTAAAAAGATGGAAAAACTTGTGGCTGAGATAAGGATGGGGGACCACTTACCCATTACCATCATGGGCAAAATAGACAGCTTGAAAAAAAGGACAAATATAATACCACCTTTCCCTGTCCCCTTTGTCAGGCTCAACTTCACTCCATTCTCCTACCCCTTCCCAACCCACAGAGATGCAGGAGGGTGGGGAACTGGGTTACAATCAGTCCAGCACAGTTTGTCTCTGCTGCTCCTACCTCCTCCATATACTTTTCTGTCCTATAGGCTAAGGTTCTTCAGTAACAGATTATTGCTCCAACCTGGAACCTTCAAGGGCATCAGTTCCTGCCAGTAGCTTGTTCCAGCAGGGGTTCTGCATGGGCTTCAGGGCACATCCACCCACTGTAGAGTTGCTCTTCATGTGCTGCAGGGGCCACCTGCTTCACCCTGGTGCTTTTTGTAGTTTGAAGAGAATTTCTACTTTAATATGGTCTTCTGGGAGATTTCTGCTCCAGCCCTGGAGCATTTTTCCTTCATTCTTCCTTGTCTTTGTGGGATTTTTTTTCTCACTTCTCTGGCTTATAATTAATGTGGGATTTTTTTTTTGTCCTTTCTTAAATAAGTTATCACAGAGGTGGCCCCAGCTTGTCTGATATCCTCAGCTGTGTCCTGCAGTGGGTTTGGAGCTGGCACTGGTTTCTCCTCACACCCCTTGCTATGTGAAACCAATACTGACCATCTCCTCAAGCCTCTGAAATCTGCAATAAAACCAAAGCAACTTGGAAGAATAGCCTGAAAAAAATTGTTGAAAGAGCAATACACTGAACTACTGAACTATATTAGAAAAATAAGGATATAAAATGCTTTCTCTGGTCCTTCTTACAGTTTTTGGCATTAATCAGTTTCAGTTAATTTCTAGACTGGCAAAAGTAATAGCTGATTTTATTTGTTTTTATATGCAGGTATAGTTTTGACTTACTTTATGTAACACTCTCAGAAATTCACGATTTGTAGTCTCTTCAAGTTTGGGATATTCTCTCTCTCGTGCTGTTAGTTTGTGGCACTTGAACATATAGCAATAGTAATAAGATGAAGGACTTGAGTTTTCTTAATTTGAAAGCTATTACTTTGCAAATGAAGTTCCATTCCCATCCCGGTAACTTGTTTTGTAGATGGGAAGCAGCTGAGACCACTGTAAGAATGGCCACAAACACAATATGTCGTATGTATTTTCCCAAACATACTGCATATTTAAAAAAAAAATCATCCTTTTGGTAATATGTTTTGATGACAGTTGATTTTAGAAGGCACTTAAAACTAATACAGGCAAACAGTGAGGATTTCACACTGTCATTTGGATAAGCTCTGTTTGGCAAGGCAGTTATCATACTTGTGTGTCCTAACACTTTGAAACATGGCTTTGGTCTCTTATCTACTTAAAGTAAACTCTAGTTTAAGAATTGCTTTTCATGCAGTAGTACTATGTATACAAATTCTTTGCTAAAGGGAATAGTTGGTATTCTCAGAAGGATTACCCCCAAAAGTTCTTCAAGCTCTGTCCTGTGTTATGACATATCTGTTTTTTCAGTTGTGGGAGTAAACTGAAATGTTTGGGCAATAGTTTATTTTTCAGAATGACTTGTGAACCTGAACTATGTTTAAAAAAATCCTAAAAATCACTTGTTACTTCTCTTTCTGACCTTCAGGTAAATATACTGAAGACATGCACAGATATATTAAGAGGCTTTTAACAGATATCTTAAAGTACTATTTTGCAGGTTTTCTCTTACCAACAAGTCAGTTTCTCCAAACTCAATGATTGAGACAGAGGTATTTCCTTTTCTCTTTTATCAAGGTAGGTGGAAGTGATTAGAGCAAATTCTGTCATCAGTTCCTAGTATTATGCTTTTATCTGGAGTCTTTAATAGGTTGGTTGTGTCAGCGCACACTCTAGGTCAGCCCTTGATCTCTGCAGGCAGCCATAGGCCACCCATGTGCTCAGAGAGATGAGGTGGGGTAGAAAGGTTTTTTGAGACTGACACAACATTGCGAGCTGTTACCATGTCTGATATTTGCCCTGAATTTTCAAGTTTAGGAGTAATTGCAATCAGAGCTTTAATTTTAATTGAAACTTAAAGAATTCTAGTTCCTGGTTCCAAGTTAATTCCATGTGTTGATATTGCTGCTGACCGTGTCAGAGGACCACATTCCTCCTTTGAGTCTGGAGTCACACCTGTCACACCTTTTCAAAGGTAGAGAATTTGCCATGTTGTCTGTTCAGAACTGTAGATCTCTAGAGAAGATAGAGTTTCTGTAGCACTGCAGAGGATCCCTGAAAAGGGAAAAGGTGCTTTGATTCCATGTAAGATGCAATGTACCTTACAGCTATATGTACTGTCACATGATGATTCCTGAGCTGGGGTCCAGGACAGGAGGAGGTGCGTTATCTGCCTTTCTTGTGAATTTTTTTCTTCAGTGAGTATTAAATCTTGAATATAAGTTAAGAAAAACTCATTATGTTGGCATATTGCTGAAAGCAATACAAGACAAGAAAAATAAATGTTAGAAAAAAAGGGAACTTGTGCAAGACTTGTCTTTGAAATTGCATTTACAGTAAAATTCCTGCAGCTCAGTATTCTGCAGCTGACTACTCCAGTTACCTTTCTATTAACCTACAGGTAACTTCTGTCAGAAAATCAAATGGGGAAGAATGAATGTTTAGAAATAAATCAATTTTAAAGATTGATTGTTTGTACTCATCACAAGTTAAGTAAATAGACCATCCATTTCCAAGTCAGTCTTTTGGGTATTTGCATTTAGGCAAACATTAGTTACAGGTTATTGGTATTAGTAGTTGAAGTTCAACACTGTACAAAATGTTTTAGCAACAAGGACAAAAAAGTTTCTTTACATGTTTACCATGTGGATAGAAAGTTCAGATAAGAGGATAAATGAGTTATATTGAGAAGCATTGTAAATGAAATTAAGGGCTACTGCTTTAGAATTTTATGATTTACTTTAGATTTTTATGTCTGGTTCAGTTGTAACTTTTTTCTGTTCAAGGGTGCTGTAAGATACAGAAAGAAGGGCAGATATTTATGTGAGCTTGTGAAAGATAAATGATAAATATAATGTTGTTCATAACTTTCATCTGCTTGCAGCCCACTTTGTCAAATATATATGTATTTGCTAGGCTTCAGCATTCCTGGACCAATTTCAGCCAACCTGTGATAGGAGGCAATTTAAACAAATGGAGACAAGCAAGCCACAGTAAACATGGTATAGATGCAGCTTCTCTTCCAAATTTGTGATTTACAGCCAGTACCAGAAGATACCTAAGGTGATAAAGGGAGGAAGGTACAGTCTTCAGTAAAAGTGATCCAGGACTCTAGATGAAAGGCGATTTCCTTTAAAGACTAAAAATTTCAGTTCAGAGCTAATTCTTGCAAGGCATGTGAAAAATTCTCTTGTTGCTTTTTATTTCATAAGACTTTTTCTTTTGGAAATGGATTATTCTCAGAACAGCCTTCTTCTAGTGCTGTAGCTATCCTTGGGACTATACTTGGAGCTGCTAAAATAAACAAATGTGGATTTTTAAAAGATTTGGTTACTTAAACACTGGCACTTTATTTTCTGCCAGGGATTTGGACAGTCCCATAGCATATGTAACAGAGCATTCCTGTCAGAGTTAAACACTGCCAACATTTGCTTATGCTGGCAATCCCAGCTGTGTGCTTTCAAAATGGAGCACACGGTGGGCCAAATTCTGCTGCCTTTGTTAGATAATCAGCTCTGGGCCAACAGATAGGAATTGATAAAAGGGTTTTCAGAGTTGAATGCATGAACTGCTGCAACTTGATCACCAAGTCACAGTTCTGCTGCTGGAGCCTGTGTCCATTTGTCTTTGGATGTGATTGATGTGAATTAGGCATAAAAGAGCCTGGAAAATGCACCCTCACCATTTATTCAGTGGCAATTATTCTAAACTGTTTTAGTAATACAAGCAGGATTTTGTGAACTATTAACAATTTGAGTTAATAGATGTTTAAATCTCCCAAGGGTACATAATTAAGCCATTTGAGGAAACTGCATAGACAATGCAGCAGGCCACAGGTGGTCTCTGGACTCTGTGCTTCCACAGCTGACTATCTCTGAAAACAAACAATAAAAGGGGTAATATTTTTGTAAGTGCAGGCACACCGACAAGCTGTTAATATTGTATCTTGATGCTTGTGTAAGACAACTTTATTTTGTCACTAAGTGATCACCTGCATAGCTTAGATCTTGGGTTACAGCTGTGATAATGAACAGGTACTGCATAGCTGCTGTTGCCCACTCTGTCTGCGCACTAATTTATCCTGTGGTAATTACAGAATGAACCATACCTATATAAAGGATAACGGTATGGATCACAGTCTGATAACAACTAGCTCTGTGAAGACCTCCTTCTCTTTATCCCAAGTCCTCCATACCTCCTTTTGCTTCACTGAAGGTGTTCTGCTACTTAAACTTTGTGCAGTATAGATTGAGCTTCACCTCCTGCAATCAAAGAAAGCCTATTCAGCCTATCGAAGTCTTCAAAAGGTCACTTAAAAAGCAGTACTTGACAAACTGAGCTCAAGCAGTGGTTGCTTCTGATTTATTAGTTTTCACAGCAGTCTGCTGCTACACTCTTAGTTTTCTCCTAGGCATTGTTTGTTGCTTGACTCTGAGGCATGAATGGATCGTGAACAGCCCTCCTGAGAAGGATTTGGGGGTGCTGCTGGAGGAGAGGCTGGACATGGCTCAGCCATTTCACTTGCAGCCCAGGAGGCCAAACGTGTTCTGGGCTGCATCCAAAGCAGTGTGAACAGCAGAGAGAGGGAGTGGGTTCCACCCCTCTGCTTTACTTGTGTGAGATGCCACTGGGAGTACTGAGTCCAGTGAAGTCATCAGCAAGGGAAGGATGTGGACCTGTTGGACTGGGTTAAGAGGAAGACCGTGGAGATGATAAAGTGATGGAGCACCTCTTCTATGAAGGCAATCTGAAAGAGCTGCGCAGTTTTCAGCCTACAGAAGAAAAGGCTTTGGGAGGGACCTGATTGCAGTCTCTCAGTGCTTGAAGGAGCCTTACAAGAAATGAAGAACAAACGTTTTAGCAGGCTTTTGCAGTATGACAAAAGGTTATAAACAGAAGAAGGGTTGATTTAGATTAGATCTAAGGAAGAAGGCTTTTACCATGAGGGTGGTGAAACACTGGAACAGGCTGCCCAAAGAGATGGCAGATGCTCCATCCTTGGAAACATTCAAGATCAGATCAGGCGTGGCTCTGAGAAGTCTGGTCTACTGGAAGATTTCCCTAGTCAGTGCAGGAGGGTTGGTGTACATGACTTTTAAAAGTGCTTTCCAGTCCAAACCCGTTGTATAATTCTATGTTTCAGAAAGCAAAAGATAAATCCCCTAATTTAGCTTGAGGCACTGCTTTTAGAGTATGGTACAGGAATGTGCCTGTAAGTGCATGCATGCACCCACATCCTGTAAGTATGTGCAGGGCACGACTTGATGCGAACTCTTTACCAATTTAAGATTACACATGAGAAACATAGAGAGGGAGGCAGTTTTCTATATTTACTTATTTATCTGGATGATTTTTTTTTTTTTTTTTGCCTAGAGTAACTTTGCTTGACTTACAAAAGAAAAAGTTGCACAGGGGGAAGTTAGGAAAGGCAACAAATATGATGTGGTCTGGTCCTTGAAATATGAATACAGTGGAATTGAATAGTCAGCTGGAAGGGACAACAGTCGTCTGGTCTAACTGCCTGACCACCTCAGGGATGAACAGAAGTTAAAACACATTGTTTTCCAAATGCATCTTTGGGGCATCAACCACCTCTCTAGGAAGCATGTTCCACTCTTTGACTATAATTGGGAAAGAAATGTTTCCTAGCGTGTGAAGATTTTCCTTCATAACATATGAAGATAAAGGGAAACAATGACTGGATACCCAGTGGTTTCAGTGTTTTTACACAATTGAGAAATCTGATGGTAAAAGTAGTAGATAAAAATATAACACTGGATCTACTTTCAGTTAGACAATAAGGGGATGTTGCAGAAGAAGAAATCCAAGAACAACTTCTATTTCCCAGTAGTATTCCTAGTTTTCAAAGCAATTTTTATCACTGGTTTCTTAGCTGCTCCCTGACTTGTATTCTGTCCCATGTTTTGTTACTCTCCTCACCTGTTTCTCAATACTTTATGAGTGCATAAGGATTGGCAACATATGAGAAGGTGAAAACCCAGCAGGATGTAGGAAAAAAAGCAGGTATGAATAATGAGAAATCACAGCTTTTTATTGTTCGCTTCCCCATGCTGGTTGTCAGTCCAGTATTCCTGCAACACTCAAAAATCAGTGTTCATCTTTATTTTTGCTTAATAGTCAGTTGTCATACATAGTGAATATGCCAACAACCACAGAGCTTTACAAGCTCCTCTGATCTTTAAAAGCGGCAGGGTGATGCCATGAGGAATCAAAGCAATCTGTCTTTAAACCACAGAGTTTAGTTTTATATGTCAGGGATGCTTAAACAGTTCTCTTCACTCCTTTATCTTCCTTTGAGCAATGCAAACATCCAGATTTCTCATCTATGGTACTTCAAACAAGTCCAAAGCTGTTATCTGGGAACCCTTGTTGACAAGACCAATTATTCCCACAGTTAAAATCTCTCGTTTTTTTCTTTTGGTAAAAGATGATTTTGGAGGGCAAAGGCTTTTATTTACTCTCCCCTCTCCGGCAAATGCCAGAATAGATCCAAAGACTGAAATAGAGATAGCAAAGAAAGTTTCAGATTTAGGTTAATCTCCCATTCTGTGTATTGATGTGCAGGCTTATATGTACAAGATTCTTGTCCTTCTACTGTAGGATAATTGTAGTTAATCCCATTTTCCTAGCAAGTAATTTAAGGTAGTTACCTGCAGCTTTAATATCTGCTTGCTCTCTTCCCTGACAACTATCAGAGCAATACAAACTGGAAAGCAGTAGCTACTTTTGGCATTAGATCTGTACTGTAGGCAGCTCATGCAGTAGTGCCAGGAAATGATTTAAGAAGGATGTCCAGGAGCTCCCAATATCTAATTTGGGTCTGAGCGCTCCCATATCAACACTATACCAGTGTAGATCATAAGCAAGGCAGAGATGACAAAGAGATGTTTGGTGAAGAAAACAACAGCTCAACCAGATGAAATAAAACCACAGGTCCATGAGCAGCTTAGTGTCACTGTGAAGCTACTGCACCATCTTTTCCCCTTTGCACTGGATCAGTCCAGGCTTTGTTTGACATAGCCCCTGTTGCTTGGCATGGTTGGATATTTTGTCTCAATGCTTGATGGTGAGGCTGTCTTCACGTGCTGCATCAGCAGCATTATTTTCTAGTTAGCCCAGCATCTACTGTCTGCACTGTGTCCAATTGCAGGTGCTCCTGCTTCTTCTTCTTCCCATAAATAAATGTTGATGCCTGGTTTTGTAATGTGCTCAGAGACAGAAAAGAGCCTTTCTCAAACAGAAGTAAGTTGACTCCACAAGCATTTCTTTGCTGTCTTACAGACATTGCAGTTGCAATAAGACACTGTGTTATCTCAGAGCTCAGAATCTCTAAACCCCTTGCAATCAATGCAGTCTTCAAGACCCAGGATTTTGAAATGGAGAATACATCTGCCTTTTCACTTAGGATGTAAATAACATTACAACATTAATTGAACCAGCAAATATTTACAGGATGTAGAAAATAGTAGTGAAATATACACAGAAAGTTCCAGGTTTAATTCCTCTGAGTTACCTGTTATGATGTCTGCACTTTAAACTGATCTCTGGGATGGGCTTTAGAATCCTTTGGTTTTTCTTTAAGGTGACAATGTTCTCTGACAATGTTCATTCCCCTGGGAGAAGTTACTTTGTTGTGCTTCTTTTCTCTTCAGTGGTGATGGGCACACACAAATCTGTATTTTTGGCCTTTTAGCTTCTGCATAATGAAATATAGATTCTATATATATAGAACATAATATAACAAATGAAAGATTTATTAGATAACTTTCTAAAGCAATGTTTTTTAATTTTCCAAACAAAGGAAATGGTAGAATTACATAGAAATGCTCAATTCCCTTTACCTACAAGGAGCTTTTTTCTCTTCAGGATGCTAGGAGGAACTTTGAAATTCTAGCAAAGATTGTCCTGCCTACAGCAGAAAGAGAATTGTATTAATCTCCTGCAGAGATATAATTCTTTAGGTACTAATGAACTGCTTTTGTATTATAATGCAAGAAACACGAAAATGGTTTTTCCTTTTGTATGAGCTCTTTTAAGATTTTCAACCAGTACAGTCAGATAAGATCTATTAGAAACAATCTTAGATATAGATGGAAAAATAAGCCTCTCTCTACAGAAACTGTTAAGAAATGCATGCTATGTAGTCCTTTTTTCCATATTTTGTGAAATTTTGAAGCACTAGAGGCTGATGGAGTAGAGTGGAGGATATGGTGCCATACTGGAAATAAGAAATGGAAGAACTTGTGTTTTGGGCAAGAGGCAAATGAAGATCTGTGTACATTCATTTTCGACTTGGCCTGACAAGCCATGCTGTAGCTGTGGAGGGATGTCTCAGTGAAAGACTACTTGCTGATTCACTGACCCATATCCTGTTCATCATGATGCTTGAATGATTGTCTAGATCAAGACTGTTAATGAGCTCCTGGGAATTTAGCATTATTAACAAAGAAGAGCAAGTACTGCTGGTTGTCCCCACAGCAGTTGTGTAGTTGTAATATCCAATTATTATTTAAAAAATACTTTAGTCTTGGATATTTGCATGATGCCAAAAAATAGTTAGCCAGGGAAAGTATTGTTTGTCTGGTATTGAGCACAAAAAAGCATAAAGGCCAGACTGATGCTGTCTGAATTTTTCAGTAGTTTAATATGCAATTTAATAGTTGCTAAGTAAAATACAATAGCATTTAAATACAACAAGATCTAAAAATATGGGGAATTGTGTATCAAAAGGCTGTTAATATACATTATACTTTCCAGGCAAATATGCATGGGGAGTTACTAACACCAGCACAGGAACACAATTCAAGGACCTTAGTGTGGGCTTAGGTGAAAGGATATTCGGAGAATTCATGTGTATTCTGAAACTGAGCGCCTTTGAGCCCTGGGGCATAAGTAATGGGTTTTCTATCCTAAAACTCTCCAGAATATTAGACCTTACTGAACAGATGAATGGAAGTGGATTCAGCACTTAACACAATGTCTCAAACAGGATTTTTGAAATAGGAATCATAAGAAGGGATACTTACTTGATGCTTTTTTGCCCTTTCCGTTTCTGTATCTTTTCTGCTGCCCTCCTGAATGGGTATCCCCCATAGGTTTTTTCTTCATTCTTTCTTTGCAATTTAATTTTTTTTTTGTTATGATTTTTGAGGAGAGGATCTGCTTCCATCCTTTCCTCTGCCTTTTACTATTCTTAATAATAATATTAATACAGAGGGTTTTGGCAGATATAAATTGGAACCAGCAGTGTACATGGTACTAAACTCACACCTTGCTCTCTTTACTCCCTCAGGTAAGTAATATGTCTAGAGAGAATACAATGGCAGATAATTGGGAGTTACTCCTAACAACTATTCACTCTTTTTCTATGCATGTCTTTACAAATGTTAGGTAGTAAAGCCTGCGAGAAAAATTGTTGTTCTCCACAATATTGAGAGACAATGACTAGGAGGAAATTAATTAAACCTGGCTAAGTCTACATTAATTACCATTGATTGTTCTAAAAAGAGTAGCTAAAATCTTTGTGCTTACATTGCTAGGAATTAAGTTCTATTCTTATTAATACTGATTATGATTATGATCTGTTGTGTTGCTGTGAGTGTTGTCTCAAACACCCCTAAGATGTGGTAAGTAAAGAAATAAATTAATTCAGGAACATTTGGATGTTTCAGGAGCATTTCTCATGCTCCATAAAGCTTAGGCACTGTATTTGTAATCCTGTATATTTATACACAGTTTTGAGGTGAATAGGATCTGAGAGATATTTTCCTGCTTTTGAGGAACATATTCAGATACCACAGTGTTGATGTACATTAGTATGTAAAGTAGAGAAAAAGCTCTGAACTTTAGTCAAATTTTAAAAGATGCACTTTGAAAGACAACAAAGGTCTGTTCCACTCATTCACTGGAAATAAATGGTCTTCATCACTGATACTGAAAGAATGAAATGTTCGTGGTTACTGTTTCGTTTTCTCCTGTGGCAGTTTGCAGTGGGTCTGTTAAAGCGCTTCTCTCTCCAAAAAGAGTGATTAAGGTTGTAAACTAACCTGTGAGGGAAGCTCAAAAACCATACTTTTTCCTTGTTTTCCATATTGTGAAATGTTTCTAGCCTCAACTTTCATGGACGTTTCTCATTTTACATCTGGACTTGCACAGCTGAATAAATTAGTCTAACTGGATTTAATTGAGGTATATATGCTAACAGGGCTTTCCACCAGCATTATATGTACCTCTGTACAGTGTGTTATTGTCACAGGTGTGCTAAAATTGACAGGAACCTGATGGAGTCACATCAATCAAATCTGACTAGTGTGCTCTATTTTTAGAAGTACATAAGCACGTGGTCTTGCCAGCTAGCATGTTCATTCCTGTATTAACACAACCAGTACTGCAGTAGGAATACTGTCATGATTTAATGCCAGTATATGTGACCCTGTGCTAAGCCAGAGGCACACACAATGCCCACTGGTGGTTGCTGTGCTCTGTAATTTAATTCCGTAATTCAGTAATGTTTAAAAAACAACTAAATAGTTACCACATGGTGGAAAATTAGCAATAGGGGACTCAAATTTTCTTGTGGTATTAAATCTGCACATGGAAAAAGTTAAATATCATCCTCAATGCTATCCATGTGTTTAGTCACATTGAATGAAATGCCTATAAAGCACGACATTATTTAATGTTTATAAGGTTTCCCACAACCAGTAAAATTTATTGCAGTTTCTTTGAAAAGCTTTGTGCAGGTGCCTTTTGAGCTGAGCTCGCTCGAGTCAGAATATCACACACACTATGTGCAGTTAGTCACTGGATACATAGTATGGTATTTAAGTAATCCCATAGTAAATTGATTTTTAGTAATCCAATAGTTTGGTGGGATCGAGTCTATATTGCTCACATCCAGAAATACTGAAATATAATCTTCAAAAAAGTGTGACATGAGAATTTGCTATGATGAAGAGTCTTTTGACATTGTACAAGGGGGTCTGTGGTTCTCTCTAAGAGTGTTGCCATTTCCTGATTTCTTTTCTCATCTCGTAGTCCAGGGAAATAACTTCAGGAATACCAACATCTGCACAGGAAAGGTACTAGACATTTGCTGACCTGGGTTCAGCCCTACACTGATAAGTACCGGTACTGATATCTCAGGGATATTAATTTCAAGAGTCAGAAGGGAATAATTTTTCTCTGTTGGTATTGAACATGTAGTCGAACTTTCATTTTCTCTCAGCGAAAACTATTTGGTAAATTGAGGTAGCATAGTAATTTGCTGAGTATCTAAGGCTGGGGTGGCATACTAATGAAATCTTGAAATCTGTTTATCTTTCTTTCTGTGATATGCATGATTTCCTTGAGTTTGAATAGCAAGATTCCAGACTTTTTTTTCTGTCACTGCTGTGATTCATCATCATAAGATGCAACTATCTCTCTTCTGGGTACATAGATGATGTTTGGAAATGTCTTGATTTTTGGTACATAGGTGATGTTTGGAAACTTCTTGATTTTCAGGGATTTAGAGTAGGATAGTATGCCTATATATGGAGTGTAGTTATTTTGTTCAGAAGTAAGTTGGGATTTGTTCCCAAACATTAAGCGAGAGGTGTCTCTGGAGCCTGGAACTCAGTTCCACTGTGATTCATATCTCTACTTCCCTCTGAACAAAATTGATGGTACTTGCTAAGGGAAATTCTGAGGCCATTTTTACCTTTCTGAATCTGTGGCAGAACACTATAGAAAACTGTCCATAAGGACAAGAGCGAGGTTCTTCTGTAGCCCTTGGTTGATTCCCTGCCCGCTGACTAGTGCATACTCAATATTCCAGCTAGGCTTTCCTAGGAAGAGGGAAAAATGGACTTTCAGGTACCAGTACAAAGGCAAGTGAGAATCAGAACTGACTATTTATCAAACATATGCGCAGATATGTCCCTTCTGTGGCTTAGAGGTGGCCCATCCACCTGTCTTAGATGATATTGACGTGAATCAGCTCCCATGAATGGGACTCCCGCCATGTTAAAATCATGTCTGTTAATTAAATGTCAATACAGTTAAAGGATTTACAGTCAAGTTGGGTAAGGAAGAGGCTGTGGCTGCTCATTGCCCACATCACAGTCTATTGGCATATGGCTCCACCTGCTTGGTTCCTTCTGGGTTGCAACCAGTGTGGGGTCCCATGGCAGCAGAACACAGCAGTCACTCAGGCTGGCCCCTGATCTGCAAGGTGGCATAAGCCCAGCCCTTGGGGGGTCCCATAGGTGGTGACAGCACTACCCTCCATGCTGCTGCCAGTCTTTATCTGGCCTAACCGCCTTGGGGGTCAAGGCTTTTGCTACTCTTAGTTAATAGGTTTTGCCCCTAGTACTCTAATGATGGTTACTCTGGGAATTGCTGTCCTGGTTGCCTCCTAAGTCCCATGGCAGCTATTGACTTTTTGTTAGAATTCTCACCTTTTCCTGTGATAGCGAGGACAAACAATATGTTGGCAAGAAAGAGTGCGGCTATTTAAATAGGTGATTATATGGTAGACTCTGGTGTCAATTTGCAGTCTATCCTTTGTACTTGGCAAGTATCTGTATGCCTTTCTTAGGCACCTAAGGCTAATGTAAGTAAGTTGCTTATTATTGGAGCAACCACAGGCAATTTATATTACATTTTTTATAATAAGCTTATTATTTTATAATAAGCAAATGCTTTCCACTGGGGCAATTACAACAGAATAGCTGATTAATTTGCAATGTGTGATTTAGCTGACATTTCAGTAATTTTTTTTCTCCATCCATTCTCAGAAGGCTGACCTGTCCCCAGTCTCATCTTTGTCCATGGAAATTAGATCTTGATCCAAGCACAAGTAGTGTGCTTGGATCAAGATATTGCCCTTTTATCTGTGTTAATGTGAGCCCTTGTTGCTCTGAAAATGAAGTCTGGTGATTGCTTTCCATCAAGTTTTAGTAGCTCTATGTCTTTGTAGCTATTCATCTGCTTGTGGTAGTCAGTTTTATTTATTTTTTTTTAGTTTTCCCTAGTATTTACTTGTATACTAATTCTTCTTGTAAAAATAATTCTCTTACTGCACGCCCAAAGCTTGGCCAAAGGAAGGCCTTCAAAAAAAAAAAGAAATCTTAGTTGGCTAAGAGTCATTAAAAAAATAAGGACAGATTCTTACAGTTGTCTGTGTATTGGGGAAGAAAATCTGAAGTCTCAGAGGTACAGTTCGATGTGCTGCAGTATGATCAATACCCCTTGCTACTCTTCCAGTGATAATATCTTCTTCCCAGAAACTGCTTTTGGCTGGGAGTGTTTAACCATATATCACCCTCAGACAAGTGGCAGGTGATCAAAGCCTTGAAAAGCTGCTAAATATAACTACCTAAGTGTCAGTGGTTTGGATATATTTTTTTTTTCTCAACCACAGCACTTTTTTTTTTCTGAATTTCTTTAGTGTAAAAATAGAGCCAGAGGAGAAATTGTCAGAAAGCTGCACAGTGCAGCCACTGCACTTTTGAAGCTGGTTCTAAGATTTTTGTAATACTATTTGAAAGTCAAACAACCAGAGCTGTCTTCACAAGCTAGACTATGACAGTTCTTCACAAATAGTGATTCTGTAGTGTACTGCCCTTTTCTGTCATGTAGGTACACACAATGAGAAGGTTATTTCCAGGGAGGTCTGAAAATATAACTACATAAATATAATATAAATATAGCTACACTCCGTATATAGGCAAATCCCAACTTACTTCTGAACAAAATAACTACACTCTATATACAGGCATACTGTCCTACTCTAAATCCCTGAAAATCAAGAAGTTCCCAAACATCACCTATGTACCAAAAATACCCAGAAGAGAGATAGTGGAGGTTTAGTAATAATAGTTTTCAGACATTAGAGCACTCTTTCAATATTTCTTTTCTGCATTTTGAGACAAGCTTCCCAGATTAGAATTTCCTATCTGAAAATATAGGCAGGTGAGACATAAAAATGAACACAAGTAGGATATGCAAACTATCCAGTTCACCCACAACCCTTTACTATAAATGACGCAAATCACAGACTGTCTTTTTTCTTTCTTTTTTAAAATTGAGAGATCCTTTATTAGAGTTTTGGCAGAACAGGAAATAGTGATCTTACAAAATAGATGTACGTAATGCAAGTAGAGAACGATAACATTTGTTAACTATAGTTAATATTATTTATATATATATAGCTGTTATTGTTGTTAATAAGTTTACTTGTGCTATGCATCCTCATGAAAGTAACTCAATTCAAATAACTTTGAAGCATTTGAATTCCTCTAAAAATCTTGTCAAGAAAACAGAGGCAGAGATAATCCAGTTTTGCGGTGAACATTCTGTTGGACTGATTACCACCATATTTGCTTTATTCATCCTCACTCTGAAGTTTGTGTTTACACCTTGAAGCACATGAGTTCTTTTAAAGAGACAGCATTTTCATGCTGGATTTTTTGAGTGGGAAAAAACTTTTGATTGAAACAAGTGAAAATTAAGACATTTTTATGACAGACTGAAGTGATTTGCCTATCCAGGACATTGTGCTGGGAGGTTTCCTGTGGGAGCCCCAGGACCAGCATTGTTTTGAACTGAACACTCATTTCACACCGGAGTACGGCTCAGAATAACTCTTCCATTTGAAGCAAAAGGTAGAAGAGGAAAGCCTGTGGTCCACAGAGAGAGCACTGACTGCTGAGGAGGAGGCAGAGCAAGTCTGCTGATCTTTTCCACACGGCTGTGCTTATTAACATCTCTGAATTGCATACTCAGTGGAGGTTCACTGAGTATCTATTTCCTTTCCTCCTCTGCTCTCACACCCCCTCGGGTACTTGACTGAATAATGATTATGGTATTGATGCATGAATTTGTCTGCAAATCTCCGTGGCAGGTGTTATGAAGGAAGGTGGGTCAGGCTGGAGCTGTATAAATGCCATGTGAAACCTTTTGCTGAAATCAGTGGTTAAAACGATCATTTAGTGGGATTGGAATTTTAACTCATTCATCTGGGATCTTTGGATTTATATTTTTAACCTTTTATATGTGGGGGAAGAAATTGTTCTGTGAACTGGCAGACATATCTTCCTTTGTGATGGAGCACATAAGTAAAACATGACCCTCGCACCCTTCACAACTGTTTTCACTTGAGAGGGAAAAATACTGTGATTATTTCAAGTGTTTTGTGATTATAATGTTCTATTTCTTTAAGCCGTATCTACTGGAGGGTTATGTTTTGTAAGTGTGGCTCTCCACTGACATAAAATGTACCCAGATAAAGACACAGGGAAAAAGTCTATACTGCCTAATTCAATTGTTTTGAAGTGAAGTTGTCTTGTTTCGACAGGTCATCTTCGCACCACCTGAGTAGGAATATTTTATAATGAGACACCTGTTCTGTATAAAAGTAATGCAAAATTTATAATATTTCATTGCATTTGTGCCCACTGAAATCTCCATGGAGCTCCAGGGGGATTCCACTCCTTTAAACGGCTGCTAGGAGCTATAAAGCCACATGCCTTTAGTATTGCATGACTGGCTTCTTTGAAGGGAATCTGGTTCTATGAAAAATTTAAGTGATCATTTAGACAAGACATAATTAAGTGAACAGAACTAATGAAACACTGGAGAAGTATCATCAAATATGAAATTCCAAATGCCCCCCAACGGGCACTTGCTTGATGAATGACTGCCCAAAAGCGCTGGCCCTATCTTTTGAGAATATGTATTCATTTTATGCTTCTTTAAATAATGGGGCATCCATGATACCTTTACATATTTCACTAGCACACATTTCCAGCTCAGAGTTGTTCACTGAAGAATCCAAACCTGAGTCAATTTAGTAGAGATGTGATTTGTTCAGTAACTGAAAATCTGCCCTACTATTACAGGCTTTTCTAAAAGCCTTACTTCTGAGTATGTAGGCAAGCTGCTTTTGTTCATGTCTTTCTACAGGACAAAACTTGTCACGCACTGTTAGTAGCTGACTAAGCCTCATCTGCTGGGAAAGGACCACTTGAAAGTACTCACCTCAACCACACTTGTGGAAATTAATGCTTATTGGCGAATTGTGGCTCTGAATCTGAGGAAACCTGGGAATAAGTTTATGTAAGTGACTTTTGCTGCATTTATATAAACATGTCACAGTCTGTTAAATTACAGTGAAATAACTGTGACCTGGCATTGGAGTGAAGCTTGGGAATAAATTTTTCAGTGTTGTGATGGCTGGATTTTCTAGAGAAGTTTCTTAGAGTTTTTATTTCAATTTATGCACAAGACTAGGAAATACTAACCGTCAGAAAGGGAACAAAGGCAAATCTTAAGCAAATTTCTGCTTGGATGAGCTTCTTCATAGCAAAGGAGTTTTTGCACTCATCTATTCATCTTCGGTAAAGCTGCTGCCATTCTTATACTTGTTTCATTCTACCAGAATAATTTCTAACATGCAAAGACTTGTTTTAAAAATAAAACCCAATAAACCCCAAAAAACATTTGGGAGGCATTTTTATTTCATGCTCTACCTGTCAATAGAAAGATACAAAAGTATCTGCATACGTGAACTGGCACTTGGCATTTTTAGCCATGAAGCCAAATGCAAGGGATAAAAATATGAAGATGACCCAATTCATGTCACACACCCATATCTATGAATACAACTATTCCAAAAGAGGGAAACAGAGTAACTAATGGCTGAGATGTCCTTGGACCTTTTGTTTCCTGAGTGATAGATCACAAGAGAAGGTAAAGATCATAACAGAAGTAAATTCCCTTTAAAAGAAGTGTTCCCTTTATAAGCATGCAGTACATTTAAAAATATTAATCTTAAAGACACCATGTAGGGGTATATGGGGAAGTAACAGGACAATACCAATAATAACAGTTGAACAGGACAACAGGAGTTGCATGAATTTTTCAGCATAGAAGAAAGCCACCCTCAGTGTTTTGTAGAATACAAAAGTGGCATCAAAAGTGGGCAATAAAGTAGGTTTTTGTAGATGAAGAGCATTTTGTGGAAATTACTTGAGATTCAAGACACATCTCTTGGGTGCTTATTGATGGTTCTTTTCATGCTGTCTTGGTGCAGTTGGAACTACTCTGCTTTCCTTATTCAAGCAGAACTGATGTTATTCTGCTGTAGAATTCTACTAACCAAAGGGCACAGAAATCAGAAACAGGAGTTTAAAAATCTGGTCAGTAGAATTTAGCTGAGGAGTATCAAAAGTTGTGAGTGTTTGTCTTTAAATCTTGCTTTTTAAGATCTCAGAGCAACATGTTTAAGAAGGTTAGTGCATATGTGCAAACACGTGTATACATGAAGACTTAAGTATAAAGCTATTAGAAGTAGCTACTGATAGAGGCGTGCCAATGTCTGCCTGCCCTTTTTTTTTTCCCACCCCCAGAGTCTTGATTTTAAGGACTTGTTAGGCAGTCTGTTTTCTCTAGGAGATTTCAGGTTCATTTGGGAAGCCCAGCAGTTTATCAATGACACTTAGCACCAATTAAGAACATAATACAAGAAGAGGAATCTCTCATTTTAAGTCTTTCTGGAGCATCAGGGTTTACAAATCCTTCTAGATAGCAGGACTTTTTCTCCTAAAAATTAAGGGGTGCTTGAGTTTATTAAATTGTTTGTTCACCAGCCTGTGCTTGCTGTTGAAACCAGAGGGATTAAGTGCAATCAGCAGGATTTTAGTCTTCTGAAAAATTGAGGAGTTCTTTTCAACACCACTTTGATGTGAGTGAATTGTTAGTGATATAGTTGACTCAAGGTTCTTATGTGCTAGAACTTTAACTGCAGTGATCAATCTGCGTGTCTGGACTCACTACAAATGTCTTGTCAAATTCTCACTCGTATGCTCATATAAGCATCATTGTATATGTCAACAAGATCCTCAAAATATTTCCTAGAGTATAGATATATACAACACTATGAAGAGGTGGTGAGTATGCCTAATGGCAACCGAGAAATCTTCAGGAAATTGTTGCATTTGATTCAAGCAGAAAATCTTGCTTTTCTTTTGCTGAGCTTAACCCTTGTGTTCATAAAACACAGTAAGTACAGCTAAATTTGAACAAGCTGTGAAAATTTTCTTTTTTAGTGCATTTGATTTTTTCAAGGAACAAAGGAAGAGCCCAGATATGCCAAGGACTGTTAGATCTTTTTTGCCTCCTTTCCTGCTGCTGTTTTAGGAGTCATATCCATAGCTGAAAACAATGTTTGAAATTATTTTTGCAGATACCAATGACATTTTCCATGTAATAAATTAAAAAAAATAAACAAAGTCTTGTCAGCTTTTTAAGGATGCTTGATATTTCTCTCTGCCTGTGTTTATATTGGAATTCTACACACATGCACACATTTCAGTGGATTATCCTTTTACTGGGTTTCTGGGCATAAAATGTATATAACTGAGAATAGCTCTCTCCCCTGCAAAGCAGGAAGCCAGTGTGCACTGTAGCAAACTCCATTAAGTGCATTTTCAGGCTAGTCAGACTTCAGGAAATAGATAGTTTTATTCTGAATAAAAGGTAACGGAAGAGCTAGATGGTGGCATTGTATATGAGGACTGATATGATGTCTCTAAAACTCTAAAAGTCACTTAGAGTTTCAAATGCTGGTTTCTGGTTGTGCTAAAGAAAAGTAGCTCTTTTCCTGCTTAACACAAATCTTCTGGTCCCTTCATAGAAATAAAAGTAATGTAGTGACATAGTTAATTGATTGCTCATTTTCTAGTTCATCATTACTGACCTCAGTTGGCATTGAGAAATCCTTTAGGAAATTTGGAGAAAGATCTTTCTTCCTAAGAACCTTAGAAACAAAATTAGATGTGAAGTTGGCTTAGGTAACACTGATGGTTTTCCTTTTATTTAAGTTTAGAGATGCCTGAATGCATAAATCTAATGTAGATGATAAGACAAAGATGAACCTCAAGATATGGATGAGTTGGGAGTATTGTGTATCTTAACATCTGTCCTGACATGATGGAAACTGAGGGTGTGTAAGAGTAAAAACAGAGCCTCAATCATTTTAGCACTCATTTAGCTGAGGAAGAAAGACATTTTTCTTACCATGTTTTCCCCTGAGTGGCAGCAGGAAGCACTTGGTGTTCTTTTGGGAAAAGGCAGATGGGTTTTACAAGAGATTAATCTAGAACAGTGCTTGCCAGAAACGTCACTTAAAGAAGCAGATGGGATCAGCAACAGGGAATTTGACACCAGCAAGGGAGCAGACATTTCTGTCTTAGGATCTTGGGGTGTTGCAGAATGTCCTGTGCCATATCAACCTGGCAGGCTTGGATGATTGAATGATTGGAATAGCAGCTCAATTAAAATGTGAATAAGTTAGATTGTATCTATAATACAATCTACAATAAGTGTATTGTAGATTCCCAGTTTTTGCTGTTGGGTCTGAGTACTTTCCTAGTATACATGTGTGGTGTCCCCTGCTTTAGGGGGACACATTTAGAATACATGCTTGCATTTTCAAGAGACTCAAAGTATCTTACTACATAAGAGGTAGTAAGAGCAGTAAGCTTTATTCTGGTTTCTGTCCTTTAGAATCTCGGGTGTGTAAACCAGTTGAATGTCTCTCAGTATGGTGAGTTGGGAAATTTCTCTGCTGACAACACTCTTCAGCAACAAAAAGCTTAGCTTTTCTGTTCCACAAATGCAAAATATACTGTCAAAAATGTGTATCTGTTAGAGTTTGTCTGTATCAGACTCGTTTGTCGGCCAGAAGCCAGCTGCACTTAAAGGTTTCTGAAAGTCAAATCAGGAAACTAGAATGTGGATAGTGTAAGATTCCAGAGAAAACTCTGGGAGTTACTGTGTATGAACAGAATAGTTGGTCTTGCTAGTGGAACCGCAAAGAAAGGTTGCAGAAAGAATCAGATTGTTACAGGGACAATTTCATCAAAGAAATACAATATTCCTGAGAAGACACTCCTTGGAAGGAACGATGACTGATTACTTCAAAGCAGTGGGAAATCAGTAACATTTGAGCCAAGGGCAGTTCTCTAAGTCATCAGAAAAGAGTGCAGTAAGGCATATCTGGTAAGCAGAGAAAGAAGTTCCCATTGACATTTAGCTTAGTTGGAAAAAGCAGCAGTGGAAAGTGAAGAGGTGTGAGGTATTAAGAGAGATTTGTTAATGTCAAAGTATGGAAAATTTTCTTTTTTGTTCTCTCTAAAAGCTGCATTGAAGAAAGAGAAGTGTGAAAAGAAAGGCAGTACAGGAGAGGGGCCTAGGAATGTCAGCAGATTAGAGGAGGCGGTAATGTCTTCAGTGTGTTTTCCCATCTTAAGAATGAGGTGTCTACAAGTGTCAAGTTTAACCTTTTGTACAAAACAACTGTTACTTATAAAAATGGTAAAGAATGTGGGCTACAATGATGATTCTACTGTGGTTTGTGATATTAACAAAGAGTACTTTTGAAATTAAAAATAATAGATATTAGCTGTTTTTTGTGCTGTGCCCAGCTTTACTGACTTTAAATGGTCTGCATAATGCAAAGGCAAACACTCATCTCTTTTTCTTTCCAGGAGGTGTGGCCAGTAGTGCAGTGATTGCAAGTGAAAAGCTCACCAACAATTTCATTTCTATCAAAGTGGGTAAAATTCTTTCTTTGTCACATTTAGGATGTTGTACTTTTTATTTTGGCCTGCACATGAGGTCTAAAAAGAATAAATTATACAGCTTATAGTTGAATAATTGGAAGGTTTTGACACCAAAGGGTACTTTAAACTTCAAAAATATCTGTACGTAGATTTGCTTCTGTTGGATTTGTGATTTCAGTTTTAAATATTGCCATTAGAGTAATGTTACGTTACCAGAAATGGCAGAGGCACCAGCAGAAGAAGTGGGCAAACAAAGTGAAAGCAGCTACTTGTCCTCAAGATTTAGGATCAACTAAAGAATTTAGACTTTGAACACTGTCTTGTCAAGTGTGCTAATAAATGCATTTGAAGTTAGATCAGGTATCTCTCCATATCACTATGTAGACATGGCCCTAGAAGTAGGGAAGTCGTAAAATTTAAAGCTTAGAGCTTTTGACATGTTTTTATGTCTGTGTCAGCAAGGATTAATAGGGTATTGTCAGAGTATGTCTGTCTGCTTCTGAAAACAATTCTTCTTCTTCATTAAATGTTTAGTATCGGTAATTTAGTGAACTACTAATGTCAATAACCTTTATAGATTAATGGCTTTGAATTCTTCATCCAACAGTTACAGAAAAGCCACATATGCCACTGCTCTTGCAGTGTTGAGAACGTGACAGTTTGTCATGATTTTTTTATATGATGCTCCTCAAAATACTAACAGTTTTTCACACAGTTTTGAACTGGTACACAGCATTTGAAAAATTCTCTCTTCCTTTTTAAGTGTTGCTTACTTAAAAAGTCCCCTAAACTTTTCTTTGCCTGTCAGAGATTTTCCTGCTTACAAAGTTTTCCCTTGTGTTCACTTAGTTTGTTTTATGAAGTGGGATTCCTTCTACTCCTCTCTCTGTGCCAAATTTCCTGATTAGCTTAGCTCCAAGTGCCAGAAAGAAAATCATTCTGGGCCTACTGTGCTTGGACAGGGTCTCAATTGCTGTGTATTGATGTGGCTCTACAGTGGCCCTTTGGGTTCAGGAGAGATGAGGATGTTAGGGCAAGGCGCTGCCTGAGCACGTTGGCCATTACAGACTGCCCCATTCTGGCAGATCCTGCACCCCCGTGAATTGCAATTACAGTTTGAAGGTTGGTCTCAATGGAAATTCTGTTCTCAGGAAACAGTTGCCTCACCATCCATATGCCAAGCCTGATATTTGATGGGAAACAAAGGATTTTCCTGTCACTGTCCTACTTAGACTTGTAAGTAAACAAAATGCTGTCTCAAAAGAAGGTTCAGCAAAGCTTGAATTTGTGTACTAAAGAAATACTTAATGGCTGCTGCATAATTTCTTGCCAATTCCTCCTGACCATTCCTCTTCATTTTGGGAAAAAATCCTAAGAAAAATAAAAAGCTATGAAAACATATTTTGTAATATTTATATAAAAGTCATTACTTTGAGACAAAGCTAATGACTGTGCTAACACGTGGTGATGGGGATTAAAAGTAAATGACATTTGGTTTCATATTTAGTTTGAACCTTGCTTTTTTTTTCTTAAACCAAGACTGACTGTGTGAAACAATATCAGTGATAAATGGCACAGTATTTGTTAGAAAGGAAGTGTTCAGGATCTCATAATCTTGATTATAAAGTCTTTCAGCACATGAGTTCTAGCACTTCTCTACAATCAATTTCTGTGTACATGTTCACATTCCAATTTAATAACACTGCAGAAACATCAAGTAATATGGTGATTATGATATGGTGTTGCTGTGCTCAGTGCCAAAGATGTTAACATCCTGATCTCTGCATGTTTCAATTGTAGAATACAGTATTTCTGCCTCAGCATGTAGATTCTCAACTAGAATAAATTACAGACAAACTTGAAATCACTCTCAGTCTGAGTGTCTGCTATACTAATCACTAGAAAGAAAATAACCATGAACAAAAAATGAACTTCAAAGACATGGCAACTGTGGGATCTGGTGAAATTAAGAAATTGGGACAACTTGATAGAAACAAAAGAGCTGGAAGTTGCTTTGATACATTTCAGGTCAACTGTTGGAAAACTTTGGAAAGAAATCAAACTCTCCATTCTAGCCTAATCAAATCAAACAAGGTCCTTTTTGTATCTGCTTGTCTGGCATGTTTCAAAAACTGAATTAGAACAGTGAAAGAGAAATGCAGGCATTATAAGATACATATAAATACATGCACATGTGGTAATATCTGTGATGGGTGAGAAGTTTTTTTCCCTAAGTATCCACATGCTAGCTAGCAAACATAATAAGGTACCATTATTTTTTCATTTTAACCAATTCAGCCTTGTCTGCTAATTTTCTTCCTCAGTCCCCCTTATTTGAGGTACCAAAGTGATGAACATGTTTCAGGATCAAATAAATAATAAAAAGTGCCTGTTCTGAGGAGCCTAACTTCTTGGCATTATTTGTACAAGCTGTATTTGATGGAAATACAACTATATTTTAATCCATTTAAGTCAGAGGGCATAAGTCTTGGTTCAATATGAAACCAAAGCATGTATTTAATTTTAAGCATGTGATTAAACCTGGTTATATGCTTAAAATTAAATGCTTTGCAGGTTAATGCCTAAAGTAACCAGGCTGAATAGACAGAAATACTGGAAAACACAAATTAAAGTACTTGTTTGGTTTTATCCAAATACCTTTGCTTTCTCTAAATCCCTGCTTTCTATGACCTCTTAACCCTTTCCTCCTCCAAACTGTGTCAGAAAAAAAATCCAACTTCCATAAGAATGTGCCATAATCAAAAAGATGAAGTCATGTGTAATGCACGTCAAATCCTTGTCACACTTGTGGCATTACTACTTATGAGCAAACACAACTATTCAGGGTTTATGCTGAGAATGCAGTTATATTTATGACTATTAGAAGAGCATCTGGTTTTTTTTTGCTGTTTCCATATTATGTACATACTAGAAAACAAAATGATAATATGTCATACCTTACATGGCTATTTCATACCTCATACTCACAGAATTCAAGGGGGGAAGGCCATTTTATACTGGCCAAATCCTCCCCTTGGATTACTGACTTCAGAATCAGGGGACTCAGACTCTACAGGTTGAGATTAATCAAGATAGCAAGGACAAATTTTTTTAGAACACAGAGAAGAGCAGTCAAAAGGATGACGACAGAAGGGTAACGAAGAACAAGGAAAGGGAAAATGTTGGAAGACAGATGTAAGGTGGAACAAAATTAAATCTTAGAACAATCTAAAACTGTGAGCCCTAAATACTGCAAAAAGTCAGAATAAACATGGGATGAATTAAGGAAAGATAAACAGAAAAGATGGGAAACACTGTTGCCTAAAGTATGGAACTTGGTGCCAGAATACTACGATAATGTGAATGAGAGTGTTAGATCTCAGAAGGTGCAGCTGTGTTAGTAGGGGCTGGATTTTAATCGTGATCCTCTTAAATTTAATGGACAAGTCTCGTATGATTTTGCACCAGGCCTTATATACAAAATAGAAGCAAACTATGCAGAAGATTTAGTTTGCTGTAACATTTTTATATGGCTGATGTTGGGATTCTAAGACCAAATTCTGAAATGCCACCAAAAAAAAAAAGTTTTGATGGTTTTCAAGGAAATTAATAAGAACAATCCTGGCACTCAAAATATTGTAAATATTAAAATGAGTCTAGGTGATGTAATGGTTCAGAAATAAGTTCAAATTCAAGAGTTACTTTCTGTCTCCATCAACATACTGTATGAGGGAATAAACAATACTTTAACAAAACCACATTTGGAAAAAGTTGAGAATATTAATTAGATCTTAAAGAAATAGAGGGACTTAGTGGAAAATATAGTATATGGAAGTTTTTGTTTGTAGAAGGAAATGATGCAACATGATTAAAATTAATATGAAATTTTAACTTTGTAAGGGGTGAAAAATCATACATTTACTGAATGTTTGATTCTAACTTTCTGTCCCTTACAAACACTTCTAAATTATGGAACAGCTGTTTGATATGAACACTACCATGTTTCTGCTGTTCTGAAAAATCTTTTGAGCTTGTTTCACTGGGAATTTCTCAATTACTGCGACAGTGACAGCTTCATATAGTGTATGTTTTATGAAGCCATCAAAAGTTTTTTTGATTTTTGTACACCCATAGATTCACTTTCTTTCATCAATCTAAATCAAATAGCTTCTTTTAGGCAAAAATCACAGATTAAACAAAATATTTCATAATGGCTCTAAGGACCTGCTGCATTGAATAGTGTGTTTGTTATGGACAACAAACCCAAAATTATTGCAGCCTGAAGAGGGCAGTAAAGATAAAGCTTTATTTTCCTTAGCATTTTGTCATTTTCAGTGTATGCTGTATTCTGAAAGTGCATTACTAAACAGCACAAATTTACAGGTGTTACCTATTTCTGGAGCTTTGCTGCCTTTGTTTAGTCTGGAGAAGAGGAAGGTTAGGAGAGACCTTTTCCCTCTACAACTCCCTGAAAGGAGATTGTAGACAGGTGGGTTTTGGCCTCTTCTTACAGGTAACAAGGGACAGGACAAGAGGAAATGGTTTCAAGCTGCACCAGGGGAGGTTCATGTTGGACATCAGGAAGAATTTCTTCACTGAAAGTGTGCTTAAGCATTAGAATGGGCTGACCAGGGAGATGGTGGAGTCACCATCCCTAGAAATGTTCAGGAAGTGACTGGATATGGCACTCAGTGCTAGAGTTTAGTTGGAATGATGGTGTTCAGTCAAAGGATGGACTCAGTGATCTTGAAGGTTTCTCCAACCTGAATAATTCTATGATAAAATATACCATCAGGTGGCTGAAATCCTGTGTTGGAATTTATCTGAAGTTCTAACTCCTTCATGGGACAGTGCAGAACTGGAAGGTGTCCATCACTTATGAAAGTAGAATGCAGGTAATGAAATCCATGAGCCACTCTTGCTTCGACTGGGACATCTCCTTAGAACAAAATAACATTGAGTTCTGGTTTGGGTTAGAAGAATGATTTTGCAAATTGCCAAAGAAATGAAATGTTGTTTTCATGTTTTGTCTTAACCATTTCAAAGAAGCCAAGCTCCCTTCAGAAATGGAACAGTGGGATTTTATAAGAGGAAGAAGATTTTATACCTGGTCCAGTCATCTGTCTTGGGAGCTTCCTGACAGCCAGGCTTGTATTGAAACTTAGGTAATTTTCCTTGTGTTAAGGGGCAGTGAATTTTATATGGTAAAAAATTACGTGCGTGTTGGGAGGAAACTGTAATTGCAGAGCAGAAGATTGCTAAATTGTTCTGAATATTTAGTATGTTCCCTTCTGACTAGGCATTGTTATTCCTCAGGAGCCTGCTATTTGCTTTAAGCTCAGGAAATAAAATACCTTTTTAAATCTTACAGAAATGTATGTGTTTACATACTTTATTTGTATGACTACACACATGGCCAGTATTATGAAACTTACTTTTAAGGTGTTTTGTATATACAGATGTAGTGGGCTTTTGTGTATATATATTCTATATTGCCATATGGCTAGAGTATATTATCCATACCCATTTGGAAATGTCTTTGGAGAAACTCAGGCAAAAATAGGAAAAGAGCTTGATTTCTGTCTTTGAAGCAAATAACTGACAGAAGATACTGATTTAGTCAATAACTTCTAATCAAACAAGTGATGCTGAAATGGATGATATTCCATTAGTAAAGCAATGTCCAGCCAATATTAGAGTTGACAATGTAGGATTCTTAACATTTGCTGGCATTCTCCCAAACAAGTCTTGTAACTCTTCAAAGCAGAAACAGCTCAGATTGTCTTCAGTTCCCTTCTCTAGATAGCAATGCAAAGACTGCCAGGTACCTTCCCCTTTACTAAGTAGAGCTGTGTCAGGGGTGCAGAGGTTCTTTAGAATCAAGGTAAAGAAGTAAGGAGGAGACAGTACTGAGAGCTGAGAGGAGACATTGTGAGGAGACAGTACTGAGAGCTGAGAAAGAAACAATTTTCCATCAGAAAATTCAGAAAAAGCAACTTAGAATGTAACGGTGAATTCCTGTTCATGCCAATCTCTTGAAACTTGTAAATAACAGAATTATTCCAAGTTGAAAATTTCAAATATTATTTTCTGAAATTGCAAGGAAAAACCTTTTGGGGAGAGACAGCATTTTCACTAGTTTGCTCTTTTGACCAAGACTCCCTATCCTGTAGGGCATTTCCCTATGAAATGTAGTTCAGTCATGTTCAAAGACCTCAACAGAATTTTTTTTCTGGATTTTTTAAAGTAAAAATCTTCCCAGTCAGATGTTGAAGCAGGTAGTGAGCTGATACAAACTGGAGTGGCTCCATTGAAATACAAGAATCAGCTGAATGAGGAAAGAGACCAGTACAGTTAAGCACATTTAATTGTTTGGAATGGCTTCATTTTGCATGAGATTTAGCATTGGAAAAGTCATAAGCAGAAGCGGAAAATAGTCCTTTCTCAGACACAGTTCAGTGAAACATTTAAACACATGCTTCAGTTCATCCTTGTTTAATAATGTACTTAAATAATGTATTTAACTTTAGTCACATGCTGAACTCCATTTCTTTCCAGGGCTTTTATACAGAGCTTTCACTTTTACTCGTATTAAAATGACAGAGTTGTCCACTTGCCAATATGTAGCTAAATTATATTTCTATTTTTAAAATGAGGTACAAAGACATATGAACCTCACACTTTCTTCTGAGGAAGCATAAAATAACATTGGAGTAATTTCTTCATAACCCAGAGTTTCCACTGACTGTATTTATTGGCTGTATGTTTCAGGTGCCAATAAACAGAAACAAGTGCAGATTTGCTTGTATTTATTAAATACACATGCACCCTAGTAACCATCACTGAGTCACAGAATATTTGAATCATGGAGTGGTTTGGGTTGGAAGTGACCTTAAAGATCATCTTGTTTCATCACCTCTCTGCTGTGTACAGGGACACCTTCCACTAGACCAGTTTGCTCAAAGCTCCATCCAGCCTGGTTTTGAACACTTCCAGGAATGGGGCATCCACACATTCTCTGAGCAACTTACTCCAATGTCTCACCATCCTCACAGGAAAGAATTTCATCTTAATATCTAATCTAAATTTTACCAAAAGTATCTCTTCTCATGATATGAGTGTAAGATGTGTTTTGGCCAAAAGTAAAAAAAGATAGCACATCTAGATAGATAGATAGATAGATCTATTTCCCCCTGGAAATTGATCAATACGTGTGAATAAGTTGACAAGCATATTTTTTCTGAGTAGTTTTACCTGTATGTTGCAAGGGACCTTCTTGGAGTTCTTTCTTCTTTTCTGAAATCAGAGATAGGAAATTTCATTTCCTTTCGGGAAGGGAAACGAAATCTTGCAAAACAGAAAAGAAAGACTTACACTCTGGAAAGGAGATATGATCAAATTAAATGCAATTGAAAAAAAACCAAAAAACCAGAAAACTGGAACATTTAGTGACTACAAGAAAAGTCTGGGAGGAAATAAGGTGCAGTGCAAAGAACCAAAACATGCCAAAACTAACCTCACAGATGCTGCAAAAGTGGGGGAAAAATCAAGGAGGAAGACAGAACTTTGAGGGGAAGATATGAGTGACATGGCATGGATACAGAAAAAAAAATAAATCTTTGCCAAAGTGAAAGCCATCAAAAGGTATGGGATGCCATCAAGTGCAGGGACATGGACCAAAGCTTGCCTAGTTGATCCCCATTGAAATTGCAAGATTTCATTTCCCTTCTCGAAAGGTAATGAACTTAGTAGAGGTGCCCACTGATGATGGCAACGCAAGTTATACATAATGGAGTGTCCTAACCTTTGGCACATTGCCAAATTAACTGAGCTCCAATTAATCAGGATGACAGCTTTTTGTCTTGCACGATATGAGCCTGTTGACAATTTCTGTCTTTCAATTATGTTGTGCATAGCTTGTATCTTTCTGCATCGTATCTGCTACAATCTGGATTTTTGCTAGACTGAAAAATAAAAGTGGTTATTTTTCTTTTCAGCTGAAGTATTCTGCTGTTGATTATACTTGACCCTGTCAAACTTTGCAGCACTCTTACGCTTATTATATGTCTGGTTGCAAAACACATCCCAATTCTGTTATTTAGATAAGAATTGCAGACATTTGAAGCATAGAAAAAAGTATAGAGCCAGTGATATACTAAATACATTTCCACTTTGCTCTGAAGCCATGCTTCTTATCATTTTGAAGTAATCTCTATTCAAATTTTTACAGAAAAGTATTTTGATTGTTTCAAAGTATGTATTGTTTGTTTTTATATATACATTCTACTTTTATACACAATTTGTTAGAGCAAATATAGGTAATTATACTACCTTTCAAGAGAATAATTAGAGTTTTTTTTCTTTCTTAGAAGTACAGTTTTTACTGCTGTAAACCAAACTGTTCTGTGGTGCAGTTTTCTGTGTCTTGTTGCATTGCTTCCTGTGAGACTTAGACAGGGCTCAGCTGCTGAGTGTATATTATGTTCAAAAGTGTGGACTTTAGCAGCCCACTAGAATGTTTTAAAAAAAGATGCAATATGGCAAAACCCTACCAGACTTTAGAGAAGTTTTTTTAAAGATTAAAAAATTAGGATTTTTTAAGCTCTCCTTACGAGAGTGATATGTATTACGAGTGTGATATGTATTCATAGTACCCTCAGGTTCTGCACAATAAAAATGGTTAAACCTTTAGTCCTTTTAGTAGCTCACAGTTTTATTACTGAAGTTATTTTGTAGATTTTATGCTTGGAGCAAGGTCAGTGTATTGCACTGTATAAATTATTCTAAGTAATTGCTCAGTTATTTTATAGCTTAGTCACAGGATTTTTTTATTATTGAACATAGTCTTTTCTTTAAGGCTAGGAAGAGAAGGTCACTATAAATCACATGGCAGCTTGCCATTTGGGGTTTCAGCTTTACCTGTGATAAGGATTTAATAACAATCTGGCCCAGACACCAGTTCCCTCTCAATTACCTTTCCACATGGGCATTAGTTCACACTGTTTATTAAAAACTCCCCTTGTAGTTGTTTTAATGGAGTGTTTCAGATTAATGGCCCCTATGGAGTTTAACTTCATTGCACTTCATTAAAGCTAGATTGTACAAAAGGTTACTTCAATTAAATCCAGAACTCGACTTCAAATTTGTATGGATTTTTTTAGAAAATGTGGTAAAATTTCTGTGCCAATCCTTTGAGATTAACAAGGCAAAATCCTTCTTGGTGACTGAAGTTCAAAATACATTATATCTGTTCCAAATTCTCTTTCAGATTAATATTCAGATTTCAGGAGATTAGAAAATGAAAGGAACTGAACAGTCTATGATCTGTAAATGAATTGGCCAAGCAGTTTTCTTAGAAATTGGACAGACTAAGGGAACTTGAGCACTTTTTCTTGCCTGTCAAAACATCTGCTGGATGTTTCACAAAACTTCTATTAGAAAATAAACATTTATCCACAGTGCAGGTGAAAGTGCTTGCATAAACAAAGCTCTCATATTTTCTCTGCAAACCCCACATTTGACTGCCAAATACCCTGCCTCTTTTGCATGGGTAAACCTTCCAGTGCAAAAGTGTTCGGTGTTCTCAACTGCCCATTTCCTTTCCAAGTGGCCTTACAAGAGCAGGTGTTGGGAGAGGTATCCTGTAGCAAGTTGGAAAGAAAGGTTGATGCAGAACTTTGCTGGGAGTGAGGTCAGTTGGTTTAGCAGAGAGAAAAGGAACAGTGGAGTGATGATGGTGTTTTCTTAAAGAAACAGATTAGCTCTCTAGTCTTTCTGAAAAAGACAATGGTTTTGATGTCCTAGAAAACAGGGCTGAGGTAGTGAATTTGGTGGGATGGAGAAATATAGCAATCTAGATTAGGACATTTCAAGAAATATTATCATAGGTTTTTTTTTTCCTTTTATTGAAAGTCTAGCTAAGATTTTAAAAGAGGGTGTACACGCAGCAGAGAATATGTGTATGTGTAATATATTTTGGCAATTTTAGCATTTATAATATTGTTACTCCCAAAACTTCATTATGGATCTGATTCTTATTTTGCTAAGGATTCTTCAAACTGTGAAATGATGTGAGTTCACAGAGTAGTTGAAGACAGTGTGCAACACGTGTAAGTAGCAGAGAAGTTGTGTATACAATATTTCTAAATTGTACTGTTGAGAAGAAATGGCCTAGCTCATGTAAACAATTGGTTATGTTGAGCAATGGATATGGCCTCCAGGTAAAGTGGGGTAGGCCTGATCCCAGGATCTACTGGGAGGTAAATTAATTTATAAATTTTGAGACAATCTCTTGGATAAAGGTGCTTGTTAGACATTTCTTTTCTGAATAGTGACTTGGCTTAACTAGCTAGCTCGTATATATTAAAGAAAAAATCTCTCCTATAATGATATAAATCTGGAAGTCCAGTCTATCATATTCCTGTGTATAAAATGAGAATTATTTTATATCATCTAAGGCATCTATAATTAGTATTGGTTTTCTTGAGTATCAGAATATTCAGTGTTGCTTTTAATAACAGTTTTCCCTCTGAAATTCTTGTCAGTAAGTTCCCTCAGTTCTTGTCAATAGGTATAGTAATCTCTAGTTTGGCAGAATAGATGATTTTTGTACTAAAAAAGTTTGTAGCAATTTCTTGTTAACAGAATTAACAACACAGAGGAGGAAAAAGCAATAGTTCATACTTTATCTAAATGAAAAATTCAGGGTCTTGGTATTTATTCACATGTATATACAGAAACAAAGAGTGAAGGCTTATGGCATTCCATAGATTTACACATACATCCTGAAATTCCTGAGATTAAAAAAGATCCAAATATTTAGCATTAGACATTTTGAAGTTATTTTTAAATGCAGTTCTCAAATGTTTTACTTAAAGATATTTGTTTAGGAAAAGTTTATACAGATTTATATAAAGCAGCATCTGTCATGATCTTGAGAGCTAGAATTATATATTCTTTGCTAAAGGAAAGTGTATTTCAGATACAAATTATGATTAGATGTAGATGTTATATGTATCACAGTTTCAAGACAGAATATTGTGCAGCCTGCATCTGTAGTGAGCACAAGAGATCAAAACACATATTTCAGGCTTTCTATTTCAAGATCATTAATATTTAAGATCTTCTTTCCAAGTTGTCACATCAAACATGTTTTCTCCTAACACTTTTAGGTAAATTTGTGGAACTAAATAGAACAGACTTTTGTCATTAAACCTTTCTAAAGTACTGGGAGATCTCTTAGTCATGATCCACAATCCAGAGTCAGACCATCCTGGTTAGTATTGTGAATTTTCCCCAGTGATTTTAAAAGAAATTTGAAAAATGAACCAATTGGCTTCCACTCCCCTGCCCCACTAAGTCCCCTTTAAGCCATTCAATATTGTCTGTCCTTAAAACAGCTTGTTGAATAAGCACATGCTATTTTTTAATCAGATAATGTAAAGAGCTGTTTGGAAAACCCCAAGTGTTCGCCTTTATTCTGAAGCACTTGCCTTTAAATGGGCTGGCTGGACTAAAGGGGGAGTTGGTGGTACAATATGTTAATACAAAATCATAAATGAGATAGATACAGAAAGTCAATTAAGGGAAAAAACCCACTCATTTCCCTCAGTATAGGAAGTAGAGGACAGTCTGTTGACAAAATCAAAGGGCAGACTTGGTACATATGAAATTAAGATTCTTTTCCATGGGATCCATAGTTTGGTTTTGCAATGCACAGAGATAGGACTTCATAAAGAACAAACGCATTTAAATGGAGATTATGCAAATTCATGGAAGAAAAATGTGAAGCAGTGTTTTGATGAATCTTTCAACTATTAAAATCTAAAATGTGATTGCTAGAACGTGGAATGGCAAAATGAGGCAAGTTTCTTCTTTACTTTCTCTTTTTATGCTCTTTCCTGTAGCTTTTTCTACTGGCCTCTATGCAAGACAAGCTGCTGTACTAGTTACACTTGTGGCTCTCAAACTCGCTTTGAAGTCAGGCCTTGGCTGTGGTTTTGCAGTGGCATTAAGTGACAGCACTGCTAGTATGGAATTCACAGAAAAGAGAGTTGTATGGTTGAGGATTTTTTAGTTATTTTCTTCGTTTTTGTTTTTAATTCTTGAGCTTTCTGTGTGCTTATTACCTTTACTATGTTACTGCTTCTTTCCTTGTAGTTTGTTGTGATTACACAAAATGCTGAGGCTGGAGCTGTCATCACATGTAGGTGGTGAAATGACTGGTGTAG